>NC_137328.1:2195265-2582765 GCF_965287045.1 Carcharhinus amblyrhynchos
ATTTAAGATGAGTTTTAAATTTCCACATTGCTCTATCCTGCAACCTAAGAACAGGAGCAAGCCATTGAGCCCCTCAAGCCTTCACTGACGTTTAATTACGTAATGCTGTCTGTACCTCATCTCTATTCACTTGCCTTGGCTCCAAAATTTTCTGGCGCTACCAGTGTCACTCTCTTGTTGTGTCCATCCAGAGAATTGGTGTCACCATTACAAGGTTTAATTATAGGCCATATCTCTCTGCCCCATGTCTGCCGGTCAAATTTGGGAGACTAGCAAATGGGAATTGCAAGTGGTAATCTGTACTCTACCAGTCCCTTAATTTGGTACATCATATTTGCAAATTGCAAAAAAATCCATTAAAAACTTACTGTAAGTAATGACTTGAGGAAAAATGAAATAATGAACACTTCAAACTTGCAAAAGGACAGGAATGTTGCTTCTTGGGCAATTCAGTGCAAATAAAATGCAAAAGAAGTGTAAATAATTTATAAAGATTGGCAAGTTATTGTTGTTGATTGAATCACGACAGTAGTGGTTCAACCAGAATGTTAAGGCAATCTTTAAACGCACACCAAAAGACAACCTTTTGGCAACTCTCCCGTGTAATTCTGCAGTGGTTGCTTGGAATAATTAATAGCAACTGCATATTTCAAACATATTTTGTTCATTTAGCACTGTGAGCCACATTTCATCTCCAAGGATTTATAAACATACATTTATTAAGATTGTTTCTACCCCTCACCAGGATTTTTAACTCATAGGTGAAACTTAGTTCTAATGGTTCCTTCCTTCTGCATGAGGGAATACTACATGTCAATCATACAAAGACTGGAAAAGGGTAAATAGAAGCCACATGAACCAAATGGCCTGTTCCTGCACTGTAAATAATAAGTCTGCTTTAAACTGTAAAGTCTGGTATTCACCCAGGCATTGGGCTAGACTTCTCCCTGTCAGATTATAACCCAGGTCCATGTTCCCTGGGTGTGGATCAACATAATAAGCCACACAATCTCTCAATGGGTTCTCAGCTTTGCACAAAGAATTTGCCTGGTAACAAATTACGTGTTGCAACACCAAAAAGGGGAAGAGGTTATGCTTTAAGCAACACAGACCACTGAAATAAAGGGCAACATAATTTGGCAATGGCCTTGATAAAGCGCCTAACCTGGTAACTTTGTTAGTTTATCAAGTGATGATGTGAAAATGCCAGCGTAGGACTGGGGTAAACACAGTAAGAAGTCTCACAACACCAGGTTAAAGTCCAACAGGTTTATTTGGTAGCAAACACCACTAGCCCCGAAAGCTATAAAGGGTTAACTGTAATGGTCTGCAACGTCACAGAAAGAAGTGACACATTCTCATGTGATTTGCGAATCGCGGAGAAGGCAGCATGGAAAGAAGCTAGTGTACGGGAGTGTTCTAGTAACCGTAAATATGTTACAATAAAGTTAAGAGAGTTTGCAACTGGCAGGCTATGGAAGTTATTGAAACAATTCCAACGCAACAGCACAATAATATATCAGCCAGTCCTCCTACACCCTACTGTCATGTGTCCTGAGTCCCTTTCTTCAATTTATATATGACATTAGAGGAGATGTAGGAGTTGGAATTCCAAGATTACACCCCATTATAATTTAAATTTGATGTTAGAAACAAAGAACATTCCTGCTTTAAATGGTCAATTGCCTGAGAGATAAATCCTGACCTAATGTATGTTTTTATTTACTTATTTATTCATTCATGGGACATGGGCACTGCTGCCTGGTCAGCATTTATTGCCCATCCTTAGTTGCCCTTGAGAAGGTGGTGGTGAGCTGCCTTCTTGAATCGCTGCAGTCCATATTCTGTAGGTTGACCCACAAAGCTGTTAGGGAGGGAATTCCAGAATTTCCAGCGACTGTGAAGGAACGGCAATATATTTCCAAGTCAGGATAGCGAGTGGCTCGGAGGGAAACTTGCTGCTGGTGATGTTCCCTGCTGCCCCTTGTCCTTCTGGATGGAACTGGTCGTGGGTTTGGAAGGTGCTGTCTAAGGATCTTTGGTGAATTGCTGCAGTGCATCTTGTACATAATACACACTGCTACTATGAGCGGTGGTGGAGGGACTGAATGTTTGTAGATGTGGTGCCAATCAAGTGGGCTGCTGTGAGCTGGATGGTGTCGAGTTCTTGAGTGTTGTTGGAGCTGCACTCATCCATGCAAGTGGGAAGTATTCCATTACACTCCTGATTTGTGCCGTATAGATGATGGATAGGCTTTGGGGAGTTATAAGGTGATTTACTTGTCGCAGTACTCCTAGCCTCTGACCTGCTCTTGTAGCCACTACGTTTATATGGTGAGTCTAGTTGAGTTTCTGGTAAATGGGAAGAAGCTATTCTTGAGTCGGTTGGTACGTGATCTCAGACTTTAATATCTTTTTCCCAACGGAAGAAGGTTGAAGAGAGTATGTCCAGGGTGTGTGGGGTCTTCGATTATGCTGGCTGCTTTTCCGAGGAGGCCGGAAGTTTTTTTATTCATTCATGGGACATTGCCGCTGCTGGCTGGTCAGGATTTTGTGTCCATCCCTAGTTGTCTTTGAGAAGGCGGTGGTGAGCTGCCTTCTTGAATTGCTGCAGTCCATGTTCTGCAGGTTGCTCCAAGGCTGTTGGGGATTCAGTGATGGTTACACCATTGACTGTCAAGGGGCAGTGGTTGGAGTGTCTCTTATTAGTGATGATCATTGCCTGACATTTGTGTGGCGCGAACGTTACTTGCCACTTGTCCGTCCAAGCCCGGATATTGATTTGATTTATTATTATCACATATATTAGTATACAGTGAAAAGTATTGTTTCTTGCGCACTATACAGACAAAACATACCATTCATAGAGAAGGAGAAAATGAAGATCGTAGTGTTAGTCATAGCTATGGTGTAGTGAAAGACCAGCTTAATACAAGGTAGGTCCATTCAAAAGTCTGACAGCAGCAGGGAAGAAGCTGTTCTTGAGTCAGTTGGTACATGACCTCAGACTTTTGTATCATTTTCCCGAAGCAAGAAGGTGGAAAAGAGAACGTTCGGAGTGCATGGGACCCTTAATTATGCTGGCTGTTTTGATGAGACACTGGGAAGTGTAAACAGAATCTATGAATGGGAGGCCGGTTTGCATGATGGATTGGGCTACTTTCACAACCTTTTGTAGTTTCTTGCGGTCTTAGGCAGAGCAGGAGCCGTACCAAGCTGTGATACAACCAGAAAGAATGCTTTCTGTAGCGCATCTTTAAAAATTGGTGAGAACTGTAGCTGATGTGCCAAATTTCCTTAGTCTTCTGAGGAAGTAGAAGCGTTGGTGGGCTTTCTTAAGTATAGTGTAATGTTGGTATGCGGGGACTCAGGACAGATTGTTGGTGATCTGGATACCTAAAAACATGAAGCTCTCGGCTCTTTCTACTTCGTCCCCATTGATGTAGACAGGGGCATGTTCTTCTTTACGCTTCCTGAAGTCAATGACAATCTCCTTCATTTTGTTTCCATACCAGCTCACCAGATTCTCTATCTCATTCCCGTACTCTGTCTTGTCATTGTTTGAGATCCCGACACTATTGTCCAGATCTTGCTGTGTTTGAACATGGGCTGCTTGAAGCAGCTGTAGATTATTGGGTCTGGGCACTATCCTGAGGGACTCCTGCAGAGATGCCCTGGAGCTGAGATGATTGACTCTCCACAACCATCTTCCTATGTACCAGGTATGCCTCAACCAGAGAAGGGTTTGTCCACTGATATACATTGATTCCAGTTTTCCTAGGGCTCCTTGATGCCACACTTGGTCGAATGTGGCCTTGATGTCAAAGGCTGTCCCTCTCACCTCACCTCTGGAATTCAGCTCTTTTGTCCATGTTTGAATCAAGGCTGTAATGAAGTCAGGGTCTGAGTGACCCTGCCGAAATTCAAACTGCATAAATCTGCGCGGGTTATTGATGAGCAGGTGCTGCTTGATAATGCTGTTGATGATCCCTTCCAACACTTTACTGATAATTGAGAGTAAACTGACTGGATGGTAATTAGCCAGGTTGGATTTGTCCTGCTTTTTGTGTACGGGACGCAACTGGAAAATTCTCCCATATTGTTGGGTAGATGCCAGTGTTGTATCTGAAATAGAAGAGCTTGACTAGGGGAGTAGCAAGTTCTGGAGCACAGGTCTTCAGTACTATTGCCGGAATGCTATCAGGACCCATTGTCTTTGCAGTATCTAGTGCCTCCAACCATTTCTTAATATCACATGGAGTGAATCGAATTGGCTGAAGGCGGACATCTGAGATGCTGGGGACCACTGGAAGAGACTGAGATGGATCATCCACTTGGCACTTTTAGCTGAAGATTGTTTAGTTATTTAGATCAACGTTTCTAGCATTCTCTAAGAAAAGGTCACCTGTCTCCAGGCCTTTATGAAACACACTCTTAACATTGAGATGCCAAGAGAGGAAGAAGAGCAACAAGAGGTTAATCCTTAGGAACCTGTTGTTATTCCTTTGGGGCAAACACCTGGTCTTTGTTCCTTCCAAGATGGTCCACCTGGCTCAGAGTTTATTTCTAAGAAACTGCAAGGAAAAATTTTCATCCAACCATTCAATTTCAGGGCTTGTGCTGAACTGGAAAAAAATCTAGACCAATAGCTCTCAAACAGTGAAATAATGTCAGGCAGGGATTGCTTAATAGCTGAACAACATGGGTGGCCAGAGGTGAGCTTGGTAAAAGCTGGGCAGTTCAAAGTGGGGCATATCTTGTCTGCAAAGGGAGCCTGCACTGAGGGACATGGGGCACAATGAAGATTGCTATATCTTTAAGTAAATATCCGTAAGTTTAAATACCTGTTTGCTAAAACACTTTCATAGTACGAGTATAATAACTTAGATCAGACTCGGGTCCACTGGTTTAGAGTACTTATTTGTCATAGAGTAAAACACACATTTTGGAAAGCTATGATCAAGCAGTGTGAGGTAGAATATCTATTCTGGATATACTTTTCCCATGTTGTTTGACTTAAGTTCAACCTCCACAAACTGGAGGGATATTATCTGGTTATTCACCATATAAAATTGTTCTGAAAATTTCTTGCTAAGGACAAAACCAATTTAACAGCAAAGGGCAACTGTAGAAATTGAGAGGACAACTTTCGAGTCCTTTGAACTCCACCCTGCTACCATACAAATTTGATTGATTATTGTCACATGTATTGGGATACAGTGAAAAATATTGTTTCTTGTGCGCTATACAGGCAAAGAATACCGTTCACAGAAAAGGAAAGGAGAAAGTGTGGAATGTAGTGTTACATTCATAGGTGTGGGGAAGAGAAAGATCAACTTAAAGTGAGGTAGATCCATTCAAAAGTCTGACGGCAGCAGGGAAGAAGCTGCTCGAGTCAATTGGTATGTGATATCAGATTTTTGTATCTTTTTCCCGATGGAAGAAGGTGGAAGAAAGAATGTCTGGGGTACGTGGGGTCCTTCATTACGTTGGCTATTTTTCCAAGGCAGTGGGAAGTATAGAGTGTCAATGGATGGGAGGCTGGTTTGAGTGATGGACTGGTCTTCATTCATGACTCTTTGTAGTTTTTTCAGTCATAACAGAACAGGAGCCATACCAAGCTGTGATACAACCAGAAAGATTGCTTTCTATGGGGAATCTTAAAAGTTGGTGAGAGTCGTAGCAGACATGCCAAATTTCTTTAGTCTCCTGAGAAAGTGGAGGTGTTGGCTGACTTTCTTAACTGTGGTATCAGCATAGGGAGACCACAACAGGTTGTTGATGATTTGGACGGCTAAAAACCTGAAGCTTTCAACCCTTTTGACTTCGTCCCTGTTGCTGTAGACAGGGGCATGTCCTCCTCTGCGCTTCCTGAAGTCGAAGACTATTTCCTTCGTTTTGCTGACATTGAGGGAGAGATTATTGTCTCCACAGCAATTCACCAGATTCTACCTCTTTTCTGTACACTGTCTCATCATTGTTTGAGATCGGACCCATTATGGTGGTGTCATCAGCAACTTGAAAACTGAGTTGGAGGGGAATTTGGCCACACAGTCATAGGTGTATAAGGAGTATAGTAAGGGACTGAGGATACAGCCTTGTGGGCACTGGTGTTGAAGTTGATAGTGGAGGTGTTGCTGTTGCCTGTCCTTACTGATTGCAAAATGGTTTGCAGCACATACTGGGAAGGCCCATATCCCAGCACTCATTTAGGAAATTCTTACATTTAACACCACAAGCTATCTAAGTGAGGGTTTTCTATATGTGAACAATGTTACGATAGCTAATGGAAAGCCTAAATTCTCTAAAGTGTACTTTGCAGGCCATGATGTCAGTTGTAGGTTCTGGGAATTACTTTGTCTGGTCTGACAAACAGCAAGTTCTCTAGTGAGGATTGCAATGGGTATGGGATCATGGGGATAGTTATTTTATTTCCTTTCAAGTTATTTGTAAGCATGTATGGCAACAGAAGAAAGAGTAGTAACTGCATACAGGGAATCTCTTTCTTCAAAGAAAACAACTCGAGAGTGATTGTTGTCTCGTCTGAAATCCTGGGACAAAGCTGACACTCTGCTTTTGAAAGGTGGCCTTTTTTTTATTTTAATAGGTGGTATCACCATGTAATATACTTTTCCATGAATAGGTATTCCAAACACACACTTGCAAATAAATGCATAACCATATTACTTGCTGAATGATTCTCCAAAAGGGATGAGCAAAAGCCAAAAAACTGCAAAGAACTGTCTTCCATGAATCTTTTAATACAACAGTATAATTTCACACTTGTTGGGCAAGGCGTCCTACCTTGGTGCTCCTCCAGATCCATGTCAAGATGCCGAATTTCCTCAGTTACTTGGTTAATTTTCTCCCTCATCTCAGTAAGTCTATAATTAAATATTCACTGTCATCCTTTGTGTTTTAGACCAAAAAAATTCCCATACAGTTAATAACAACGTTACTCAACTGAAGTTGAAATGATATCCGAAGCTACATGAAATGAAGTGCTATCATAAAACGTGACAAGGATAGTTCAACCAGTCAATTTTGTCTTCCCCTTTTAATTTATCTCAATTAAATAAATGAACAATTAAATAAATGCCACTAAATCATTCGAAATAATTTTAATGGAAAGATAATTTCTTACTGTCTTTCCATGCTTGCTATTTCCTGGTTATCTTCTTTAACCTGTTTAAAGGAAAATGCAGTTTTATGAATGCAGGAGCCTCCAAATGGAAACAGTTTCAAAGCAAGAAATTTTAATTTGATTGTCCTTGTTATTAAAAGCACATCTACAGAACGTTAAAAATATAATGAATGGCATTAAAATGTATATCTCATAAACAATAATTGAGATGAGTATATGAAGAGTTAGGACCAAAGTATTGCTGAAAAACCATTTTGTTGAAGGCTTTTGTTTTGCACTCATCGGGACAATTTGCAAGAATACCAACGGAAGGGAGGGCAGCAAATTTATACTGCACGAGAGAGTGATGACTGGTTGGTAAGTGGACTCTGATTATTTAACAAATGTTGTTCAATCAGGGAATCGTGTCCAATGTTGGATGCTGTTTTAAGTTTTGCAAGCATGGGCTAGTTGGATATACACAACAACTTGCACATTGTGAACGGAGGGGACACGCTGCTTAATTTGGTCTGCCAGATTTTGGGAGGTATAGAGGCTACATTCCTTGCACTGGCACTGAAACTCATGTACCACATTATTCAATGCCAAACATCTTATTGGCTTGATGGTAGCATCCTGTTACTGGCAAATATCACTTGCATTGTTCCAGCATAGCAGCAGCACGAAACAGCTAGCTTTACCTATTGCTCAAATTTTTGAGATACTTTGCCATTCCGCAGTCGTCTGAGTTAGACTGGGCACATTTCAGGGTCGAAAGTGACAACCTTAGGACCGTTCAGCTAAACAAAATAGGTGACAGCCGTTCACTGCTTCATTTTTCAAAGCAATGCCTTGACTGGAGTTGAATTGCCTAGTTTAAATTTCAAACAATGCTTGATATTTAACTGTCAGTCACCATCAGCTGGTGCATCTTCCATGACAACAGTATAAATTTGTTGTTGTCCCTTAGATTGGTATTCTTGCAAAATGCCCTGATGAATGAACGATAAAAAAGCTTTGTCAAAATGTCTTTTTTTTCTTGCAATACTCATAGATAGAAGTCATAGAGGTTTACAGCATGGAGACAGGTCCTTTGGCCCAACTTGTCCATGCTGCCCTTTCTTTTTCTAAACCCGTAAGCTTATCCCAATTGCCTGCATTTGGCTCATATCCCTCTATACCCATCGTACCCATGTAACTAAATGTTTTTTAAAAGACAATATTGTACCTGCCTCTACTACTACCTTTGGCAGCTTCTTCCAGATACTCACCACCCTCCATGTGAAAAAATTGCTCGTCTGGATACTTCTGTATCTCTCCCCTCTCACCTTAAACCAATGCCCTCTAGTTTCAGATTCCCCTACCTTTGGGAAAAGATATTGACTATCTAGCTGATCTGTGCCCCTCATTATTTTATAGACTTCTATAAGATCACCCCTCAGCCTCCTACGCTCCAGAGAAACAAATCCCAGTCTACCCAGCCTCTCCTTACAACTCAGTCCATCAAGTCCTGGTAGCATCCTAGTAAATCTTTTCTGCACTCTTTCTAGTTTAATGATATCCTTTCTATAACATAGTGACCAGAACTGCACAGTGTTCCAAGTGTGCCCTTACCAATGTCTTGTACAACTTCAATAATATAGTCCAACTCCTGTATTCAATGTTCTGACTGATGAAACCAAGCATGATGAATGCCTTCTTCATTACTCTGCCCATCTGTGATTCCACTTTCAAGGAGCTATGAATATGTACCCCTAGATCTCTTCATTCTGTAACTCTCCCCAATGCCTACCATTAACTGAGCAAGTCCTGCCCTGATTCAATCTACCAAAATGCATCACTTGCATTTGTCTACATTAAACTCCATCCGCCATTCGTCAGCCCACTGGCCCAATTGATCAAGATCCCATTGTAATTGGAGATAACTTTCTTCACTGTCCACTATGTCACCAATCTTGGTATCATCTGCAAATTTACTAACCATGCCTCCTATATTCTCATCCAAATCATTAATATAAGTGACAAATAACAGTGGACCCAGCACTGGTCCCTAAGGCACATCGCTGATCACAGGCCTCCAGTTTGAAAAACAACCCTCTACAACCGCCCTCTAGTTGTACAGCTCTCAAGTCCTGTACTCTCAAATGGCCATTTATAAACCAAAGCATTTTCCAGCATGTGATCATTAACTCTGTATTAAAATGTCCACATACTAGGTAGATGTTATTGGTGACAACACTATCTGGAAGGGAGTGCCTTAAGAAGAAAAAGCACGTATGAGGCTAGTTTTTTTTTGCACGGAGGGTGATGGGTGCCTGGGATTCGCTGACCGGGGAGGTAGTGGAAGTGGATACGATAGTGACTTTTAGGGGACATCTTGACAAATGTATGAATAGGATCGGAATAGAGGAATATGGTCCCTGGAAGGGTAGGGGATTTTAGTTCTGATGCGTAGCATGTCAGTGCAGGCTTGGAGGGCCAAAGGCCTGGTCCTGTGCTATAATTTTCTTTGTTCGTCAGCAAGTGGTGAAGATTTGGCACAGCTTTTGAGAAATTGTTGCATTAATAAAGAATGTTGAATTGCAACAGTTTGTGTTCTTATACACAAGAACACCAGAAATAGGAGTGTACCACACGACACATCAAGCCTGTTTCACAATTCAATACAGCCCTGGCTGATCTTGGGCTTCAACTCCATTTTCCTGCCCGTTCCCCACATTTCTTAATTCCGAGACACAAAAAAATCTGTCTATCCCAACCTTAAATTTATTCAATGATAGAGTAACCACAACCCTCTGGAGTCGAGAATTCAAAAATTCAGAATCCTTTGAGTGAACTAATTTCATCTAATCTCAGTCCTAAACAATCAACCTCTTTCTAACTGGAGACTGTGGCCCCATGTTTCAGATTCCCTGAACAGTTGAAATAAGCCTCTTCTGAGTAATGAAGGTTTCAAAGAGATCACCTGTCATTCGTCTAAACTCCAGAGAATATAAACCCAATTAACTTACTCTCTCATCATAGCTAGGGACTAATTTAGTGAAGTTTAAAGAATTGGTGTCTCCAGTCATAATCTTTGCAGATTAGTCATAACTATATGATCTACATTGTCCAAGAACAGATCAGATTTAATTTAAAAAAATCTTTCACAGGATGTGGGCATCACTGGCTAACCTGGCATTTAGTTCCCAATCATTATTGCTCTTCAGGTAAAATGCTACAGTTTAAGCAGTGTAGATACACCCACAGTGCTGTCATGAAGGGAGTTCCAGGATTTTGACCCAGCGACAGTTAAGGAACAGTGATTATATTTCCAAGACAGGGAGGTGCGTGGCTTGGAGGAGAACTTGCAGTTGATGGAGTTTCTATGCAGTTACTGCCCTTTCCTTCTAGGTGGTAGTGGTCATGGGTTTGGCACATGCTGGTGAAGGTGTCTTGGGGAGTTTCTGCAGTGCATCTTGCAGATCGCGCACACTGCAGCCACTGTGTGTCAGTAGTGGAGGGAGCGATTATTTAAGGAGATTGATTGATGGGGTGCCAATCAAGTAGCTCACATTGTCTTGGATGGTGTTGAGCTTCTTAGTGTTGTTGGAGCTGTACTCATCCAGGCAAATGGATAGTATTCCATCGCATTCCAGATATATACCTTGTAGGGGCTTTGGGGAATTGGGAAGTGAATTAATTACTCACAGCAGAATTCCCAGCCTCTAACTGCTCTATTTATATAGCTGGTTCAGTTCAGTTTCAGGCCAATGATAACCCCCAAGATGTTGATAATGGAGGATTCAACTATGGTGATGCTATTGAATGTCAAGGGAAGATGGTTATGTTCTCTTTTGTTGGAGATAGTCATTACCTGGCACTTGTGTAGCACAAATGTTACCTGTCACTTATCAATTCAAGTCTGAAAGTTGTCCAGGGCTTGCTGCATGTCAATAAGGATTGCTTCAATTACCAAGCCAATGATCTAAATATCTGTGAGTCAGCAAACAGTATGGGCCATATTTCTCATTAGTAGTTGATTTAGTCTTCAAAACTAACATCCCATTGTTTAATTTATAGATTTTCAAATCAGGGTTCTTGTGTCCTAGGTTCTTCCACAAGGGAACATTTAAGTCCTGTGCCCATCTGCGACTAAGTTTCAGGTCATTAACACTTAGTATTGAAAATTATTTTTTAAACAATGAAACCATCATTTCCTTTTGGAGAACATTTTTGTGCAAGTCAGGTTAAGTGTTAGCCTTTAAGACTGACTCAACAAGTTTCCCGTTCTATTATAGGTCATAGTAGAACTTGTTAACCGGCTACCAGTACTTGCTATTTGTGAATGGAATTGCAACTCATTAGTTAAGACCAAAATATGTGGCTAATAATCGGTTAAAATTATCAACTCCTACAATTGCCCCATTTTCCAGAAGTTAGTACTATAAAAGAATGGTGGTGGCATAGGTGAAATATTCATGATAAGCATATACACTCAAATCAAACTCATCAAGCTCTGAAGTACAGCAGTTTTATATTCAGAATGCGCAAGGAATCGATCAATCAATGGCCAAGAAAACAATCTCAGTAACTAGGGAACGCTGAATCTTGCTGGATGCACATTTCCTATCCCAGTCTCCTTTTGTGTTTCCTGATATACCTGGCCAATATTTATCTCTCAAGCCACACCACTATAACAGTATAGCTAGTTATCCTCCCATTGTTGTTTATGGGGTCTTACTGCACAATTCCTGCTTACAACAGTAGCTCACTTTAAAAGTGCTTCATTGGCTGTAGCGCTCTGTGGGACACCCTAAGGTTGTGAAAGGTACCATACAAATGAAACTCTTTCCATTAGATATTTAACACTGCTACCAGTATAATGCTCTTTCCTTTAGCTCGATGGCTTAGGCAGTTTACTACTGTAAGATCAGCTAACAGGAAATGTGCTTTAGTAGGGTGTGACTGACTTGGATAATATTTCCTACCCACCCTGTATAGATGGAATGCTGTGGCACTGCAAGGTGTCTTATCCAGCTTCAAAGCCAAAAATATTTAATGAGCACAATCGAGTTCAAATGATAGCCAAGACTGACGTAAATTTAGTTTCTTTAGCCAATTGTTTTACAAATGCATACTGTTGCACTAGTCAGGAACTTATTGTTTTAATGTGATGATAAGAAATATCAAGAAATACGATGTACATATGGGTAGCAGTAAATGAATTTCCAGGGCACCAGGGCTAAGAGTAATGATTGCAGCATCATTCAAAAGGTGTAGCAAATTGAAGTTTACCAAATAGGAGAATAACTGATCTTATCATGGTCTGCAGAAGTTGCTAACCTGAATATAAATTAACCTTTCTGGTTCAATATGGCACATTTGAATTTTTAAAAATTAATTTTCATACATGGGCATCACTGGCAAGACTGCCAATCTCAAGTTGCCCTGAGAAGATGATGGTGTGCCTTCTATTCAAATCATTGCAGTTCTTTACAGCAGTATGACATAACTGCACAGCAAGCTGGGTCACTTGAGAGGAAGGCTAAGAGTCAGGTTCCCTCACTTGTTTTAGCAGTCGTTCCCGCTCCTCCTGTGGCGATCCCATACTCTTATCCTCTGCAATCATCTGAGTGCGGTGAGATTCAAGCTCATGGAGCTTTTCATACAGCACCACAGCTTCTTGCTTCACCTGGGAATGAGCTAGCTCCTGCGAAAATATACACAATTTGAACCTTATACATTAATTTACAGGGCTTATTTCACACGTTAAAATTAATGTTGCAGAAGTGTAATAATGACAACAGGTGTCATGCTAATCCATGTGTGTTTGCACAAATAAAAACACTTGGCATTTACATTTGTGATTCAGATAGTCCCTTATTAACAAATAACATATATATAACATTTCTCACTGAAAATTGAGTTTACAATGCCACAGATACCTACAATGTGATATTCTAACCTTACAGATCAAACACTGCAATTTCCTACTACCCAAAAATGTCAATCGCCTTTACTGTGCCTGCTGCTCAACAGAAAATGTGTAGGCTATTTAAATTTTGAGAGATGTGGTAAGTATTCAGTGTCTATTTAACGCAATAATTCAGTGGATCTGAATTACAGTCTTTAGCTTGGGTTCTGCTCATGTTCATAATCTGCTTAAACTGACTCTTGCAATTGATAAGTCATGTAGGGTTGCCAGATTGAATTGTAGTTTGATAGCTCATTTGCAACAATTTCAGTTTATAGATAAAGTTGCATTCAATGCTACCAATGTTACAAAGGAGAAGAAAAATGTTTCTTACTTTTCCACTCTGTTGGTGAGGCAGTATTACCCCTGGAACAGGTGTGTATAGACAGCAGCCTATAATAAGCCACTAAAATGCCTGCGAGTGCTCTGATCTAATAAGCCTTCATGTGGCTCAATACCAAAGTCTGCTTCATAATGTCCCTGGTATGTACCCTGGGGTGTATTTATAACCTTTAACATCATGAAACAGGTTGTTGTTGTTTATAATTTCCAGATTCTGAAATTATATGAATTTTTAGCAAAGAATAAACCAGTTGACATTAGAGGTAGCTCTGAACAAATGACCCTTGGAGCTAGTGGCAATTGGCATTCCAAAATGCTGATCAGAAGGAACTGATGACTTTAAAGTCCAGTGCTAGCTGGGTATTGGCAAACACTTGACTGGTATTGAATTTTAAAATAGCTGATTGGTTATTCAGGATCAAGGTGGATGATAATCATTGATAGACCAATGGTAATGTCAGATGATCAAATCTGAAAACAATTCAGATTGGGTAACAATGAAGATACCATATTCCCCCCATGAAAAACATTCTGTTGAAAATCAAACTATTCTCAGGTTGTTCATGTCGGTGGGATCTTCTGGTCCCGTCACTGGCACACTCCCGCCGTGTGTTTCCCAGCAGCGTGGGTTGGATTCAATACAAAATCCCATTGGCAGAGGTGGAGCTGGAAGATCCTGTCGCCAGCCAATGGCAAGCCATCTCCCACCACTGAGAAACACGCTGCGGAAAGGCCAGAGAATCTTGCCCAATATCCACTATTATTTATTCTACAAGTAGTACAAATTTATTACAGAAATGAAATTTTGTAGAACATAGACCGCCAGTTAAACAAGAGTGCAGAGTTTTTTTTCTGTGAAACTACTTGCTTTATGAGTAAAGTCTATTCATCGGGATAGAGGAAAGTCAGAATACAACTGTGGTTTTCTTAAGTCCAACTCTAATTTTACAATTTGAAAAACTCCAAAACAAAAATCCCTTCATTATTACAATTTATAATTTAAGAATTCAAACCACATTAACAAATGCATTTTTTAAAAAATGGAGCTTGGTCTTGAATAGTTAAATAAAATACATATGGAAATGGAAAGGTTCAGAACTCTTACAGCCCCCAGGGTTTCCTTCTTTGTGTTTAATATATCCAGTTCTTGCTGTCGAGCATCCAACTCCTGTAAGCACATAAAGGCAAGGTTTAACGCAAGATTAAATAATAACTTCATCAATCTAAACAACTAGCATTGGACAAACACTAGGCTTTTAGATTTTGTATGACTCTGAGGACTACAATAACACGTCTGTGTCAGAATAAAATCAGTCTATAATGTAATTAAGAATATTTGCTACTTTCCCCTAACTGAAAACAGTAAAAATTGTAGAACTCGTATTTGAAGCTGTTTTACTTGAGCACCTAGAAAGCCTATAAAAGGTTTGTACCACATAGAAATGAAGGCGAGATATTACCACAGTAAAAATTAGGCAAGTATTTCATATCCCTTGAGCAGATTGTTCACATTATCATGGTTTCTTCACACTGGCAGCATCATCAATTGACAAGCTGGAGAGGTTTGGGTGCTCCATCATCAATCCCTTGAGCAATAACATCAAGAGTTCCTTTCTCCTGGTAGGACTATCAACATTGGCCATGTTAGGGAGAGGTGCCAGACAAAGTAGCCTCAACAGCAGAACAGGCAAAGGAAGACTACACATCTTGTTGGCTGTTGTGGGGAAGAAGGTTTCAATGGCAAGATGATCCCAGTCATCCTGGATCAATATCTCACTGAAATCTGTCCACTAACCCACAGAGAGATTGGACCGGAAGTATTGCACGCCTTTTTGGTTTTCCTACCTAAGAAACAATATATTTGCCATCAGGGAAGTCCACTGGAAGTTCACAAGACTGATACCGGAGTTTGTGGGACTGTCGTATGAGGAGAGATTGGTTCGACTGGGCTTGTATTCATTAGTTTAGAAGAGCAAGAGGAGATCTGATTGCAACATATACAATTCTAACAGGGCTAGACAGACTAGATGTGGAGAGGATGTTTTCCCTTGTTGGGGAATCTATAACCAGGGATACTGTCTCAGGATATGGGGTAGGTTATTTAGGACAGAGATAAGGAAACATTTCTTCACTTAGAGGGTGGTGAACCTGTGAAATTATCACAGAAGATTATTGAGGCCAAATAACTGAATTATTCAAGAAAGAGGTAATTTTTTAAATATTTTAATGGTATCAAAGGGTATAGGAAGAAACCAGGAACACGGCATTGAGAGCAAGGATTAAGCCATGTTCATATTGAGTGGCAGCGCAGGCTCGAAGGGTCTACTCCTGCTCCTGGTTTACTATAATCATGTGGATATGCTGGTGGCCGAAAGTCCCCATGTTAATCAAAGTCACATACTGGCTTCTACCAAGGTCCATTTGTTAAGTCTTATGATGATGGAGGATAGGTGATGCGGCAGAGCAGGGTACTTGGAAGTCCCGAGTCAAGAATCTGCACACATGCAACAGATGCATGAAGGACATTGGGCATCTGTGTTGGGACAGAGATGTCTTTGGGATGCAGCATTTGTGACTGAACAGTCCTCTGCAGGATAAAAGCAAATTACTGCGGATGCTGGAATTTGAAACAGAAACAGAAAATGCTGGAAAATCCCAGCAGGGGTGACAGCATCCGTGGAGACAAAATAGAGCCAACGTTTCAAGTTTGGATGGCATGACGAAGGGTCATCCAGACTCGAAACGTTATGTCTATTCTCCTTCTGCAGGATACCCTCTTCACACTGCAAATAGAGAGAGTGCTAAAAAGGGATCCTAAAGTGAGGCTGTCCCATCTTTTCCTGGCTGAGGAACACCCCCCACCTGCAGATCACGACCTCCATGGTTAAAACATTCACGGATAATCTCAAACTATAGTACGGAAAGAAGTGCTGCAATCATATATCGTGAACTATGAAGATTCCAAAATGACATTGTCTCCCTCAGTGAGGCTCGCTTTTCTTGGGAGGGGCAGTTGAAACAACAAGCAGTGTTCATGGAGTTAATTTTGCCATTCAGTACAGGATCTTGATACACACTCAACATTTCCCCAATTATAAAAATGAAAGACTCATGATACTTC
The DNA here is from genome assembly GCF_965287045.1 of Carcharhinus amblyrhynchos. NCBI lineage: Eukaryota > Metazoa > Chordata > Chondrichthyes > Carcharhiniformes > Carcharhinidae > Carcharhinus > Carcharhinus amblyrhynchos. Next base: position 2,211,808 of record NC_137328.1, read on the forward strand.
ACCTAGGGCACAGCATAATTAATAATTCACTGTCATTAGTGCTTCTACCTGACTCTGCAGCGATCTTTAGCTGACTTCTGGTGACCTAGCTCATTGGTTGGGCTATCTCCTGCTGAGTCTCAATGTTGTGCCTAATCCTCTCTTCCTGACCTTGAATGGTGAGCTTCAATTCTCTAATTGTTTTCTCCATTGGGATTGATCTCTTTTTTTCTCTACATGTAATAGGGTTCTCTCCTTTACAATCTTCCTTGAACAATTCAAGTTCCAAATGCATTTTTTCAAAATCTGTGTTCCATTCCGTTCAGATCACACAGAACTTCTTTAATCTTTCCGATTCCTTTCAGTCCTCTACTTCTCCTGAACCTCTTCTTTTATGCTAACATGGTTGAGACAAATCCCGCCCCCCCCCGGGCATTAATCTTCAAAGCAATCATAATCTTATCCTAGGTTCACTGACCTCAGCAATCTATATCCAACTCACCAGCCGGCAATCATCCCGTTACAATAGGTAAACGTCCTGCCTGCTCTCTAACAATAAAATGAAGCCAACATTGGACTGTCAGTGGGTGGAGCTCTACAGATGTGTTGAATTGTATTTTGCTTTGCTCAAGAATGACAGAGAGTAAGTAGTTTACTAATAATGGGCCTCCATGGTTCAAAACAGTTATCCTGTTTAAATTGATGTTTGTAACATCATTACATCTTTCCACTGTGAGTGCATAAAAGGTCTAAGATACCATGTGCATTTCTGAACACATGCAGCAAGCATTTACCCAAAGCATATGGAATTATTGCAATTTTCCTTCAACTCCAGTGTACAATATAACAAACCTATTGTTTGTTCTGGCTGAAATTTCCATTTTCAGATGCTGCTTTCTGTGTTATATGTTAAAGCACAAAGTTTGTAACAATTTGGTAACTAGCTAAACAGGAAAGGTTTATTACAAACGAAACAGGAAAACATTATTGAAACTTCATCCTGTGCAGGCTAGCCAGACATCCCTTTTCAGTGCAGTAATCAGGGGCCAAGAAACAGTTTTATGCTCTTCTGGCTAACGCAGACAATAATATTACGAGTATGTGGAGTCAAGTGAATGTGAATAATTAAAAATCTTTTCAGTTACATTTGCACTTCATACCCTCCAGTGAGTCTTGACAATGATTAGTTTGATATCCAAGAAAATAGTGTTAAAAGTAAAATTCTCTGTGAGCTAACTGATGAACAACAATGTGGCTTACCCCTGCTTGGAGTACCTCACTTGAAAATGGTTCAAGAAATTCTATGAGTGCACAGCTTCCTTTAACTTTCTTGCTCTGAATTGCACTGCACAGATTTTACAAGGTTCTCAAATTCTTGTACATATGTTGTAGCAAAGATGATCTAATTCCAGAAATGTCTAAATACATGGACACGGGAGGCACGGTGGCACACTGGGTTGGCCTCACAGCACCAGGAACCTGGGTTAGATTCCAGGCTTGGGTCATTGTCTGTGTGGAGTCTGCACGTTCTCTCCTTGTCTGCATGGGTTTCCTCTGGGTGCTCCGGTTTCCTCCCACAGTCCAAAGGACGTGTCGGTTAGGTGTATTGGCCTTGCTAAATTCTCCCTCAGTGTACCCGAATAGGCGCCGGAGTGTGGGGATTGGGGGATTTTCACAGTAACTTCATTGTAGTGTTAATGTAAGCCTAATTGTGACCCTAATAATTAAACTTTAAACTTAAAACACACATCATAGTAGTTTCTGGAGAATAGAATGAAAGGGGCTTGAGGCATGAGGGTGGTTTGGTGGAAGGGCAGGGAGTGAATTACTATTCTGTAACATCGCAAAGGTGAACTTAAGAATTCAAAACACAGGATTTTACCTTTATATCCATTTGTACTGTTGTGAATGGTGAGAGAAAAGGAGATGGCGGAATAATGTTTTTAAAATTAATTTTAAAAATGATAATATTCAAAAGGTGGGTTTTTGGGATTCTTACGCTGTTGCACAATTCATACATTGTAACTGACACTGCACTTAAAATACAAATCAGAGAGAATTTGTAAGTAGTGGTAAGCCATAGGATTGGCATCAAGTAGGAAGGAAAAGTATGAATGAAAGACTTGTGCAAAACTTACCCAAGGGCAAGAGCTGTTTTTTTTCCTATGTAAGTATATCGAGATTTATCCCCATAGTATATTTTTATAGACAGAAAGCGCAAGTATTTTGTCAGAAATAGAATGTCAAAATTCAAGCAAACTAGAGTATGAACATTTATGGAATTTGAATCTGTAACGTTAGATTCCCTTCAACAGTGTAATAAGTGAAAGCTTAACATTGCGTTTTATTATTATGATACTCTCACTCTCTTTTCTTTCTTAGTGCAGGTGCAAGGTGATCTTACAATTGTAGTGAGTATAGCACAGGAGACTTCGTGATATTTTGCATTCAATTCAGAATTGTGCAGCAGTGTCTCCCAGTTAATTCACTGATAAGATGTGATCTCCATGTTCATAGAAATAATAGAAGCTCTACACAGTGTAGGAGGCCCAATAATCCCACTCCAGGCCCTATTTCCACAACCCCACACATTTACACTGCTAATTTCTCTAACCTACACATCCTGGGACACAAATGTGTAATTTATCATGGCCAATCAAGTTAACCCACACATCTTTGGACTATGGGAGGAAAAAGGAGCACCCGAAGAAAACTCACGTAGACATGGGGGGAATGTGCAAACTCCACACAGACAGTGACCCAAGCCGGAAACTGAACCCAGATCCTTGGAGCTGTGAGGCAGCAGCGCTAACCACTGTGCCATCATGCCGCCTTAAACAAGGCCAAAAAAACTTCAAGTTTTCTCAGATTCCCATATTTTGAACTTCAGAAAAAGCACCCACCTGTAACAAACGTTCATTTATTGCTTTCATTTTCATATATTTGGCTTGTTTGTCTTCTGCCATATTTTTGATAATGGTATCTGCTGCTTGTTTTTCTCGCTCAATTTCTTCATCGATAACTCGAATAAGATCTTCTTTCCTGTAAGCAACGTAAGTTTACAAAACCTTAAGCTTTCATATATTTTATAACAACCCTAAAAGTGGCTTCTGACCTGCAAAGAGAAACTATGATTCAAATAGCCACCAATACAGAGAAATAAAAAGACAACAGAAATTATACCACTTTGTAGATTTTGAGAAAGTTTTAAAATAGATTTCCATTTCTTTTAGATTGTGAAAATAAGATACCCATGTTTGTGGATTTTTACAAGTGTGCAGTATTTTACTTAACCCGAGAATCTGTGGCAACATGAGAGGGATCTCTGTGTAGTCTATCTATGTCTGTCTTTCAAATAACTGACTTGCTGCCAGTACTAATTCCCAGCAAAATTTCCTTCTTGATTTGATTTTATTATTGTCATATGTATTAGGATACATTACAAAGTATTGTTTCTTGTGCGCTATACAGACAAAACATACCGTTCATAGGAGAAGGAAATGACACAGTGCAGAATGTAGTGTTACAGTCACAGCTAGGGTGTAGAGAAAGATCAACTAAATGCAAAGTAAGTTCATTCAAGTCTGACAGCAGCAGCGAAGAAGCTGTTCTCGAGTCAGCTGGTACGCCACCTCAGACTTTATTATCTTTTTCCTGAAGGAAGAAGGTGGAAGAGAGAATGTACGGGGTTCGTGGGGTCCTTAATTATGCTGGCTGATTTGCCAAGGCAATGGGATTTATAGACAGAGTCAATGATTGGGAGGCTGGTTTGCGTGATGGATTTGGCTACATTCACCACCTTTTGTAGTTCCTTGCGGTCTTGGGCAGAGCAGGAGCCATACCAAGCTGTGATACAACCAGAAAGAATGCTTTCTGTGGTGCATCTAGAGAAGTTGGTGAGTGTCGTAGCTGACATGCCAAATTTCCTTAGTCTTCTGAGAAGATTGGGTTGTGTTCCTACGGGATTAAGAACAGGGTCTGTTAATAACTTCATTCATCATCTTTTTCGGCATTCCTTTAGAATTAAGGATGGCTTTTCCCCCAAAGGTTCAATGGGTTCTGAAGTCCAACGTGTGATCTGCAGCCTCTGCCTTCTGCAGGGCAAGAAGTGCTTGAAGAGTCAGGCAGATGAGGTGCTCTCTTCAGTGCCTTGACTTTACCTCTACATGTTTCTGATGCAGCCTCTCAACGTGTTCCGTTTTCCTGAATGAACCTCTATTTTGGTTGGTCATAAACCAGGGTCTCCATAAGTTGGCAGGAATGCTTAATCTTTTCAGGGTTACCTTGAGGACATCCTTAAAGTCGTTCCATTGCCCTCTAGACAGTTGTCTGCTGTGACCAAGTTTAACTGGAACAGTTGCTTGGGGAGTCTGGTGTCAGGAATACAAACAACATGTCCTACCCAGCAGAGTTGGTTCTCAGTGATTAGTGTCTCAATGCTGGGCATGTTCACTTGGGAGATAATCTTGCTGTTAGAGCGCCTTTCTTGCTATCAGATTTGGAGGATTTTTCAAAAATACTTCTCTAGTGTTTTAAGATGTCCAATGTAGGTTGTCCAAGTCTCCAAAGCATATGGAAGCATGGGGATTACTGCTGCCTGGAAACAATAACCTTTGTCTCAGTCCTCAAATACTTTTTTGAGGACTGTGGGCAGCACGGTGATACAGTGGTTAGCACTGCTGCCTCACAGTGCCAGGGATCTGGATTCCATTTCTGGCTTGGTTCACTGTCTGTGTGGAGTTTGCACATTTTCCCTGTGTCTACATAGGTTTCTTCTGGGTGTTCCTGTTTCCTCCCACAGTCTGAGAGAGGTGTTGGTTAAGTGCACCGACCCGAACAGGCACTGGAACGTGGCGGCTAGGGGAATCTCGCAGTAACTTAGTTGCAATGTTAATGTAAGCCTTACTTGTGACTAATAAATAAACTTTTTTTTCCTCAATCAGTTGAAGGCTGAGCTGGCATGTCAGAGGTGATGATGAGTCTTGTTGACTGTCTGCCTTCACCAAGGAGGCTCCCAAGATATGGAAGATGGTTCATATTTTCCAGGATTTTGTCGTTGATCTTAATCAATGGTGAGGTGGGGCAAAAGGACAGTGTGCATTTATAGCTGGTTAGAAGCTGATCTCAGTTTTTCAGGTGTTCAATGAAAGGCCATTTTCTTATAGGCTTCAGAGGAGTCAATGATCTGAAGTTCTTTAACCACCCGATGGCACACACATCCGCATACTGAAGCTCAATGATCGGGGTTGGAGAGGTTTTAGTATGAAGGTGACGGTGAAGTTTCGTGTCTGTCATAGAGGCTTACAGCATGGAAACAGGCCCTTCAGCCCAACTTGTCCATGCCTCCCTTTTTTTAAAACCCCTAAGCTAATCCCAATTGCTCGCATTTGGCCCATATCCCTCTATACCCATCTTACCAATGTAACTGTCCAAATCTTCTTAAAACACAAAATTGTATCCATCTTTACTACTATCTCTGGTAGTTTGTTCCAGACAGTCACCACTCTCTGTGTGAAGAGATTGCTCCTCTGGATACTTTTATATCTCTCCCCCCTCACCTTAAATTTATGCCCTCTAGTTTTAGACTCCCCTACCTTTGGGAAAAGATACTGACTATCTAGCTGATCTATGCCCCTCATTATTTTATAGACCTCTATTAGATCACCCCTCAGCCTTCTACACGCCAGAGAAAAAAATCCCTGTCTATCCACCGCTTCTTATAACCCAAACCATTAAGACTCGGTGGCATCCGAGTAAATCTTTTCTGCACTCTTTCTAGTTTAATATTATCCTTTCTATGATAAGATGATCAGAACAGTACACAGTACTTCAAGTATGGCCTTACCAATGTCCTGTACAGTTTCAACAGGATGTCTCAACTCCTGTATTCAAATGTTCTGACCTTGTGCATGAGTCGCAAAAACCCAGCTTGCAGGTGCAGCAGGTGGTCAGGAAGGCTAATGGGATGCTGGCCTTCATAGCGAGGGGGATTGAATATAAAAGTAGGGAGGTCTTGCTGCGGCTGTATAGGGCATTGGTGAGGCCGCAGCTGGAGTACTGCGTGCAGTTTTGGTCGCCGCACTTACGCAAGGATATTTTGGCCTTGGAGGGAGTGCAGAGGAGGTTTACTAGGCTGATGCCGGAGTTGAGGGGGTTGAGCTATGAGGAGAGGCTGAATAAACTAGGCTTGTACTCGTTAGAGTTTAGAAGAATGAGGGGAGATCTCATTGAGACATATAAGATGATGAATGGGATGGATAGGATAGAGGTGGAGAGACTCTTCCCGCTCAGAAAGGACAGTAGGACTAGGGGGCACAGCCTCAAGATAAAGGGGGGGCGGTTTAGAACGGAGTTGAGGAGGAACTTCTTCACTCAAAGGGTGGTGAATCTCTGGAATTCTCTGCCTGTTGAGGTGGTGGAGGCTGCCTTGCTAAATATTTTTAAGACGCGGGTTGATGGGTTTTTGATAAGCGAGGGGATTAAGGGTTATGGGGAGAGGGCGGGAATGTGGAACTGAGCCACGACAGATCAGCCATGATCTTATTGAATGGCAGGGCAGGCTCGAAGGGCTAGATGGCCTACTCCTGCTCCTATTTCTTATGTTCTTATGTTCTAAGCATGCTGAATGCCATCTTCACCACTCTGTCCACCTGTGACTCCACTTTCAAGGAGCTATGAACATGTACCCCTAGATCTCTTTGTTCTGTAACTCTCCCGAATGCCCTACCATTAACTGAGTAAGTCCTGCCCTGATTCAATCTACCAAAATGCATCACCTCAAATTTATCTATATTAAACTCCATTTGCCACTTGTCAGCCCACTGGCCCAATTGATCATGATCCCGTTGCAATTGGAGATAACCTTCTTCACTATATATAGTCATCTGATGTCATCTGCAAATTTACTAAACACGTCTCCTATATTCTCATCCAAATCATTAATATAAATGACAAATAACAGTGGACCCAACACTGACCCTTGAGGAACACTGCTGGTCACAGGCCTCCAGCTTGAAAAATAACCCTCTACAACCACCTTGGCTTCTGTCAAGAAGCCAATTTTGTATCCGTTTAGATACCTCATCCTGGATCCTGGGAGAGTTAACCTTATGCAACAAGCTACTTTGTGTTACCTCGTCAAAGCTCTCGCTAAAGTCCATGTAGACAACGTCAACTGCACTGCCCTCATCTACCTTCTTGGTTACCCTTTCAAAAAAACTCAATCAAATTTGTGAGAGACGATTTTCCACTCACAAAGCCATGCTGACTGTCGCTAATCAGTCCTTGCATCCAAGTACCTCTAGATCCTGTCTCTCCAAATACCTTCCAACAATTTACCCACCATAGATGTGAGGCTCTCTGGCATGTAGTTGCCAGGCTTTTCCTGCAGCCCTTTTTAAACAAAGGCACAACATTTGTCATCCTCCAATCTCAGGCACCTCACCCATGATGATCGATGATTCAGATATCTCTGCCAGGGGCCCGCAATTTCCTCCCTAGCCTCCCATAATGTCCTGGGATACACTTCATCAGGTCCCCGAGATTTATCTACCTTGATGCGCTTTAAGACTTACAGCATCTCTTTCTCTGTAATATGTACACTCAAGACATCACTATTTATTTCCCCAAGTTCCCTAACATCCATGCTTTTCTCAACAGTAAATAGTGATGAGAAATATTCATTTAGAATCTCACCCATCTCTTGTGCATCTGCACATAGTTGATCTTCTCTGTAGGTTCTCTCTATGCCTGAAAGTAATTTGCTGGAAGTGAGTGCAATATTGCAGCAAGGAAAATGGTGAAAAGGGGTGACACAAAGGCAACAGGTTTTGACCCTAGAAGGCGATGATGGTGTCGTGGTAATGTGAAGGGACTGGTAATCCAGAGTCCCAGATTAATGCTCTGAGGACACGAGTTCAAATCCTACCGCAGCAGCTGGTGGAATTTAATTCAATTTATAAAATCTGGGCTTGGAATCTGGTCTTAATAACGGTGACCATGAAACTATCAATAGTCGTAAAAACCAATTTGGATCAGTAATGTTCTTTAAGGAATGAATCAGTGGGTAATATTCAGGTAGTCAATATCCTATGGATGAGAGTTAAGAGTATGAGTAAAATTTTATTTTAAAACTTAAAAACCACTACATTTCTATAGAGCAATATTTAAACATGCTAGTTGCAACAAATAGAGTTGATGTCAAATACTTACAATAAGTAGCTCATAATTCTAAAAGGACAAAATGCTCTGTTGTGATACTTCAAATGTAACATACCAAGAAATCGAGTAAACCACCATGGTGAATAATTAACTAAAATGCATTACCACAGTACAATGTTTAACCAGCGATTCAACTCACATACAATCTTATTTTCAGAGCAAAAGTCATCACGAAACAATTTAAAATGTATAAACAAGAAAATCCTGCTTGCTAAGACAGAAAGGCACTGGATGATCATTTTTGGAGGTATGAAACCACATTTTTCTATTTAAGATGCACATATTTTATTATGAGAATTAGATTTCTGACTTTCCATAAGTCCAGTTTTGAAAATGTTTAAAAACCTCCTGAATGGTTCAACAAGTAACTGAGCTATGCAAATCAGAAGGGGCCAGGTTCAATTCCAAATCTGTACTCAATTAGCTGATCTCACCCAAGGGTACGGTTGAGGCAAATCAGCTAAGGCTCTCTCTTCCTATCCCTATTCAGCCACCGCTGCTGAAAGTACATATATCTGAAGATTGGGTAAGGACTGGATCAGGCCCAGTTACAACATTCTCTACTTTCTGCCCTCAGAGTTGAATAACCTGCTCAAAATCAAGGGTTACACATGGTGATGATATCAGGTGGCCAGTGCCTGTGGAATTAAACCTCAGCAAGGAGTCAACATCTTCACAAAAAGACAGAACACTGACAGAGAGAGTAAGTCAGAAAATAAAGAAATGCAAAAGACACGAGAACCTTTTCTTAAAAACCACAGGTTAACAATGACATACAAATCAAAAGTCAGGAGAATTTAAACTAAGGCTGAAATTATACTGTTAATTAAAAGAAAAATCCTCATCAAAAATAGGTTGATTTTCTGGTCATGCATAGAGGTAAACAAACTAGATCATGGGATATAAACTTATCTGGTGATACTGAGCTATGACATGTGAATTTAAAGCTACTTATCTCATTTGCGCTTTTAGTCAGGGGCTCTCCACAGGTTTCAGGAGGGCTGTGTTTTGGCTGCAATATGGGTGCATTGCTGGGGTTAGGCAGAACTTAGTCAGGTAAGCACTAGGAAATGGCATCACTGGATCTGGCAGCACTGGCAAAGACAATTCTGAAGTCTTGCAGAACAGGAGAATAGGCAAGACAAAGGAAAACTTTCTGTGATTTGCTCCAAGGAGCATTGGCTGTGTGATTTTTGAGGGAATTCTCAAATATAGAAGAGGAGGAAGAAAAGCTGTTGGATGTTGAAGTCCTGGGCATTTGGGAGCTGCAAAGTGAGATATTGAGATACCTGGATTTAGGGCATGTGAACAATGTCAGGCTATGAGAACATCAGAAGAGGCGTAATGGGATATGGAATCACTGGAATAGAATGCAAGGTAAATGCAAAGTACTGCGGATGCTGAAATCAAACAAAAACAAAATGCTGGAAAATTTCAGTAAGTCTGGCAGCATGTGTGGACAGAGAATAGAGCCTATGTTTCCAGACTGGATGGCCGCTTGTTGGAACTCTGATACGGTGCTCTTTTGAATTGCCAGTGCAGACTTGATGGGCCAAATGGCCTGCTTCTGCACTGTATCATTCTATGAATTCACACTCAGTTCCATTGGTTTCAACATTAGCTGAGAGTCTCTTATGCAGAGCTTATCACACGTGTTCTGGAAGTTCACATAAATAATATCCATAAACATTGCCTTGTCCACAACTTCAGTCATCTCTTCAAAACGTTCAGTCAAATTTACTAGGCATGACCTATTATTCACAGGCCCACACTGGCCTTCTCTGATTGGCTGAAAAATTTCAGTCACATTCTCCTCATTGACTTCAGAACTTTTATACTAATTGGTTTATAACTCCCTTACAGTCTCCCCCTCTCATCTTTGCTTAAATGATGGAGTGACACGAGTTATCTCCAATTGAAAAAAAATGATTCCCAAATTGAAACAACTAAGGAAGATTTGTTAAGGCATGTGCAATGTGCTAACCTACTGCCTTGTGGGGATTGAATGGGTCCCAAATTGCCATTGGTTTTTAAAAGCAATCAAATGCCCATGCCACCTCTCCCACTCACCCCCAAACTCACTCAAGTGCTTTCACACATCAGCTTCCTCTTCCTCCAATCTGTTGGCAGCACTTTTAACAGCATCAAGTATTTTTTCCTACCTTCCCCATTATCAGACAGTTCCTGATGTTATGTTCCAGCCTTGAAGCATACTTTACAACTACTTGGAACAAATTGACGGAAGAAGGAACCGTGCAATTTCCAGATATATACTTTTAGTGTGTGGCAGTGGTGCAAAATGAGAAAACTTAGCTTTTTTCCCTCTGTTCATGTGTTTGTAGCATTGCACAAATCATCAGAAGCAAAAATTACTTCAAAATGTTCAAGGAGTTTTTGATTTATCATCACATGTATTGGTATACAGTGAAAAGTATTGTTTCTTGCATGCTATACAGTCAAAGCATACTGTTCATAGAGAAGGAAAGGAGCGCAGAATGTAGTGTTAGTCATAGCTAGAGTGTAGAGAAAGATCAACTTAGTGTGAGGTAGGCTCATTCAAAAGTCAGCAGGGAAGGCATTGTTCTTAAGTCAGTTGGTACATGACCTCAGATCTTTGTATCTTTTTCCCAATGGAAGAAGGTGGAAGAGAGAATGTTCGGGGTGCGTGGAGTCCTTAATTATGCTGGCTGCTTTTCCAAGGCAGCGTAAAGTGTAGGCTGAATCAATGGACGGGAGGCTGGTTTGCGCGATGGATGGGGCTTCATTTCCGACACTTTGTAATTTCTTGTGGTCTTGGGCAGAGCAGGAGCCATAGCAGGCTGTGATAAAACCAGAAAGAATGCTTTCTATGGTGTATCTGTAAAAGTTGGAGAGAGTCGTAGCTGACGTGCCAAATTTCCTTAGTCTTCTGAGAAAGGAAAGGCGTTGATCTGGGGAGACCAGGACAGGTTGTTGGTGATCTGGACACCTAAAAACATGAAGCTCTCGACCATTTCTACTTCGCTCCATCTAAAAACTTGAAGTTTATAATTTAAACAACTTCCAAACTATATACATTTCATTAAAAAAACTCATGCCTCTACTTTGTCAACTTTTTCCGATATAACTTAGGACATAGGAATTTAGAAAGAAAACTCCCAATATAAACTTGTCACACTTGAGTTGCAAACTCCTGCCATTAGAGCAGATTTTGCTGTCCTGTCTTGGTATCATTTATCTTTAAGAGGTTCAGAGGAAATCATAATGGTTAACTTGTTTGCTGTACAGAAGGTTGAGAATTCAGTCTCCAGTTGATTTCCAAATCTTTTGGAAGAAACAAATAAATCCTCAAAAGGACACAGCTATCAAGCCCTTTTGGCGCACACTGCAGGCGATAAAATCCTGCAAGCAACTTCTGCTCAGAATACAGATATGATTGAAAAATCCAGCTTGCGTGTTAAAATATCCAAGTTGAAGCTCAAACTTTTGACAGTTTGGAGTTGCGAAGTTTTAATTCGGGTACACACAAAAAAATTCAACAGGTATATTCAATCACATAATTATGAAATTCTTTAAATATTTTAAAATCTTTACCTTAGACATGAGTAATTTTCTAGGCTTCTTGAATAATTAGTTGCTTCAAAGATTTGAACTTCAACTTGATGGCTATGTCTTCTTGTGGATTTATTTGTGGACAATATAACAGTGCCGTCTAGTGGAATGGCAATCATTACAGGGTGCTTTGTAAATACATTGTATAACGGTAGAGTTATAATAAGGGCTCCACCTGGTGCCAGAACAGGCTGGCATGTTAATATTGGAATTCCCACTGAAAATGCTGACACATTAGATTACAATATGCATTCTACAGGAATAGGTCAACAAAAGCACAATACATTTTGAAAGCAAAGATACAGAAAGGGGTGTTAATTGCTTCTTGAAAATAGCCTTTCCTTTATGTTTCAATGATTTATCTCTATATTTCTTTGCATCCAGTTGTTCTCTTTAACCTTCAATCTTTCACACATTGGAAGTTGGTTTCTAGCTTAACAAACCATTATCCAGCATGTGAAATTTTTTTTATTGACACCCTTTCTCAATTATTTCTTGCATATGGTTCTAAATATTCAATAACATGTATATTTTTATTCCACACGCAAAAGTCATAGGTTTTTAAAAACTCAATTTAATATTGTTAATCATGACTTCTGTTGATTTATTTTATCAAATACATTTTACCTTAACAGCTCTCCCAAGCACCTTGTATAAATTCATTTTTTTGTCTGTATTTTTAAGACAAAGTAAACTTTGGTAATAGGTAGGAGTTGAAACCACATGAATACGAACGACACAGTGGTTAACCCTGCTGCCTCACTGCACCAGGGACTGGGTTTGATTCTCGGCTTGGGTCTCCGTCTCTGTGGAGTTTGCATGTTCTCCCTGTGTCTATGGTGTTTCCTCCGGGTGCTCCGGTTTCCTCTCTCAGTCTAAAAGATGTGTTGGTTAGGTGCATTGGCCAAGCTAAATTCTCCCTCAGTGTACCCAAATAGGCGCCAGAGTGTGGCGACTGGGAGATTTTCACAGTAACTTCTTTGCAGTGTTAATGTAAACCTACTTGTGACTAATAAATAAATAAACTTATAAAGATGATATGATCTATTTGGATTTCCAAAAGACATCTAGTTTCATGTTAGGCTTGTGTTGTTAAGAATTGTCAAATTGAGAGATTTTAAAAGACTGCATTTAAATGTAAAACTCATCTTCTAAATGCTGACAGTAAACACGTGAGAAAAAGGTCATGAGAAGCACTTGTTATTTCTGTGCAGTATATTCAATCCAAATTCAACTTTTAGTACTGTTTACAATTGATTTTCAAATTTTAATGATAAAAGAAACATCAAAACTCTTCGTTAACTGGAAGGAATTTAAAGCATTTATTTTGCAGTAGAATTAGGATCATGAGAATCTGCTGGATTAAACTTTGGGCTGGAAATGTTATCTTGACAACTGCTGCAATAGCCTCATCTCCCTGCAGTTTCAGTGACACAACTGTAAGTACCGTGGTAGCTTAACAAATAATATCAACAAATCTTTAAAGAGAGTTGTATTCTTGAAATCCCATTCCATCGAAAATGTTGGTGCATTTAATGACACGTCCATTATCTTTCCTGACCCTTGTTTTATGCTTTCTATGAGGTGATCAGAGGTAGTCTAATAGGCATTATGAATACAATCTCCCTTGTTCCGATAGTGTGAAAGAGACAGGGATACAAAATATTTAATAAATTACATTCAAAAATCCTATAATTTTTTAAATTTAATTTGGCCTGATGAATGAACCAGCGAATGGCTATCACTTACTTTGTTCAGCTGAAACAGATGCGATGTGTGTACCTGTTCTTCACCTGGAAAGAACAGGGCCTGTGTACATGCAAACACACCACTCTGTGAGCCCGAATGACAATCTTAAATTGTTTGATCGCATAATTTTTAACACTTAGGATTATTTAGAAAATGTTGTCCAATTACAGAATCACATCTAATGCTGGACATGGTTGAGTTTTACAAGCACAGGTTGGTTGGGTACGGTCTGTACCTCGCTTGTTGTGAACAGTGGAAGGGCATGCTGTTTAGTATGATCTACCAGTTTTTGGGGCGTATGGCCTATATATCTAGCATCACACTGGCATACTGTCATTCATATACCACATAACTCATTTGTGGGATTGGCAGAACTCCATATTTTTGGTTCATTTGTGTGTACTAGAAGCTATATGTATTAATACACAGGAAGCTGTTCTTTGCAGACAAAATGGACAATGTGCATGTTACACCTATTACACCTAAACAAAGTAAATGAATCATTCGCTATTTTATTCCTCAGGGCAATGCTTTTACCAGCGTCAAGCTGCTTAGTTTAAATTTTCAAACTATGTTTCACGTTCAGCCACCATTTACAGGTCCATTCTCCCAGGGCAATTCTTCTGCCAATCACTGTCCAGTTGCCAACTAATCAAACACTCATTTTACATGCAGGATATAAAGTTTTTTCCTCCTGACATTGGTGTTCTTGCAGTTTGCCTGATGAATGCAAGATTAAATCTTTTTTCCACAACACTCAAGTTTAGTGCAATAATTTCTTCTGCTCTAATTTGTATCTATGTTGGCAGCTTGAGTTGGCTTCACTGTGGTTCCATGGTGCGAGTGCATTTCTTTGGATGAGTAAAGTCAGCATCCCATATTACTTCCTCGTGGAAGCATTGGGTGCATTGCAGTTTCACTGGAATTCTGAACACCTTTTGGGTTGTACATTGATTTGATTTATTATTGACACATATATTGGGATACAATGAAAAGTATTGTTTCTTGCACACTATGCAAACAAAACACATTGTTCAAAGTACATAGGGGATAAGGAAAGGAGGGGGTGCAGAATATAGTGTTGGAGTTACAGATAGGGTGAAAAGAAAGATCAGCTTAATATTTGATAAGTCTATTCAAAAGTGATGACAGCAAGGAAGAAGCTGTTCTTGAGTCGGTTGGTACGTGTTCTCAGATTGTGTCTTTTTCCCAACGGCAGAAGGTGGAAGGGAGAATGTGTGGGGTGGGGGTCCTTCATTATACTATTCTTCTGGAGCAGTGGGAAATGTAGATAGAGTCAATAGATGGGAGGCTGGTTTGCATGATGGATTGGGCTATGTTCATAACCACTGGTAATTTCTTGCGATCTTGGTCAGACCAGGAGGCATAACAAGCTGTAATATATCTGGAAAGGATGTTTTCTATGGTGTATCTATAAAGATTGGAGATATTCGTAGCAAACATGCCGAATTTGAACATAATTCAGTCACATGCAGCACTGTGCAGGTTAACTTCTGGTGCCTACTTTTCTTACCTCCTTCCCATGCTTATGGCACCAACTGTTTCTTGGCAAGATGGTATGAATGAGCCTAGAAGAGGGACAATATTTCTGCAGTCCTTTATATGAGGCTTCGCAACCTTAAGACATTTAAAGTTAACGTTCCTCAATCTAATATCCATTTTGCCAAATAAACACTTGGCTTTGTATTTGAGTATATTTTAGGGACTCATCTACGACTGGCTAATTAAATTAATGAATTTGTCTTTGGTTGGCTATTCAATGATAAAATGTCCCCAGACTGAAAGTTGCAAACAAACCAGGAGAAAATTCTTTACAAAACTTCAACTACTAATTTCTAGAAAGCACAAAACAGCAATTTCTAGGTACTAGCTTGTTGCCAGTGTTTAGCGACAAACCTTTAAAAATGTATTTTTGTCTAAGTATTGGAGCTACACATCCATGGAAAGACTCAGAAAAAGGAACAAATAAAAACAGAAAATGCTAGAAAATCTCTGGAGGTCTGACAGCATGAGCGGACAGAGAACAGAGCTAATGTTTTGGGTTGAAGTGACCCTTCGTCAGAGTGGCAAGTCCAATTCTGGTTTGTTCCAAGCATCTGGGCAATGATTTTCCAGCCCTGCTGTGGTGAGATCAGCTGTGGGAGATTTGGCAGCCCCAACTTATGGTTGGTCAGAAAATCTCACCTATTGTCTATTCTGGTACCTGCTTAAGCCCCAAGCTCTGGAATCTCCCCCTTAACCCTCTCGATCTCTCCCACTCTGCTTCTTTAAAATGTTCCTTGAAACTTACCTTTTTGACCAAATTTTGGTTTTCTCCTAATATTTCAAATGTGGCTTGGTGCCAAGTTTTATTTCAGAACGTTTCTATGCTGTGCCTCAAGATGCTTTACTGCATTTAAAGTGCCATATGAATGCAAGTTGCACTGAAAAAATAATCCTCAAAGTTTAATGAACAGAAAGAGATTCTTCAATTGTGTGTCAGCTACGGATCAGTTCTTGCTTCTGGGCTCCAGCTTCAAGACCCACTTCAGGCTTGAGCACATAGCTCAAGGCTGACACTCCAGCGTTTTACTGAGTGGGTTATTATGTTGTTCGAAATGTTGCCTTTCAGATGAGATATTAAACTGAGGACCCATCTGCCTAGCTGGGTGGATGTAAAAGATCCCATGGCACTACTTTGGAGCAGAAAGTGGGGTTATCCCTGATGTCCTGCTAATATTTATCCCAAAATAAACATCACAAAAACAAATTATCTGATCATTATCACATTGTTATTTGTGGGAGTACGCTGTGCATATATTGGCTGCTGTATTTCCTACATTGCAATGGCAACTATCTTTCAAAAGGACTTTACTTGCTGTAAAGCATTTTCAAACATTAGATGGTCATGTAAAGGTCTTTTGTAATTGCAAATCTTTCTTTTTAGTACATGTCAATCACCAGAATTGCTTTTTTTTTGCAGTGTGACTACAGCGGAATGAGCTTGATATTGATCCCTCATGATCTACCTGCGAACACAACAAAGCTAAAACTCACGAACAACAGCATTTCTTTAACTTATCACGACGTTCAAATTCTTTCGAATTTAACTCAACTTAAAGAATTGTATCTTGGATATAACCTCATCCGCAATTTAATTTCAGGAGCATTCAATAATTTAAAAAAGTTGACTGTATTGGAACTGCATAACAACTGCCTTATAACCATTGACAGAAGTGTTATGAAACCACTGAATTTATCACATTTAACACTGTATGGAAATCAATGGAATTGTAGCTGTGGCCTTCTAGGTTTACAGATGTGGCTTAATGAGACAAAAGTACATCTGGGTAAGTTCAACTCACGTAATGATGGGTTTGCAAAATGTTAGTTAGCGCACTTATGATTGACAAAATCTCAGCAGAGAACAGAAAGTTTCTTCATTTCTCCAGCGAATGGAATTTTTAAATTACTGAAGAAAACCCAAGATTGAGTAGATAGTCAACATCTTTTCCCAATGATAGAGGAGTCTCAAACTAGTGGGTATAGGTTTAAGGTGAGGGTAGAGATACAAAAGTCTCCAAAGGGACAGTTTTTTCACACAGTGGTGAGTGTCTTAAACAAGCTGTCAGAGGTAGTAGTAGAGGCGGGTACAATTTTGTCTTTTAAAAAGCATTTAGACTGTTACATAGGTAACATGGATATAGAGAGATATGGGCCAAACGAGGGCACTGGGACTAGTTTAGTGGTTAAAAAAAGGATGGCATGGACAATTTGGGCCGAAGGACCATGCTGTAAATCTCTATGACTCTACGACTGTTCAAAAAATTGATGTAAAATTTCTAACATGAAATGAGGCATGACAAACAGGAAGCCTGAAGAATTTTGGATATTTATAAAATTACATCCTATTTCAACTACAGGTAATGAAAACATCACAACATGTGAGACCCCTAAGGAAATGCAATTCTGCACCATCAAAAAAGCTCTCATCAAGCCAAGTGAATGCTTTTCAGTCTCTACTTTAGCATCATCTCCGCATAGTGCTACTATCCAAACTACATTTGATATAAATTTATCCAAAAATATGAACAATCTAGCACTGCAATCTCCCACCATGACTGTAGAAAACGCCACTGGGAATCAAACAAATGGTTCAGGTACTGTAGAATTTAATATCAATTGCGCACATTTCTGACAAGTGATAAATGAAATTATAATGCAGCACAATATTTCAGGGAATTTCTGACAGAAAGGCAGCTATATGCTACATCCATGGAGACTGGTGCGAGTTGTCAAAAAAGACTGTACTGTTGCTATGCAGTCAACCCACAGCAACAGTGGTCAAGGCCTGAACGTCTCCCACTCATGTCTACAGGTGCAACTGACAAAGTGGCTAAGAAGGCAAACTTCATACTTCTCTTCAAAGAAACTCACAATAGAAGGGTAAATAAGGGTAATGCGAATAGGGCCTGGGTGGCATTGTGGTCGGTACAGATTCAATGGGCCGAGTGGCCTCCTTCTGTACTGTAGGGATTTTATGTTTCTATGAATAACCAGAATTAAAAATTGTGGTCGATTTCTGCTGACTTAGTGGGTTTATCCAGTGAGCTGAGCTATACCCAACCAAACTAGATTCCTGGAGTATGCGGAGTTTGATTTTAATTTGATTTATTATTGTTACATATATTAGCAGACATTGAAAAGTATTGTTTCTTGCGCGCTAGACAAAGCGTACCGTTCATAGAGAATGAGACAAGACAGTGCAGAATGTAGTGTTAGTCATAGCTTAATGCAAGGTAGGTCCCTTCAAAAGTCTGATAACAGCAGGGAAGAAGCTGTTTTTGTGTCAGTTGGTACATGACCTCAGACTTTTGTATCTTTTTCCTGATAGGAGAAGGTGGGAGAGAGAATGCCGGGGGTGCGTGGGGTCCTTGATTATGCTTGCCGAGGCAGTGGGAAATGTAGGCAAAGTCAATGGACGGGAAGCTGGTTTGCGTGATGGATTGGGCTACAATAAGCTAATGCACCTGCAATTGACATAGGGTTGCTATAATTGGCCTCAAGAATTCCGTATTTACAGAAGCAAAAAATAACAGGCAGCAATGATCTGCAAAATGTATTTGACATTTTTTCTGCTTCATCAGATGAGGGATGCCATTTGCCAATAACCAAACTCAGTACAACAGATTGCACAAGTTTCTGATCAGTCATTTCCAACATCAGTTATGTTTGGTGATGGTGATCATGTCTGACTGAAGTGATCATAAGAACATAAGAAATAGGAGCAGGAGTAGGCCATCTAGCCCATCGAGCCTGCCCCGCCATTCAATAAGATCATGGCTGATCTGTCGTGGCTCAGTTCCACATTCCCACCCTCTCCCCATAACCCTTAATCCCCTCTCTTGTCAAAAACCCATCAACCCGCTTCTTAAAAATATTTAGCGAGGTAGCCTCCACCACTTCAACAGGCAGAGAATTCCAGAGATTCACCACCCTTTGAGTGAAGAAATTCTTCCTCAACTCCGTTCTAAACCGCCCCCCTTTATCTTGAGGCTGTGCCCCCTAGTCCTACTATCCTTTGAGCGGGAAGAGTCTCTCCACCTCTATCCTATCCATCCCATTCATCATCTTATACGTCTCAATGAGATCTCCCCTCATTCTTCTAAACTCTAACGAGTACAAGCCTAGTTTATTCAGCCTCTCCTCATAGCTCAACCCCCTCAACTCCGGCATCAGCCTAGTAAACCTCCTCTGCACTCCCTCCAAGGCCAAAATATCCTTGCGTAAGTACGGCGACCAAAACTGCACACAGTACTCCAGCTGCGGCCTCACCAATGCCCTATACAGCCGCAGCAAGACCCCCCTACTTTTATATTCAATCCCCCTCGCTATGAAGGCCAGCATCCCATTCAGCTTAGTGCTCTTGTGTAATTACAGCAGTAACTATTTCATTATAAATATACTTAGTATAGTTAAAATTTAAGACAATGATAGCTTTCAAAAAAAAGCTAAATATTAGTACTTAATGTTTGTACAGACTACTTTTTTTTTATTTATTAGACCAATCCAAATTTGGGAAATCCTGGAAATTAGTGATCGGTGTCATGGCAATTTCTATTGGCATATCTTCGATACTTGTCCTCTTTGCAAAATGCATTAACTGGTACAACTGTCTCTTTGCCTACCATCATCATCGATTGCAGGAAGAACCAGAGCTTTTCATGGAAAATACTTCCGCAGCAACAGAGGATAGTGCTCCACAGGCTTTAGGAAAAACTAAAAACAGTGGCCAACAAACCGAAGTCAGGGCAACTCCTGAAGAAGATGATGGTAATATTGAAGATGGCTATATAGATTCAATAAGAATCAATAATTGTGAGAAGTAAAACTGGAAATGGTTACAGATGTTCCCCAGTAAGGCTGACTGGTTCTGCAGTACGTGTAGAAAGTTAAGCCAGTCATATTTTTAATAATGCAACCATAAGAAACAATGTCTTCAGATTGCTTCCTTACTTTAATGTTTCATATATATATACTGCACAGCACACAGACTCATTTTGTACCAGGAAGAAGAAAATTCTCCTAAAATTCGCACTAAAATTGCAGTTGAATCCAACATAGCTCAAAAAATGTGATATAGTTGTCAAGAGAATATATTGATAATTCAAAAGTACCAAGCATATCATTGCTATTATCCTAAAGTGATTGCTATGTGTCAACTGATCGGCAATCATAATGGTAGATAATACAAATAGGCACAACTGAAAGTATATTGAATTGCATTGTGTTGGTAAACTAAACTGGAAATAGTGTAACAACAGCTAAGATAATTTGGATCCTGTTTCAGCCTAAGACAGCTTTACTAATATTTTTCTGATTATTCCACATACTCTGAACATTTTCCTTCATTTGCAATTGCCTAATTTTCTTCTGAAAGTGATATAGACTGTGCTTTAACCAAAGTTTGTAGCTGAGATCTACATTTTAATAACCTTCTGCACAAAAAATGTTTTCCAAGCGCCTTTACTACTTTTTATGAATTACAGTTGCAGTCTTACTATCTCAGCGATCCTATGTATGCTTAGCCCTGTTTGCTTCAGTCTATGCAAAGTCTTCATTTGAAGATATTTCTGCCTATGCAACTAACTCTGCTAAGCTAACCAATTGTAGCTAGTTTGACTACGTCCATATACAATCAGAAAGCATGGCGGGTTAGCTGGAAATAGACTGCTTTCCTGAAGGACACAATGCAGACAAACAACAGCATAACAGCTGCTGCAATGATTGTTTTTCTAGACAGAGATAACCTGCAGAGGACACTTTCAATAACGTAATAAGGGTTGAAATATAGTTTGGATTTTAGAGTGTTTCAGTTCAGTGTTCAAGTTCAGTACATGGACTGCCTGAGAAACTAGTCGCCAAATTTACTTTTTTTTACTGCTTCTGTCATGTTAATCTTTTTTAGTTCTGTTCAATAAAAGAAAACCATTTTAAAGTTAGTACCATGTGCTGTCCCGCTCAGCTCAAACGAATGAATGGACCCAACACTATCGATTGCAATTAACTTACCATAACTTATAATAATTTTTGAAAATCTCTATCAGCATATCCCCTTAGCCTAAGAAACACTGTAGTAGTGCTTCCATTACTTTGATAACTATACCAGACCACGTATACAATACACAGCACTCACTAATGTTTTGTATGAGTTCAACGTTAATCCCAAATGTCCAAACACAAAACCAAGGATTCTATGGATCTTTTTATAGCCTTATCTGTTTGTGCACATTAACAGCAATCAGCTAGTCTATAGCACAGCTTTCAGTTTTAGCTAGTGACCCTCATGAAAGACAGATTTGGTTATAGAGTGTGATATAGCATGAATTGATACTGGTTACATCAAGGACAGTTTGAGTTTACGATGTTTAACAACATCAGGAGTAGGAAACCATACCTTCTGTCGAGCCTGTTCTGTCATTCAATACAATCATGGCTAATTTTGGCTCAACTCTGCTTTCATGCTTGCACTCCATACATCTTGATTTCTGATTAAAGATATGTACATCTGAGCCTTAAATATATTCAATGATGGAGCACCCATAACCATCTGGGGTAGATAATTCCAAAAATTCTCAATCCGTTGAGTGAAGAAATGTCTCCACACTTCAATCCTAATTGATCATCTTTTTTCTTCTGGGACCATGTCCACATGTTTTAGATTCCCCAGGAAACAACCTTTGTTTCCACACTGTCAAATCCCTTAAGAATTCTGTATGTTTCAATAAGATCATTCCTCATTCTTCTAAGCTCCAAAACATTCTCATAGGATGAGGATGCATAAATTGAAATGGCTGCCTCTGGGAGTGAAGGGTTTTAAAATTAGAATCAAGTCATTTATAAGTTAAATGACAGTTATAACATGGTTAACAAAAATCTGAAACTCTCTTTATAAAGTTTCAAGAAGCAAAGATTGTTTTGAGTGATCTAGATTTGTATTAAATATTAGAAATAAGATGTAGATGTAAGAGAGTTTAATTTAGTGCTTTTCTGTCAGAAAGGGTACAACTTTAGTCAGACTCACGTTAGATCTGCTGTCCTTAATTCCAGTCTTTGGAAACAATATTGGGGACTGAGTATCGGATTTTTTTGTGGAGAAGTTTGAATGCTCTCACATTCAAGGCAAAGGTATATCGAGAGGAGAGTTGAAAAACGTGGAGGGGGATCCTTGCTAAAACAATGGAGAGGAAGCCTTATATAAAAAGATAGTTGGAAAACCTAGAACCAGATCCTTGGTGAAAACAGCTGAGGGAAGACATTGTTTGAAAGAACATTTTTAAGCGTGTTAGACAGAAGAGCATAGAAATACTCATGTGACAATCTTTGGGGAGGAATTTGAATCCATAGGTGATTGATTGAGTGGCATCTGCTACTAGGTTGCTGAATAGGTGTTATCCTGAAATCTGTGTACATTTGTGAAGATAAGCAACTGTGCTACAATTCTCCTTCACTCTCAGAGTTTTCACATTTACTAAATTGTGATTCTGTTCTTCCACATTTAAAAAAGTAAAATGTTATGGCCTTCTGAGCCAGGGTTCCATTCTGGGATCTTCCCGTCTAGTTACGATCTGGGATCGTAACAAAAGTGCTGTGGATACCGTTTCTACTGAATTTTTCAAGATGATTAAATGGCTGAACAGGCTTGAAGGATGAGAAAGCCCGTCCTTGTTCTCATATTCCTCAGGACTTTGAACAGAATATTATTATTACTTACTCTCGTCGCTCAGTGAAGATTACATCCATGCTCTGTGCTTCTCGATCATTTTGTGCTTTGAGCTAAAATACAATAAAACGTGCACATCAGCTATGGTCATTTGTGACTGTCAGCTTTATTATAGCAGCTGTTATAATGCGGATATGATTTTAATTGGATGAAACTACAGAATGAAAGCCATTACCCTCTTTTCAGAAACTGTTTTTATTTATAACTACTCAGTAATTTTTCCATACTGTCTTGTGTGCTTGTGATTGATTAATCAAAATGACTGACTGCCTGAAGGATGGCTTTTGCGAGGATTTTAAAGTGGAGAGAAACATGGAGAGGCCGATCAGTTTAGGAAGAGCAATGACAAACAAAAGAACTGAAGTAGCTGAGGGATTGGCAGTTAGATTAGACAGAGAGAGTGCAAGAGGGTGAAGTCAAAAGGTGTGATGGAGCTTTAGGACTGAATGTTGCAAATAGAGGGAGGCAACACCGTAGATGAACTTGAAGAACATGGGATCCAAACAGAAGCAAATGCAGGCAAGATTTGGAAGCAAGCTGAGCAGCATAAAGCTCAAATTCTCATGTTGATGGCAGCTTATCTGAGGCCAAGTACATTCAAGGTCATTAAATAATTATAGTAGTTCAAGCAGAAAAGGACAACAGGCCAATTAGCTTAATTGAAGGCTGAGAAGCTCAGCTAAACCAGGATGCAACTTATTAAATACAAGAACACATTAAAATTATTCTATATAACATTTAAATGCATATTCCTGTTCAGTTCAAAAAGCTCAGTTTACTTCACTAGCATGGCATGAAATGTTTCATGGTACGACAAGCAACTGGAAGATAATTGACAGGAAAAATAAATATGAAGAATTGTAGTAAAGAAACATTCATTTTTGCTGGAAATTACAAGACTTACTATGTTATAGTCGTTCATAACTTCTTCCATATCTGTATTGGTGTTGAGTTTATCGACCAGCTAAAGGCAGAGAACAAAATCAAGTCAAAAAAGTATTAAAGAAAATAAACTTTGTATTTGCATAGCACCTTTTGTACTTCAAAATGCAATGAAGTTTTTAAACATTTTGATGTAGAGAAGTATGGAATGTCATTGGTACACAGCAAGATCCCACTAATAGCAAAAATAATGACTTGATCATTCGTTGTTCGCTCACATTGGTTGAGGGATAAAGGTTGGCTGAGATATGGAAGGCAAAGTGGTTAGCACTGCTGCCTCACAATGCCAGGTACCTGGGTTCAATTCTGGCCTTGGGTCGTTGTGCAAACTCCACAGGGACATTCTCCCCGTGTCTGCGTGAGTTTCCTCGGGATGCTCCGATTTCCTCCCATAGTCCAAAGGTGTGTGGGTTAGGTTGATTGGCCATGCTAAATTGACCCTAGTGTCAGGGGGAAATCAATAGAACAAATATGTGGGGTTATAGGAATAGGGCCCGGAAGGGATTGTGGTTGGTGTAAATTTGATGGGCCAAATGGTCTCCTTCTGTACCGTAGGGATTCTTTGACATCGGGAGGATTCCCTCCTCCTCTTCAAATAGGTACTCAGGATCTTTCACACACACCTGTTGAAAGCAGGCAAGACTCTCAGTCTAATGTCTCATTTGAAAGAAGGTACTTCCAACAATGTAGCATCCCCTCAATGCTCCACTGAAGTGCCAGCTTGTAGCACATGCCTAAGGCCAAGAGTGGAGCTTGGCCCCAAGGCCTTCAGGTTCAGAGGGGAGTGTTTCCACTGAGTCAGAATAGACTACAATAGATTGAAGCAGTTACAGCTCAGGAAACATAATTGTTTTTTATTTATTGCACTTTATTATATTAAAATGATTATGATGGGATAATAACAACAGACACTGTTACTTATTTCTCAACAATACGTAACTACTTGTAAAGTTAAATTATTAATTACACTCACCATATTGTAGTCTGCTAATTGCCCTTGCAGATCTTTAATTTCCACTGCCAATGCTTCAGCCCTGTTACAAATATGAAAGACTGTTAACAACCAATACCTGCCTTCACATGTATGGAGTTGTGTTTGGAGTTTGCACATGTGCAGAGATTATGTACTTGCCTCTTTTCATATGATAGATAGACAGAATTTTCTTGATTAAACGTATCAATTTCCTTTTGTAGTTTGCTGATTTCCGTTGTAAGTTCATTTATTTTGGCTCTGTACAGAAACGTTTCAGGTAAGATTTCCACAATAAAGGAGAAAGAATATTAGAATAAGTGGTCCAGAGTAAGACAACATCAGATGTATCCTATATTCCAATAACTGGAGCATAAAAATTGTAAGCAGCAGAATTAAAAATAAACATTTTGCAACCATTCAGCACAGGAGGTGGCCCATCATCCCTATAGTTCCTCTCTGCCTCAAAGAACTATCCAATTGCTCCAACTCCCCGGCTCTTTCCCCACAGCCTTGCCAAGTTTTCTTTTACAAGTGCAAATCTAATTCCCTTCTGAAACTTGTTGCTGAATCTGCTTCCACCACCTTTTAAATGGTGCATTCCAGATAACAGAAAGGAAAATAACTTGCCGAGCACAAGTGTTACCCATTCTTAAAGCAACTGCTGCATATTGAAGCTGTTACAGTGCCTGTATTACCAGTAAATACGTGAGCAAATCTACTAAGGGAAAAGTGATGAGGAAACTGCTGAATTCAAGATGGGACAATTTGAATAATTGAGATTAGTTTTGAGGTCTGTGCTGCTCATCAGGACAGCTTCTAACAACCTGGTAATTTTCCTTCCTGTAAAAGAAATCAGTCTTGGTAGTCGTCACCACCCAATTTTGTGGGGAAAATTAGGGAAATTTATTGTTGATGCAACTTGCGAACAGAGACTCTAAGGAACGGAACTAGAGAAAGCAACAAGTTAAGCTGAAATATGAATTTGCCTTGAAAGTGACAACCGGCTGCCGAGGTAGTTCACAAATAGTTAGAAGGAAGTGAATGGCTAGCCACGGGGTGAGATTCGGAGGTGGACAGAGAGCGCAGCTGAAAAATACGTGGAGAAGGTCTGTTAAAGATGTGGAGGGAAGTGAAAATGTTTAGAAAGGAAACTACAGTGAGGAGGACGAAGGAGGCTGGTGATCACCATTGAGAGAACAAAGGAATGTTGAAGAGTAGTCTGGAATCAGACAAATGGGGTGGGGATTTAAATTTAGTGCAAGGGGACCAGTGAAAATCAGCAATAATGTGGACATGGAACAAAACATGACACAAGTGGCATGGTTTTAGATAAGCTGGAGTTGGTGGGGCGGGAGGAGGTTACCAGAGATCATAGCATCCTACCGTGCAACAGACTGCCAATCAGCCCATCGAATCTGCACCAACCACAATCCCACACAGACCCTATCCGCACAACTCCATGCATTTACCATAGCTAGTCCCCCTGACACTAAAGGGCAATTTAGCATGGCCAATACACCTAATCCACACATCTTTGGACAGTGGGAGGAAATCAGAGCACCGTGAGGAAACCCACGCAGAGACAGAGAGAATGTGCAAACTCCATCCAGACAGTGACCCAAGCCGGGAATCGAACCTGGCTCCCTGGTGCTGTGAGGCAGCAGTACTAACCACTGGTAGGGATACATAATACATGTCTGACTTTTAGAATTTGGAAATGCAAAATGTGGTCAGGAAGGCGAATGGGATGCTGACCTTCATAGCGAGGGGGATTGAATATAAAAGTAGGGAGGTCTTGCTGCAGCTGTATAGGGCATTGGTGAGGCCGCAGCTGGAGTACTGTGTGCAGTTTTGGGCACCGCACCTGCACAAAGATATTTTGGCCTTGGAGGGAGTGCAGAGGAGGTTTACTAGGCTGATACTGGAGTTGAGGGGGTTGAGCTATGAGGAGAGGCTGAATAAACTAGGCTTGTACTCGTTAGAGTTTAGAAGAATGAGGGGAGATCTCATTGAGACGTATAAGATGAAGAATGGGATGGATAGGATAGAGGTGGAGAGACTCTTCCTGCTCAAAAAAGACAGTAGGACTAGGGGGCACAGCCTGAAGATAAAGGGGGGGCAGTTTAGAACGGAGTTGAGGAGGAACTTCTTCACTCAAAGGGTGGCGAATCTCTGGAATTCTCTGCCTGTTGAAGTGGTGGAGGCTGCCTCACTAAATATCTTTAAGACGCGGGTTGATGGGTTTTTGATAAGAGAGGGGATTAAGGGTTATGGGGAGAGGGCGGGAAAGTGGAACTGAGCCACGACAGATCAGCCATGATCTTGTTGAATGGCGGGGCAGGCTCGAAGGGCTAGATGGCCTACTCCTGCTCCTATTTCTTATGTTCTTATGTTCTTAAGATTTTCAGCAGCAATATCAAGAGGTGAAAATAAGTGATCTTTCATGGATAACCTGTGTGGTTTAAAGCTCAAAGCCCATCCAACGGCACAGAGTTAAAATTGAGCCCTTCGTATTCATCAATATTACTATGCATTCAAACAAAAACAAAAATGCTGGAAAATCTCTGCAGGTCGGACAGCATTGGCAGAGAAAGAACCGAACCAACGTTTCACATCTGGATGACACGTCACCAGATGCTGTCAGACCTACTGAGATTGTTCAGCGTTTTCTGTTTTTATTTGATTCCAGCGTCTGCAACAATTTGCTTTTACTCATGTACTCACCTGAGTAGTCCAAGAAAGTAGGACTTGTCCAGAATCTGACGATGTGGTCCTGCAAATCAGTTAAAATAGATAGCATGCTCAGAATTATAAACTGATCATTTACTAGTCTTTGTCCTACAGCAGTTAAAAAGTAAAACAAAAAATAATCTTCCAAGATTTTTACCTCTCTCAAATGGATATGGTAGCCTAGTGGTTATAGTAGCAGATTAGAAATTCGGAGATTGTGAGCTAAAATCCCACCATAGTAAATTTAAAAAATTCAACAAATTTGCTCATTTGCGAGCTTGCACCAAAAAGTCCAATACAAAGGCCATCAGAGTATTATAGAAATCTAACTGATTCACTGATGCCCTTCAGAAAAAGGAATCTGCTATCCTACCTGATGTTATCTAAATGTGCCACATTACATGGTTAGAATCTGAATGCCCTCCGGGTAAACTAGGCATTTGAGTATTAAATGCGACACAGGATTACATAGGATATACAGTGCAGAAAGAGGATATTCAGCCCAATAACTCGTGAGTGATGGCTCTGCATTTGAGCCTCCTCCCATCTCGTTTCATCTAAATCTATAATTGCAAACATATAATCCCTTCATTCTCATATGCTTGTCTATCTTCCCCTTAAATGCATCTATACTACTGGCTTCACTGGCTCCCTGTGGTAGTGTATCCCAGATTCTCTCTACTGTTTGGATGAAGATGTTTCTTCTGAATTCCTTATTGGATTTTTGTGACTATCTTACATTGATGGTTTCTAGCTGTTTCCTTCTCCACAAAGGGAAACATTCTGTTTCCACTTTATCAAAATCTTTTATGATTTTAAAGGTCACTATGAGGTCATTCCCCAGTCTTCATTTTTCAAGGGAAAAGGGAATCAGCCTGTCAATCAATTCCTATTAAACATACCAATACATTTCTGATATTCTTGCAAATCTCTGGATCCTTCCAATGCCTCAGTATCTTTGATATTAGACAGTGAACAGAGCTGGATGTGGTAGTATAAGTGCAATGGAACAAAGATTTAATACAGTTTTAGAATAGCTTCCCTGCTTTTCAATTCTGACACTCTAGAAATAAAATTTAGTGCTTTTTTTAAACGCCATATTATGTAATAATATGAGATGGATAGAAAGCTGGTTAGCAGATAGGAAGCAAAGAGTTGGCATAAATGGGCCTTTTTCTGATTGGCAGTCAGAGACTAGTGGGGTTCCACAGGGATCTGTGCTAGGACCTCAACTGTTCACATTTTATATTAATGATTTGGAAGAGGGAACTGAATGTATTATCTCCAAACTTGCAAATGATCCAAAGTTGGGTGAGAGGATGAGCTGCGAAGAGGATGCAGAGATGTTTCAGCATGATTTAGACAGGATGAGTATGTGGGCATCACCATGGTAGATACAGTATAATGTGAATAAATGTCAAGTTATCCATTTTGGTAGCAATAATAAGAACATAAGAACATAAGAAATAGGAGCAGGAGTAGGCCATCTGGCCCTTCGAGCCTGCCCCGCCATTCAATAAGATCATGGCTGATCTGTCGTGGCTCAGTTCCACTTTCCCGCCCTCTCCCCATAACCCTTAATCCCCTCTCTTATCAAAAACCCATCAACCCGCTTCTTAAAAATATTTAGCGAGGCAGCCTCCACCACTTCAACGGGCAGAGAATTCCAGAGATTCACCACCCTTTGAGTGAAGAAGTTCCTCCTCAACTCCGTTCTGAACTGCCCCCCCTTTATCTTGAGGCTGTGCCCCCTAGTCCTACTGTCTTTTTTGAGCGGGAAGAGTCTTTCCACCTCTATCCTATCCATCCCATTCATCATCTTATACGTCTCAATGAGATCTCCCCTCATTCTTCTAAACTCTAACGAGTACAAGCCTAGTTTATTCAGCCTCTCCTCATAGCTCAACCCCCTCAACTCCGGTATCAGCCTAGTAAACCTCCTCTGCACTCCCTCCAAGGCCAAAATATCCTTGCGCAGGTGCGGCGCCCAAAACTGCACACAGTACTCCAGCTGCGGCCTCACCAATGCCCTATACAGCTGCAGCAAGACCTCCCTACTTTTATATTCAATCCCCCTCGCTATGAAGGCCAGCATCCCATTCGCCTTCCTGACCACCTGCTGCACCTGCAGGCTGGGTTTTTGCGACTCATGCACAAGGACTCCGAGGTCCCTCTGCACCGTCGCCTGCTGCAGTTTTTCGCCACGTAAGTAATAGTCCTTCCTACCATTCTTCCTACCAAAGTGGACCACCTCACACTTGCCAACATTAAATTCCATTTGCCATTTCCTGGCCCATTCGCCCAGCCTATCTAGATCCTTCTGCAGACTCTCCACACCCTCCGCACAATTTGCCTTTCCCCCAATCTTGGTGTCATCAGCAAATTTCGACACCCTACACTCGGTTCCCTCCTCCAGATCATCTATATAAATGGTAAATAGCTGAGGCCCCAGCACCGACCCCTGGGGCACCCCACTAGTCACCAACCGCCAATCCGAATAGCACCCATTGACCCCCACTCTCTGCCTCCTATTTGACAACCAATCCTCTATCCACGCTAACACCCTACCCCCAACTCCATGTCCTCTGACCTTCTGCAGTAACCTCTTGTGAGGTACCTTATCAAACGCCTTCTGAAAATCCAGAAAGACCACATCCACCGGCTCTCCTCTATCCACCGCCCTAGACACATCCTCATAGAACTCCAGTAAATTGGTCAGACACGACTTCCCTTTAATGAAACCGTGTTGCGTCTGCCCTATCAAGCAATTCCCTTCAAGATGCCTCGCAATTTCCTCCTTAATGACGGATTCTAACATTTTACCTACCACAGACGTTAAACTAACCGGCCTGTAATTCCCCGCCTTTTGCCTGGCACCCTTCTTAAACAACGGCGTAACATTAGCCGTTTTCCAATCCTCCGGCACTTCCCCGGAATCCAGCGACGTCTGGAAAATAACCACCAAGGCATCCACTATCACAAATAAAACAGATTACTACTTGAATGGGTGTAAATTGAGAAAGTTGGATACACAACAAGATTTGGAGTCCTCGTGCATCAGCCACTGAAAGTAAGCACACAGGTACAGCAGGCGGTAAAGAAAATTAATTGTATGTTGGCCCTCAGTGAGACAATTTGAGTACAGAGATAGGGATGTTTTGCTTCAGTTGTGTAGGGCATGGTGGGGCCACACCTGGAGTACTGCGTGCAGTTCTGGTGTCCTTATTTGAGGAAGGATGCCCTTGCTATAGAGGGAGCACAGTGAAGGTTTGCCAGTAAGTCTGTCATATGAAGAGAAACTAAGTCAGTTAGAATTATATTCACTGGAGTTTAGAAGAGTGAGAGGGGATCTCAGTAGCTTATAAAATTCTAACAGGGTTAGATTAGGGTACATTTCAAAATTATCTTCCCAATGGTGGGGGTGGCCAGAACTAGGGGGTCATAATTTGAGGATAAGGGGTAAACCTTTTAGAACTGAGGTGAGGACAAATTTCTTCACCTAGAGGCTAGTGAATGTGTGGAATTCACTACCACAGAAAGCAGTTGAAGCCAAAATGTTGTCTGATTTCAAGAAGAAATTAAATATAGCTATTGAGGTTAAAGGGATCAAGGGAAATGGGGGGAAGGGAGAAATCAGGATATAGAATTTGATGATCAGCCACGACCAAGATGAATAGCGGTGCATGCTCAAAGGGCCAAATGGCTTTCCTACTTCTAGTTCATAGCGAGGGGGATTGAATATAAAAGTAGGGAGGTCTTGCTGTGGCTGTATAGGGCACTGGTGAGGCCGCAGCTGGAGTACTGTGTGCAGTTTTGGTCGTCGTACTTACGCAAGGATATTTTGGCCTTGGAGGGAGTGCAGAGGAGGTTTACTAGGCTGATACTGGAGTTGAGGGGGTTGAGCTATGAGGAGAGGCTGAATAAACTAGGCTTGTACTCGTTAGAGTTTAGAAGAATGAGGGGAGATCTCATTGAGACATATAAGATGATGAATGGGATGGATAGGATAGAGGTGGAGAGACTCTTCCCGCTCAGAAAGGACAGTAGGACTAGGGGGCACAGCCTCAAGATAAAGGGGGTGCGGTTTAGGACAGAGTTGAGGAGGAACTTCTTCACTCAAAGGGTGATGAATCTCTGGAATTCTCTGCCCGTTGAGGTGGTGGAGGCTGCCTCGCTTAATATATTTAAGACGCGGGTTAATGGGTTTTTGATAAGAGAGGGGATTAAGGGTTATGGGGAGAGGGCGGGAATGTGGAACTGAGCCACGACAGATCAGCCATGATCTTACTGAATGGCGGGGCAGGCTCGAAGGGCTAGATGGCCTACTCCTGCTCCTAATTCCTATGTTCTTATGTTTTTGTTCCAAGTTTCTATGGCCCGTGACATATTAATTAAACTCAGATTTCTTTGTTGCTCTATTCAGACTTCCAAGTAATAGTTGATCTCTCTGTTCTTCCAACGAAAATGTATATGTACATTTATCTTCGATGAACGCCATTTGCCAGTTTCACCCTATGTTCCAAGAAGTGGTAAATACTACATGTGTTAATAACTGACTTTATAAATTATGAAAATTATGACAGGAGACAGCCTTCACATACCTTTCATTCCTGTTTTCATTCCACTCAAACCCTGCTGAGTTACAGGGCGATCTGCTACTTTAATCTGAGCAGACAGCACACCACCTGGCATCACAGGTCCACCACGGGTTCCAGGTCTCGCTGTTCCAGGAGATATCTAGAATGTCAAGAGAATGTTAACCTGTCAAATTGTTCTGAGCAAAATCACTGGTCATTCTTCAGTCACTGCCTTTATGCTTCACTTTTTCAACATTTGGAAATCATGTTTTTGTATATCAGCAAAAAGGTCAGACAGTATATCGTGATCCAAGTTTGTAAATTAATAATATTCTGGTCGTATGACTTGTCCACTACTGTCTACTGCAAGTCTTCATTAACCGTTCAAGATTCATGTGGGATTCATGTAGCTCCGCATGCTACAAGATTGGCCGTCAGAAATCTTGTAAGTAGTGTCCTAGGCATTTGTTAACCTTTCAAGCTTGACACAGAAATAGAGCCCATCAAAGCTATCCTAAGGGACAATGACTATCCTGACCAGAACAGGATATTGTGTGTCACAAATGGGCCAAAGGTCACTACTTTCAGATCTGAAAAGTGCTTAAATTACCCTGGAAAGACAAAATATCTCAGAAATTTGAACAATTTCAGCAAGATACATCTGTGATGGGGAATGCAGATAGGGGTGGAAGATGCAGGGAGGAGTGTGGAAGGAGTAAGGAGAGGATAGGGAAGGGGTATGGGGGTAAGGGAACAGTGCAGCAAGAGTATGGGGGATGGGAAACAAGTGGCAGAGGGCAGATATGCTGGGGGTAAGGGAAGGTGGTAACAGGAGGGGAACAGGTGGCAGGAAGCTGGGGGGTAGAGCTGGCAGGCAGGGGGTCATGGCAGGCATCAGGGTTGGCAGCAGGAGGTCAGGATACAGGTCAGGGATGACAGGGGTCAGGGTTGGCAGCAGGACAAGGGCTCAGGGCTGGCAGGGGCCACCAAATAATCCTGTTGGATTTTAACCTGGTGTTGTAAGACTTCTTGCTGTGTTTACCCCAGTTCAATGCTGGCATCTCCACATCAGGGGTCAGGGCTGGGGTCAGAGCTGGGGTCAGAGCTGGCGGGGTGGGGGTCAGGGCCGGTGGGGGGGGGGGGGGGGTCAGGCCTGGCCGGGGGGGGGGGGGGGCAGGGCTGGCAGGGGGGCACTGGGGAGTAGTTGGTGCCAAATCCTATCCTCGATGCCAGCACGAGTCCCGCTCAGTAACGCTGGCAAACTCACCCCGGTGCCGACCCGTAGCGCCGTGGCTGGAGCTCGGGCTGCTGTCATGGGTGGTCTCCCACCGCCGCCTTTGCTGGGGGGCCGGGCCGCGGAGGGAGGTCGCAGGGCGCTCGCCATCTTCACCAACCGCCACCGCGCGTGCGCCGCGCCGTCTCCCAGCAACGGCCTGGCCCCGCCCCTGCGCAGTTAGGTCCGCTCCCAGTCACGAGGGAAACCGCCTGGCCCCGCCTCGAACAATCAGCCCCGCCCCCGGTTGTCGGGGAAACCACGTGACCCCGCCCACCACTTTGTGTTGTCCGTTGGACGATTTACCGCTTTCGGAGTGTCGCGTGCGGCTCGCGGAGGGTGAGGGCGAAGGCGGGGAGGGTCGGTGGTAGGTTGAGGGAAAGAATGTGAGGGGTTCGGAGTGTGAAGGGGTCGGGGGGGGTTGGAGTGTGTGCTTGGGGGGGGGCGTTGAATTGTGGGGGGCGTTGGAGTCGGGGGTATTCGGAGGGGGAATGAAGATCAGAATGGGGGGAGGGGGTTTGGAGGGGGAATGGGATCAGTGTGAAGGGGGGTTTGGAGGGGGGGTGGGGGTCAGGGTGCGAGGGGGGGTTTTGGAGTGTGAGGGGAGGGGGTTTAGAGGGGGAAGGGGATCAGTGTTGGGGGGGGTTCGGAGGGGGAGGGGAGTTCAGCGGGAGGGGGAATGGGAGTCAGTGTGAGGGGAGTTCAGAGTGTGAGGAGGGGGATGGTTCGGAGGGGGAATGGGATCAGTGTGGGGGGGGGTTCGGAGTGTGAGGGGGAGGGGGTTCAAAGGAGGAATGGGATCAGTGTGAGGGGGGTTCGGAGGGGGAGGGGGGTTCGGCGGGAGGTGGGGTTCAGAGTGTGAGGAGGAGGGGAGTTCGGAGGGGGACTGGGATCAGTGTGAGGGGGGTTTGGAGTGGGGGAGGAAGAGGGTTCGGAGGGGGAATGGGATCAGTGTGAGGGGGGTTTGGAGTGGGGGAGGAAGAGGGTTCGGAGGGGGAATGGGATCAGTGTGAGGGGGGTTTGGAGTGGGGGAGGAAGAGGGTTCGGAGGGGGAATGGGATCAGTGTGAGGGGGGTTTGGAGTGGGGGAGGAAGAGGGTTCGGAGGGGGAATGGGATCAGTGTGAGGGGGGTTTGGAGTGGGGGAGGAAGAGGGTTCGGAGGGGGAATGGGATCAGTGTGAGGGGGGGTTCGGAGTGTGAGGAGGAAGAGGGTTCGGAGGGGGAATGGGATCAGTGTGAGGGGGGTTTGGAGTGGGGGAGGAAGAGGGTTCGGAGGGGGAATGGGATCAGTGTGAGAGGGAGGGAGTTTGGCGGGAGGGGGAGTGGGGGTCGGAGTGTGAGAGGGAGGGGGTTTGGAGTTAAAGCAAGTGTATGATGAGGAACGGACAGCACCTTTAATATCAAAACAATTCTTTTTCTGCAGGGAGTGATTGAGAAGCAGCCGATGGAGTCAGTCAGATGCTCAGCCCTAGAGCTCTTTCTGGATAACACAGTCTGAAACAACAACAACACAGACCTGCGTTTCTATAGCACCTTTCAGCAGTCCAAAAATCCTTTTCAGTCAGTAAGTTCCTCTTTGTTGTAAGGTAGGAAACACAAATTTCCCTGTAACTACTTCAGGTAGACAGCAATCCAATATTGACTCTGAAAATCATTTTTTACTCATCGTGTTGAGGAATAAATATTGGCCCAGACATCAGGAGAACCCTTCTTGGAAATGATTACCACAGTGTCTTTGATGTCCACCTGAAAAGGCAGTGTTCCCCTTATGGGGAGCTGCCTCTTTTACTTTGTCCTAATTTAATTTGAGTTTGTGTATTTGGTTTGACTTAAAAGACACCTGGAAAGGCAGTCAGCTTCTTGGTTTCAGACTTCATTGAAGACTGACCTCTGACAATGCAGTGTACCCTTGATATTGCCCCTCCGACAGTGCAGCCTTCCTCAGTACTGCCCCTCCGACATTGAACCATAGAATCCATACATTGCAGAAGGAGGCCATTCAACCCATTGAATCTGCACTGACTCTTCGAAAGAAGATCCTACCCACCCTATTCTCTAAACCCTTTGCATTTACCAAACCAACCTAACCTACACATCTTAGGGAAGAAACCGGAGGAAACCCAAGCAGGCAAAAGAGATCATACAAACTCCAGGCAGTCTCCCAAGGCTGGAATCGAACCTTGGTCCTTGGTGCTGCGAAATAGCAATGTTAATCACTAGACCGCTTCTCAGTACTGCCGTTATGACACTGCAGCTCTTCCTCAGTACTGCCCCTGTGGCAGTACTGCCAAAGTCTCAATACTGACACTGGCGGTGTAGCACACCCTCAATAGTTCCTCCATCTCCCCCTTTGTCTAAATTAGTGCTTCTAAAATTTATTTGTTTTTCAAATATGTCACAGATCCCCTCAAATTGTAACTACATAATACTCAAAATATGCAACTGTCTGATGTGAAGTGTGTTTCATTGATATTTTTAATAAAACAGGAATTTACCTACAAATATGAGTAATTTATGTGTCTCTTTCATTTTGCAGTGTTGGTCTATCATTTCCAAGAGCCTTCGATGGAGAGCACAAGTCCAGATAGAACAAAAGCCTGGCGAGAGTAAGATCCAATGTTGGGAAAACATTCGGGAGCTTATTAGGTAGGCGGAGTCTGGAGTGGGTAAAGTCTGACAGGAGCTAAAGCAGTAGTATTGAGAGCATGAGAGATCAAAGAGAGGTGGAGCCACGAATGAGAAAAACAGGACCTTGGAGACTGTGGGAGTCCAAAATATGCAGCAGCCTGGATAGAGTGAGGCCTGGAAAGAATGGGAGCCAGAGACAGCAGGACCAAGGCCAAAGAATTTGCGGTCCAGAGTGCACATAAACAAGGAAGGAACCAGATACTGGAGAGAATAGAAGGCAAGAGAGCGCGAAAGCCTGAGACAAATGCAGTCCATAAACTGCAAAGGGGGAGTTTGAGTCGAGGGGGAGCAGGAGAAAGAAGGACCTCAAAGTGAACCGGTGCCTGATGTAGCAGGAATCAGAACAGTGGGAGACCAGAAAGAGCTGGAGCTCAGAGTGAACAGAAGCCAGGAGAGAATGGGAAGCTGCAGAACATGAGAAAAAGGGTGCAGAGACAGTAAAGCACAGGAGCTTCATACAAGTTGGAGCTTGAATTCAACAGGAGTCTTGAAAAGTGCAGTGATTGAGAGCTCGAAGATGGAGAGGAAGCCTGAGATGAGTGCACATCAGTGAGTGCAAAAATTTAGAGAGTGCAAGAGCCCAGGCAACAGGAGAAAACGCTTGGGGAGTTAAAAAAAAGGCAGGAACATTGAGCAAACAATATGGAGACAGCAGGAGCATGGACAGAGGAGGAAGAGAGCACAAGAGGAACTGGGGAAGAAATTGAACCCTGAGTGAAGAAGAGGCTGAAAAGAGTGTGAGGCCAGAGAGCAGGAGCCAGCAGGAAATGGTACTATAGAAGCCAGCCGGTGCACAAAAGCAGCATAGAAGGCAGAACACCAAGAAAATTTAGGTCCTAGAGAGTAGGAGCTTAGAGAGAGCAGAGTTCAGTGTGTGTGGTAGCCAGGAGAGAATGGGAGACCACAGGGAGCAGAAGACTGAAAACAACGGGAAGCAAGAGGCTGGAGGTACAAAGACAAAATTGAGCAGGA
This sequence comes from Carcharhinus amblyrhynchos, assembly GCF_965287045.1. Lineage (NCBI taxonomy): Eukaryota > Metazoa > Chordata > Chondrichthyes > Carcharhiniformes > Carcharhinidae > Carcharhinus > Carcharhinus amblyrhynchos. Next base: position 2,248,785 of record NC_137328.1, read on the forward strand.
CACTGAAGAAAGCAGAAGGGGGGACAAATTGAGTGGACCTGGGGCAACAGAAGCCCAGAAAGAACAAGAAACCACTGGAGAATGGGAGAAAGAATGTTTGGAGATGAGCCTGGAGCAATATGAGCCCAAAGAAAACTGGCGCGTGAAGTATGTGGGTCTCAGAAATAGTGACAGCAGTGAGTTTGCAGGAACCCGGAGAAAGCAGGAGCATAGAGAGAAAAGGTTGCAGATTGGAAATTGTCTTTTGCTTTTTGGTTAGTTGCTGTACTTTTAAGAAACAGAGACATTTAAGTAATTGTATTTTTATTTTGTGGGTGTTAGGAATAAGACGTGGCATTAAAAGTTTTAAGTTTATATTTTTTATTTGGTTAAAAAGGTGAAATTTGTGTTCTAGTTTCGCCTTTAGTAGTGACAACAGGTCAGTATTTTTCGATATTACAAAAAATACTTTTCACTGCATACTGAAATGTGACAATAATAAATCAAATCAGGTCTAAGGCTTTGTCTGTGTACCTGTATTTCAATGAGGGCTCATAAGTTTTGAAGTGGGGAGCTATGTTATCAAGGGTGAATAATTTAGAGAAATAAAAACAAAGTAGAAAAAAACTGCTGTTGCCTCGCAGCAGGGGCCTTGAGAGAGGGACCTACGGGCACAGAAGGCGGCATGGTAGCACAGTGGTTAGCACTGCTGCTTCACAGCTCCAGGGACCTGGGTTCGATTCCCGGCTTGGGTCACTGTGTGGAGTTTGCACATTCTCCCAGTGTCTGTGTGGGTTTCCTGCGGGTGCTCCAGTTTCCTCCTGCAGTCCAAAGATGTGCAGGTTAGGTTGATTGGCCGTGCTAAAATTGCCCCTTAGTATCCTGTGTCCTGAGATGCTTAGGTTGAGGGATTAGTGGGTAAAATATGTAGGGATATGGGGATAGGGACTGGGTGGGATTGTGGTTGGTGCAGACTCAATGGGCTGAATGGCCTCTTTCTGTACTGTAGGGATTCTATGATTCTAATAGTATTTTGTTATGGTGATCGTGCTGCAAGGTGAAGGGAGCAGTTTAAGTTTAACTGTACATACTAGCAGTGTGCTGAGGAAATAAGTCCTAAGAATCTTAGGTGAGTTGTTCTAAAGTTAAAGTGATGTGAAAATGCTGGCGTTGGATTGGAGTGGGCACAATAAGAAATCTCAGAGATTAAAGTCCAACATCACTCACCTGATGAAGGCACAGCTCTCCAAAAGCTCCTAATTCCAAATAAACCCATTGGACTTTAACCTGGTGTTGTGAGACCACTTAAAATAACAGTGAAAGTCACATGAGTTTTTGATCACAAGGGAGGTGCCAAGTCATCATCAATCTACTAGGAGAGGGAAATATGGCCAGAAAATCCTAAAGAAAATAGAGAAAGGTTCAAGAAGACCTTTGTTAAAGAAAAAGGACGGAATCTTGAACAGATCCTGTTTAATGAAGCTAAAGCAAGAAATAGAGAAAAAGGCTCCAAAAAAGCTGCTAGAAGCTAATTAAAGCAAATGTGCTTGTGAAAAATCAGAAGATACAAGGAGATAGCCAAAGATTTGCAATTCTTTACTATAAGCCTGTGAAAATTGAGAGATAAGTTCATCCTTACTTTCATCAGTGAGGAAACAAACACAGGAGCAAGAGTGTACAGGTTATAACTTCAGCTGAACTGGCATTGTGCAAGGAGGTCCTTGGGTTGCCTCCAATATGAAATGGATTTTTGGCTGCAGTGATCACAGCAGCTTGATACTAGGCATCAGCATTGAAAACTGCACCACATACTGACTTGATAACCACCTCATACGTGGCACTTCTGGCAAAAAACACCTCATGGATTGGTTTCCTCATTCATCAGTAGAACTGTATTTTGATCATCACGTTCTATTAGTCAGTCAACTCTCATCTAAACTAGGCCAATACAACCAATAATATACCAGCCCTGTCAATTTCTGCCTTCCTGTCAGGGTACTGAGGGATACGGGATGAAAAAGTGGATGGAAAGTGTATACAGATAAAACCGAAATGAGAAATCTTCCAGCTAGTGTGGTGCAGTGTCAGGTTTGTGTCGTCACGTGAACATTGATCCACAGTGTACAGCGATTGTATGCAAGACTGCATTGATTGTCAGCTACCCAAGTTGGTATTGTAATAACTGCTTTATTAAAGATCAGATTAGACTGAAGCAGACGGACGTTCATGCACTGGTGACTGAATTGTACAGAATACAATGACAACAGACATCGGCTTAGCTCTGATCCAAAGAAACTATGCCTTACCTACTTTCAGGGCAAACATTGCCACGAGGTATGACGATATCTTCCAAGGTCTGGCCATTGGCACCAACTTGAGCTCATCAGCAGAAGCAATTTGCCTATTCTTCTTGATACACCTGCACCATACAGCAGTGACTGCGATCATTCTCTTGTCAGCATCAGAGTGAAGGTGCAATCCTGAATGTTTCATATTGTCAACTCGACTGCCTGTCGGTTCTCAACATCTATATTAAAAGAAATTGCAGCGAATGTTCACAGTTTGCTTTGGACTTTGAGGAAGTTCCACTTTATCAGGAAATGTCAATGCAGGTATTGTTGAAGGTTGCAAGTTGCTGAATTCAGTTAACCATGGCACAGTGTCACCAAGACTTGATAAAGGTGGAACCTGTAATAATAACTGATTCGAGATCTGTCCAGAGATGACATCTGCCATTACAGTGAAAAGCAACAGAAGCTTCCACATGCACAGGAGAAACCCAACAACTTGAATACTGTATGAATTGAAAGGAGCCAAGGCAGATGTGCAAAAGGCAGGCAATTATCACATGGCATGTCTTACATAAGAACATAAGAAACAGGAGCAGGAGTAGGCCATCTAGCCCTTCGAGCCTGCCCCGCCATTCAATAAGATCATGGCTGATCTGTTGTGGCTCAGTTCCACTTTCCCGCCCTCTCCCCATAACCCTTAATCCCCTCTCTTATCAAGAACCCATCAACCCGCTTCTTAAAAATATTTAGCGAGGCAGCCTCCACCACTTCAACGGGCAGAGAATTCCAGAGATTCACCACCCTTTGAGTGAAGAAGTTCCTCCTCAACTCCGTTCTAAACCGCCTCCCCTTTATCTTGAGGCTGTGCCCCCTAGTCCTACTGTCTTTTTTGAGCGGGAAGAGTCTCTCCACCTCTATCCTATCCATCCCATTCATCATCTTATACGTCTCAATGAGATCTCCCCTCATTCTTCTAAACTCTAGCGAGTACAAGCCTAGTTTATTCAGCCTCTCCTCATAGCTCCATCCCCTCAACTCCGGTATCAGCCTAGTAAACCTCCTCTGCACTCCCTCCAGGGCCAAAATATCCTTGCGCAGGTGTGGCGCCCAAAACTGCACACAGTACTCCAGCTGCGGCCTCACCAATGCCCTATACAGCTGCAGCAAGACCTCCCTACTTTTATATTCAATCCCCCGCCAATGCTGATGAAACTCACTCGTCACCCACATGGAAATTGAGCTACAAGGACACATGGATTTATTCTCCCATAGTGGTAACTTATTTTCTCCTTGTTATAAACATCAAGACAACTGCAGCCATTTGCCTTCAAATACATTAACTAACACTGGAGATTGGTACAAAGTTGTCTATAGAACCATGTTGGCAGTTAATCTCACTGAGCTGAAGCAAAGGGAATGGCGCTACCACCATTGTCTGACACTCAAAATGTATGTGGAAAACACTAAGCTGGCCCTTTGGATCACCAAAATATCGATTTGAGCCCTATGTTACCAGAATTTGTGTGGCTATGAAGCATGAATGACCTTGACCCATCAAGAGAAGAAGTTCATCAATTATCAGTTTTGATGTGTGTGGTACATTGGCATCTGATGGAAGGCGGAAATAAAAGATATGATTGTCCTCAAAGACAAATCTCTCAAGTACTAGCACCTGTTATGTAGAGGTGTCTTAGTTCTCTGGATGCATTCAGAGGATGAAACAGAAACATGTGAATGATATTCTTATGGGGAGGTACCTGGAGAACGACCAGTAAGATGCCCAAATCTCTGCTTCAAGGAAGTGTGCTGTGAAGCATGGCGTAAAAGTTGTCGATATTAATTGGCAAATGCAACAGCTTGACAAGCTCCAAAAACAGATGCTTGTAACAACAACATATAAGCATCTTATATGTGGCACCTATGTTTGAATCTGCCTTTCATGTATTGGTCTGTTCAGCCATCAACAAAAATTTGGTCTTTTCAGCTTTCAACAAAAGTATATCACCTAAAACGGTCCCATCGCGAATGCGTTTCTTGCATGTCAAGTATTTCACATAGATGGAAGAATGCTTCAGATGATGGAGGGAATCCATGAGCATGAGAGAATCTGAGATGGATACCATAGGAATGTGCAGTGTACAGAAGCCCAGATAATTGGGAACATAGGGAAGGAACGTCAGCCAGAAGAGTGGGATACCGGAGACAGCAGGAACCTCGAGATTGTGGGCTTCTGAGGGCAACAGCCTAAAGAGCGTTGAAGCCTGTGAAGAATAGGAACCCAAGGAGGATGGGAACTGGTATGAGAGTGAGCTCAGTGAGAATGCATGCCTAAAGAGAATGGAAGGTCTTCAATTTGAGGGGAGTATTAGTGCTGAGTAATTCTAGGATCCCAAGGAAAATGAGTATCTGTGGCGGGTGGAAACCTTATGTTTGAAGAGGTTTGACTCTAGAAATAACACAGAGAAGAGGAAAGAGAGAACCAAAGGAGTGAGGAAAAACAACATGGTGAGAGCAGTACAAAGAAAGAACAGAGTACTAGAAGAGCAACAGAAAGAGTTGGATCCCTGAGAGATAAATAGGCCTGGAGGAGCAAGAAGCCAAGGAGTGGAGAGAACATGAGCCCAGAGAAAATGGTATCCCACAGACAGTGAGTGCATGAAGAGAGCATGTGCCCAGTGAAAACGAGAAGTCGGATTTTGCAAATGCAAGAGAATACCAAAATCAGACCTCAATGTGAGGATAGCGTGGAGCATGGTTGTTGAGAGAGGATAGAAGCCTGGAGTGAATGAGAACCTGGACAATTTGAATCCAAAGAATGTGCGTCACTGAAGTGGGAAGGAATCTGGGTAGAATGCTGAGGCAACAGAAGCTTGGCAAGTGCGGGAGTCTGGAGAGAACTGGAATTTGAAGAGTTCAGATGACCAGTGGCAGCAAAAACGTGGAGAAAGACAATTGAGCCAGAGGCTTGAGAATGTGAAGACAAAAGGAAGTATAGAAGATAAATATGAGCCGAGCAATGGGGAGCATGAACCTGGGAAGAATGGGTGTCTGGAAAGGAGGAGTGTGCATGAGACTGGGGAGAATGAAAGCTTGTAGAGAGGAGAAGGCAAGAGAACCTGGAACATACACCTGAAAAGAACAAAAGTCTGAGTGCTTTTGTCAACGCAAAGAAAGCTGTGGCATGGACAGAATGGGAGTCTGTTAGGGCCGGAATCTCTATGCTTGGTGAGAGTGGCAGAGCCTGAGAGTCCTGGATCATAAGGAGAATGGGAGCCAAGAAACAATGGAAGTCTGTGCTGAGGCGAAAATCGGGCGTGCAAGGGAATGATTGTAGAGGACATGGTGAAGATGTGAAACTAAAGGATGTGGGATCTGGAGTCAGCAGGAGCCAAAAGAAAAATTGGAACCAGCATATAACTGAATCTTGAGATGGGTCAATTACAGAGTGTGAATGAAGCCCAGAGTGATTGCGAGGTCAGGAGGAACAACAGCAAGACAGAGCAGGAGTTTGATGCAAACAGAAGCCTGAAGCCAACCTCTGAAGCCTAGACAACACCAGAGCCCCAAGGAGAATGTGAACCCGTGGAGAGCGGGAGCATGTGGTGAATGAAAACCCAGGAGAGCAGGAATCCAGGAGCAATGGGAGCTTGGAAGCAGCATGAACCTGAAGAGACACCAGTGAGCATGCTACCCGTGTGAGGGGAAACCTGAAGATAACGGTCAGAGAGAATTAATCGAAAGGGAACTGAAGCCCAGAAAAAATAAGCCAGGAGGAAAGGGATGCCCAAACACAAGCTGGTACCTGGTACAAGTGGATTTCTAGAAGACGTGAAGTCTGGCAAAAGGAAATAATTATAAGGAGCAGGCGACCAGTGTGTGCAAAGCAAGAGAGCAGGAGGCTGGAGAGCACAAAAGCCCAATGTGTGCTCAACTGAAGAGAGCAGGATACTGGAAGATACACGAGTGCCAGATACTGAGGAACATGGGAACTTGGATAGTATGGGAAGTCAGTAAGAGATTGAGAAAAGCAAGACCTAGAGAAATGGCAGGAGCTCAGAGATATCAAGAGCTGAAAGATAACTGGAGCCCAGAGATTGTGGGTAAATTAATCTCTTACATTTGGAACTCTAGTCTTTAGATCTAAATGACAAATGAATCTTGGTTCTGCCTCAGCTTCTTGTACCTGGTGTTAATAGGATGATTTTGGTTCTCTGAGCAAAGAAGACCCACAATGATGGAGGAAAATCTGAAAGCATTCACACACTGCACATTAGCATAACACGCACAGATTAAAAGTTTACAGTTCCAGGAAGAAAGAAATTTAATATCATGGTGAATGGATGGAACTGGGGCTGAGTTCTCTAATTTGATTCAGAGACTGATATTGGGGTGATTTGAGAACAGAATTGCAATCAACTGGCCTGAATCAACACTCAAAGACTGAGGCTTGTGGAGATCACTCACTGTTTTCACTTATTCATGGGAGAGTTTTAGTAATTTAACTTCATTGTTGTGATGAGGGTTTAATCTGAGATTTTCTTACTAAGGGTGTTTAGAGCTAAGGTGTGTATTTTATTGGTGATGTTTTGTGTTGAGATGGAATTTTACTTATAATGTTTTGAGCTTCATGGGAGTTCTTTTGAGGTGATTTGGTGCTGAGATGGGTGTTTTACTGAGGACTTTAGATCTGTAATATTGTTTCATTCAGGAGAGTTGAATGTGGAGGCTGCATTGTTTATTGAGAGGGTTTAGTAATGTGTGCCCAGGATTAATTGATCAGTTGGGGGTTTATTGTGGTATTCTAGTGCTGAGTGCATTCATTCCGCCAGTTGATACAGGGTGATGGGGTGGCAGTTGCAAGCGGAGCTGTGACTTAGCCCACTTAGGTAAAGAGATTTGCTACAAGAATCGACATAAGTGACAGCTAAGGCCACAGAGTTATGAGACAGTGGCTCAGACCCTGTTGGCTGCCATGAAGATTGCATATTTCAAGGTTGAGGAAATTCTCCCAACAAATAAACGTAGAGTGTAATCCCACTCAGCTTTTGAAAATCATTTCTGAAATCTACTTGGAACAACTGCAATTGAGCATGTCCAAGCTTTTATCATTCTGGTGAATATTCACTTACAACGTGAAGAGGAGATTTTGGATGCTGGATACTTTTGCACCTCCCAGAACCATGAGTAGAGCTTTGCAAGAAATCAATTTGAGAGGTAAGTTCATCCTTGCTCTCATCAGCAAGGAAACAAACGCAGGAGGCAAGAGTGTAAAGGTAATAATTTCAGTGAAACTGGTTTTGAGCAAGGAGACCAGGCCATAGCTTGCCATGAACAGGGAGATGAACTTTTGGCTGCAGTAATCACAGCAGCTCGACACTAGGCATCAGCATTGAAAACAGCACCACACACTGACTTGATAACCACCTCGTATGTGACACTTCTGGTAAAAACCACTTCTTGTGGATTGGCCTCTTCAGCCATCAGCAGAAATACACCATGTGGTCATCTCATTCTATTGGTCAGACAATTCTCACCTCAAGCTGGGTGATCCCAACTAGTGATATACAAATCCCACCAACTTCTGCCTTCCTCTCAGGATAGTGGGAGATAACAGGTGAAAGAGTAAATGGAAAGTGTGTAGCAGTGAAACTAAAACGAGAAATCTTCCAGCTTGAAAGATGCAGCATCAGAACTGTATCCTGGCATAAACATTCGCCCATAGTGTACAGCAGTTGTGTGTAGGAAGCTCTGATTGTACGAGAGCTATGCAAGTGGGAGTTGTCATTACTACTCAAATAGCAGGCAGATTAACCAACAGACGCCATGTGTAAGGTTAGCTACAACTTCTATTGCCATATTAAGAGCAAAGTGATCACCATAATGTTGGCTTTGCAGTTAGCAATATATTGACATACTCAGTTGATTAAACAATAGCAACATCTGGACACCTCACCTGTAATACACTGTGGATCACGTTCCATCTGTTTATTCATAAATTAGTTCAAGACACCGACTCAATCAGACGGATTCATGCTGTTTATGCCTTGGTCATGGAATTGTACAGAATACAATGACAACAGACATCAATCTCTTGAATTCTGCTCCGAATCTTTCAACCGTTGCCACATGGTACCCTGTTATCTAAATCAGGCCCTTGGCACCAATCTGACCTAATCATCAGTAGAAGCAATCTGCCTGGTCTTCTCCATACAACTGCATCATACAACACTGATCAATCGTTCTCTTATCAGCATCAGAGTGAAGTGCAACCCTGAATATTTTATATCTACAACACGATAGCTTGTCAGGCCTCAACATCTATGTTAAAAGAAATTACGACAAATACTCACAGTTTGCTTTGGCTTTGAACAATTTCCAGGTCATGAAGTGTTGCCAGGAAATGCCGCTGCAGATATTGAAGGTTGCAAGTTACTGAGTTCAGTTATGGTACAGCATTGCCAACAATTGGTAAAGGTGGAACCAGCAACTATAATTGATTTGAGGTTTACCCAATACCACATCGACCATTACAGGAAAAAGCAACAGAGCTTCCAGTTGCACAAGAGAAAGCTAACAGCCAAAATACTGCCTGAATTGAAGGGAACCAAGTCAGATGTGCAAAAAACAGACAGTAATCACTTAATCCTGCCTCAGATCTACCTATGTCAAAAAATCCAAGCTGACTGTGACAGTGGATTTCTGTGTCCTGAATACTGGGATCGAGAGGACACTTGGTCCTATCATTACCAAGTTTCCCTTTTGAAGTAACAGACTGTTATGAAAACTACTGAGAGATGTATTAATATAAGAATGATGTTCGAAATGGTAAACAGCATTTGATGCTCATCCACAGCTTCTTACTGTAGACAAGTTAGATGCTGGACTTTCAGTAAGGGAACTTGATAAACCATACATTACTTCATGATAACTTGTCCAGTACAGCACATATTGATGGCTCTACTTCCACAGTTTCATTCTGAAGAATAGAGTGAAACAGCCTGTGCTCCTGTTTTTTCTGCTATTCCTTCGTTGTGCTCTTGGCTTTTGCCTTCCTCCCTATAGGCAAGGATTTTCCATCCAAATAGAATTGATGGCAAAGTCTACGATTTGACTAGATTCAAAGCAAAGACAAAACAACAGCATGCCTTGATCAGAGAACTCATCTATGCTAATGAAACCTCACTAGTCACCTACTTGGACACTGAGCTACAAGGACATGTGGATTTGCTCTCCTATAGCAGTAACTTATTTCCCCTACTATAAACATCAACAAAACTGTGGCCATTTGCCTTTTAATCACACTAAACAACACTCATTGAAAGCAGTTAGCAAGGTGTGTATATACTGTGGTCTGTAGTGGCAGATAATCTCACTGAACTGATGCAAAGTGAATGCAACTACCATCATTGTCTGACACTCAAGATGTGTGTGGAAGAACATCAAACTGACCCTTTGGATCGCCGATATGTTGGTTTATGAGGCCTGTGTTTCCAGAACTTCGTTGTACGACTGTGAAGCATATATGACCTACAGCTCTCAAGACGAGGTACATCAGTATTCAAATTAAGTGTGTGTGGTGCACTGTTAGCATCTGACGGAAAGTGAAAATGACAAAATGATGGTCCTCTTGAAAGCAAACCAAGTATCCGTGTTTGGGTTTCCAGGAAACATTCAGAGCCATGTGTGACAGATATTCTATATGGGAAGGTGTCTGAAGGCGGAAGACCAATTGGATGTCCAAATCTCCGCTTCGAGGAAGCGTTCCATGAAGCATCATGTAAAGGCTGCAAATGTTAATCGGCAGATGGAACAGTTTGACAGCAGGCTCCAAAAGCAGATTCTGAAATCAACAGCACATAATCATATTATATGTGGCCTCTGTGTTGAACCTGCCTTTTAGGTGTTGGTCTGTTCGGCCATCAACAAAAGTGTATTATGTGTTTTTTACATATCAGGTATTTCACGTAGATGGAAGAATGCTTCTGATGACAGAGGGAACCCATGAGCCAGGATGAAGACAGGTGGAGGCAGTGGGAGCATGCAGTGTGCAGAAGCCCAGATAATTAAGATCATGTGGAGAAAACATGATCCGAGAAAGCGTGGGACACAGGAGAGAGCAGGAGCTTTGATTGTTGGATTCTGAGTGCAACAACAACCTGAAGACAATGTGGCAAGTGGGAACCCAAGAATGATAGAGACTGAGAGCTCCCAGGAACTGGAGTGAGTGAATGCAGTGAGAATGCATGCCAGGAGAGAATAAAAGCTTGACAATCTGAGGAGAGTATTAGAGCTGAGAAATTGTGGGATCCCAAGGAAAATGAGTCTCCGTGCTGGATGAAAACCGTATTTGGGGAGGACTCCAGAAAGGACACATCAGAGGGGAAAGCAAAGACAGAGCAGAAGGAGTGAGGAAACACAACATGCCACGAGCAGGAACATGGAGAGAGCACTGCAAAGAAAGAACAGGAGAAGAGAAGAGAGCACGAGAGGAGCAACAGGAAAAACTGGAGCCCTGAAAGTTAAAGGAGCTGAAGAAGTGAGAAGCTATTGTAAGCAGGAGCTTGGAGAGAACACGAGCCTAGTACAAGTAGTAGCCCGAAGACAATGAGTGCATAAAGAAAGTGCCAAGAGACCCGGGCGTAAGCCCAATGACAGTTAGAAGCCTGAGTGTGCAAATGCCAAAGAATGCTAGAATGTGACCTCAATGAAAGGAAGAGCCTGGAGTATTGGTGTCAAGAGAGGACAGAAACCCGGAGTGACTGAGAGACTGGGCAATTTGTAATCAAATAAAGTGAGAAACTGAAATGAAGAGTTTGGGAAAACACAGAATGCTGAGACAGCAGGAGCTTAGAGAGTGCAGGAGCAACAAGAGAACTGGAGCTTGGAGAGTGCAGATGCCTCGAGGCAGCTCAAACACAGAAAATCATCAGTGAGTAGGAGGCTTGAGAATGTAAAGCCTGGGAGTGCAGGAGCTAAGTGAGAGCCAAGAAATCGGAGTCTGGATCAAAGGACTGTGAGAGAAATTGGGGAGAGTGGAAGCTTGGGGGAAGGTGGAGGCGAGGGAGCTTAATCAGACTGGGTGACATGGGAGAGAGAGAGAGGGGGTTGGAAGAGAATGGGAGGCTAGTGAGAGCAGGAGTCCAGATGGAAGAAAGGGGGAGCAAGTAGAAGCTTGGTGTGTGCAGGACCCAGAAACAGCAGTGGCCTGAAGTGGGGGCCTGAAAAGAACAATAGTCATTTGAATGCTTTTTGAAACACAGAGAAAGCGGTAGCGTGGACAGATCAGGAGAGTGGGAACATTGGTAGGTGTACCAGCAGCTGGGAGTCCTGAATCCTGTGAAGAATAGAAGCAAGAAACAGTGCAAGTCTGGACTAAGGGAAAACTAGAGTGAGTAAGAGACTGGTTAGAGCAGGACTGGTGGAAGGTGTGAACCCACAGGAAAGTGGAATGTGAAGTCAGCAGGAACCAAAAGAAAATCGGAACCAATATATGTTTGAATTTTAAGGTTCACTTGCATTACAGAATGCGAGTAAAGACCAGAGCAATTATGAGGTCGGAATGAACATAGGTGAAGGAGAGCGAGAGCCAGATGCAGGCAGAAGCTTGGAGCCAGATGCAGGCAGAAGCTTGAAGCTAGTGGGAATCTAAAGAGAATGTGAGCCCTTTGAGAGCAGGAGCATGTGATGAATGAAAGAGTTCAGGAATGCAGGAACGATGGGAGTTTGTAGGGAGCATGAATTTGAACAGGAGCATACTACCTGTATGAGGGGAAACCCAAAGATGTGCTCTTAGGCTGATTGGTTTACCAAATTGACACTACTCTCCCCTGAATCTGGCTAAGGTAGGGGTTCCACTCGCAGACACGCAGGGCAGGGTAGGTGTAGGAGGATGCAGCGGCGCGGGCTTGTTGGGCCAAAGGGCCTGTTTCCCGTGCTGGGTTGTTCTTTGTTCTTTGTTCTGAAGATAACAGGACTCAAAAGTTAAACGAAAGAGGTAGATGTCAGGAGGGAAGGGTATCCAATCACAGGCAAGTGCCTGGTAGGAGTAAATTTCTAACGGGTGTGGAAGTCCAGCGAGAGGCAAAAACTGAGGAGTAGGAGACCAGTGTGTGCAAAGAAAGAGCAGGAGGCTGGACTGCACAGAAGCCTGATGTGAATGCAGCTAAAGACAGCAGAGGGAGGTGGAGAATCCTGGAAGATAAGTGAGTCCCAGACACTAGGAATATGGGAACTTGGAGAGTGTGGGATGTCTGAAGAAGATCAAAACAAGCAAGACCACAAAGAGTGCAGAAGTGAAAGAAAATTAGAGCCCAGAGACTGCAGCTCCTGGAAAGAGTGAGAGCCAAGAGAGCGCAGGAGGCTGGGACTAATGGGAGCTTGAAGAAATCTTAAAGCTTGAGCCATTGCCAGCGAGCATGGATTCAGCTGAACCCACAGAAAACTGGAGCCCCAAAAGAGAGAATGAAGCTGACAGATACCGAGAGAAAGCAGGAGCATGGAGAGAAAGAGACTATTGATTAGAAGTATCTGTTGCTGTTTGATTAGTTGCAGTACTTAGGAACACAATTGTAGGTAAATGATACTCATGTATTTTGAATTCTAGCCTGTGGGTCTAAATGACAAATGAATCCTGGTTCTGTGTCAGCTTGTTGTATCTGGCGTTAATAGTGGGATTTTGATGCTCTGAGCAAGGATAAGATTCACAATGATGGAGGAAAGTCTGAAAGCATTCACTCACTGTACATTAGCATAGCACGCGCAGATCAAATGTTTTACAGCTCCAGGAAAATTAAATTTAATGTCATGGTGAATGGAAGGAACTGGGGCTGAGTTCCCAAATTTGATGCTGAGACTGATGTTAGGACAATGCAAGAAAGCAGAACTGCCGTCAACTGGCCTAGATTAGTATGAGAAAAATTAAATGTGGACATGAATGTTCTGTCAAATTATATGCAGGGTTGGAAAAACGGTGAAAAGAAAATGGCCAGGATTTTTATTTGGGAGGTAGAATGCAAAAGTCATATTTTGTTTGGAATTACCAATTGGGTGGTATTGTGCAGTTTTCCTGCCGTGAGAACTTGATACTTTGAGGGTTTGGCCTGTGAAGTGAGGAAATCTGCTGCCCTGAGGATTGTTTTGATTAATTATTGTCAAATGTATTAGTATACAATAAAAAGTGTTGTTTCTTGCATACTATACAGACAAAGTATATCATTTATTGAGAAGGAAAGGAGTGCAGAATGTAATGTTAGTCTTAGCTAGGATGTGGAGAAATTCAAAATTCAGATGGCAGCAGGGAAGAAGCTGTTCTTGAGTTGGTTGGTATGCAACCTCAGACTTTTGTATCATTTTTCTGATGGAAGAAGGTGGAAGAGAGTTTGCCCGGAGAGTGTGGGGTCCTTAATTATGCTGGTTGCTTTTCCGAGGCAGCAGGAAGTGTAGAGAGAGTCAATGGATGGGAGGCTGGTTTGCATGGTGGATTGGGCTACATTCACAACTTTTTGTAGCTTCTTGCAGTCTTGAGCAGAGCAGGAGCCACATCAAGTTGTGATATAACCAGAAGGAATGCTTTTTATGGTGCACCTATAAAAGCTGGTGAGAGTCATAACTGACATGTCAAATTTCCTTAGTCTTCTGAGAAAGTAGAGGCATTGGTGGGGTTTCTAACTATGGTGTCAGCATGGGGGGACTAGGACAGGTCATTGGTGATCTGGACACCTAAAAACCATTTCTACTTCATCCCCATTGATACAGACGGGGGCATGTCCTCCACAGTGCTTCCTGAAGTCCATGACTATCTTCTTTGTTTCGTTAACATTGTGGGAAAGATTACTGTGTCACACCAGTTTACCAAATTCTCTGTCTCATTCCTGTGCATTGTTTGAGATCCAACCCGCTACGATGGTGTTATCAGCAAACTTGAGCAGATGGTGGTGGTAGCAGCCTGGGCAAAATAAACTTGTGGAATTTCTAAATCTGGTTGACATGGACTGGTGATCTGTCATTTGAACTCTACCCTGTATGCAAAGTGGCTTAATTGTACAAGCAGAGCAGGTATAGACCCAGGAATTATTGGCTATGGTAAAGTGACATCTAATGGCGCAGTGGTCCCTCCAGGCCTGAAGAAATGTAGAGATCCCAGTAAAATTGTATGGGAGAATATGAATGCTGAAAAACAGCTTGAATCTGTGCAGCGTCAATACCACATTTTAGATCAAATGAAGGCTATCTTGTGAGAGCAGGGGCACACTGAAAACAGCAGGTAGGGAGAGAGTGGGAGCCGTAAGATATTAAATGCCCAGAGGGCGAGGGAGCATCAACCCTGAGAGAGTTGATGGGAGTCAGGGAAATATGAAAGCTTGCAGTCATCGGGTGTCCAGTGTAAGTGGAGGTCTAGAAAAAGGGGAGTTTGTACAGAATGGGAGCAAAGAAAGCATAGTGGTTTAGAGAGTTGGAGCCTGGACAGCATTGAATTGAAGAGAGCAGGAGCATGGTTGATCGGAAGCTGAAGAACAGGAGAGCCTGTTTGTTTGAGAACAGAAGAATGAGATGAATGAAAGCCTGGAACAGTGGAAGCTTGGGGCCAATGTGGAACTGAACAAGGACCAGAGAATGTGGAATGCCTGCAAGTGAAAACCTGAAAATAACAGGAGGCAGGGAGAGAGAGAGCCCAAAGAGAACCGGAATGCTGAGAGAGCAGATGCCAGGAGGGAAGGGAGTTCAAACAAAGGCAGGAGTCTGGTGAGAGTGGACATTCAAGAGGACATGAAGGCCCTGAGATACGGGATAGCAATTAAGAGCAGGAGGCCGATGTGTGTAAAGGGAAAAGAGAACAGAAAGCTGGAGAGCACAAAAGACCAGTGTGAGCTCAGCTGATGAGTGCAGAATCCTTGAAAATACAGAAAACAGGAGCACGCCAGAGATGGACCTTGGAGAGTGGGAAGCCTGAGGGAGCTCAAGAAAACCAAGACCCCAAAGCATGAGGAGCTTAGTGAAATCAAGAGCTGAAAAATAATTGGAGCCCAGAGACTGCAGTTCCTGGAAAGAGTGAGAGAAGAGTCAAAGAAGCAGAAGGAAGAGCTTGCAGAGTTCAAAATCTTTTGTGAGTTTGAGCCACTGAGCAACTGATGCAGTAAGAGCCCAAAGAAATCTGGAGCCACAGATGAGGGGAACAGAGTTGACAGAAACCTAGAGAAAGCAGGAGCATACTGAGAAAGACTTGATTGGCAAGTATATGTTGCTGTCTGGTTAGTTGCAGAACTTAGGAACATAACTGTGGTGGGTAAATGAACCTTATGCATTTGGAATTCTAGTCTATGGATTTAAATGATAAATGAATCCTGGTTCTGCCTCAGCTTGTATCTGTTGTTAATAGTGGGACTTTGATGTTCTGAGCAAGGACAAGACTCTCAATGATGGAATAAAGTCTGAAAGCATTTGTACACTGCACATTAGCATAACACACGCCGATTAAAAGTTTTTTACAGCTCCAGGAAGGGAGAAATTTAATAACATGATGAATGGCAGGAAGCAGGGCTGAGTTCCCAAATTTGATTTAGGGACTGGTATTGGAATGATCCAGGAGAACAGAACTGCAGTCACCTGACCTAGATTACTTCTGAAAAGTGGACATGAATAATCTGTCAAATGATATGCAGTGTCAGAAAAAAAAGTAAAAAGAATAAAGGCCAGGGTTTACTTCAGGTAAGAGAGCAATAAAAGTCACATTTTATTTGGAACTACCAATTGCTGAAGGGTGATATTGGGCATTTTTTCCAATGCTGAGAACTTGATAGTTTGAAGCCTTGACCTGTGAAGTGCACAAACCTGCTGTCCTGATGGAGCAGATATGGGTGATGGCAGCAGCCTGAGTGAAATAAACTGATGGAAATTCAGGATCTTGTTGTCACGGATTGGTTCATTCAAACTCCACCCTGTCACAAAATGGTTTAATTTGGACAAGCAAGGCAGGTATAGACCCAGGAATTGGTTATAATAAAGTGACATGTAATGGTGGAGGATTTATCTTGTGATTTCCCTCATGCCTGAGGAAATGTAGAGATCCGAGTAAAGCTATATGGGACAATATGTTTGCTGAAATACAGCAAGAAGCTATACAGCATCCAGACCGCATTTTGGATCAAGTTTACAAATGTTGATGACTCCCTAAGGTTGTCTTGTGACAGGTAGCACAACTTGGTATACGTTGCGGACCTAATGGATGTAGTCTGCAAATCAGAACCCAGAGTTTTTTAATTAATGTAAGTTTATTGTTGTGATGTGGCTTGAATCTGAGGGTTTCTTACTTGAGGATGTTTAGTGCTGATATGTGGATTTTGTTGGGGATGATTAGTGCTGAGGTGGGATTTTACTTCAGACGTTTTAAGCGGAAGTGGGAGTTGAGGCGATTTGGAGTTGAGATGGGTGTTTTACTGGGGAATTTTAGACCTATGATATGATTTTCTTGAGAGTTGAATGCTGAGATGCATTGAGGGTGTGTAATTAATGTATTACATGGATTGATTAATGATGTAGGCGGTTTACTGAGGGACTTTTCCACCGGTTGGCACAAGGTGATGGTGCCGCTGTTGCAAATGGAGTTGTGGCTTACCTGACATGTCAAATTTTTCTGGTGAATCTCTTTACCTAAGAGACAGCTACAACTGCAAAGTCATGAGACTTTGTCTCTGTATTGACTACTACTTTTTATGAAGCTCGAGAGATTTCCAAGCTAAGAAATTTCATCCGATAATGAACCTGGACTATCATCACGTTAGGCTTTTGAAAACTAAGAAATCTGCTTGTATCAACTCCTGCAATCATTCTGTTATCACCATCAGAGTAAAGGTGTAAATGTTTCATGTCTCCAATACATCAGCTTGTCAGGAACATCCTTCATGAGCAAAATTACAGCAAATACTCAGTTTGTTGTTGGCCTTCATGCAATTGTCACTCAAGAAGCATTACCAGCAAATGTCAATGCATATATTATTGAAGGTTGCAGATTGTTGAATTCAATCATCTCTGGCGCAATGTCACCAACACTTGGGAAAAGTGGAACCCATAACAATAACTGATTGAAGATCTACCCAAACAGAGACAACATGATCTACCCAAACAGAGACAACATCTGCTATCATAATAAAAAGCAAGAAAGCTTTTCAGATGCACAAAGGAAACCCATAAGCCAGAACACTGGCTTGAATTGAAAGGAGCCAAGTCAGATGTTCAAAAAACAGGTAGTTATCACATAGGCTGATCTGTGGCAGATTTATGTTCAGAAATCCAAGCAGCCTGTGACTGTGGATTTCTATGTACCATGAATAATGGGACTAAGAGGACATTTGGTCCTATCATTACAAAAGTTTCCCCTCCAAATTTGGCAGATGGTGAAGTACTTTGTGACTGAAGCGACTGTCTGGAATGTCAACATGCATTTGGTGCTCATCCATCCCTGTTGTTGACGAATTATGCTGAACTCTTATTAAGGGAACTCGAACAAGTCTTTGATTCCTTAGGAAGCAGAGAGGCACCCATCAAGGACTGAATACCAGCCCAATTGCTCACACACGGTGAATCCATTTTACTGCCAGACCTATAGAACATGCTCCTCTAAAAAGATCTGTGTGGTGCATAAATCATCATGTTATACAAAACCAAGGGCTACAAAGAAGATTGCAACAACTATAGGAGCACCTCCCATCTCAGCGCCATTTGGAAGCTATACCAGAGTTAAAATTAAAAGATTCCAGTAATGTGTAGACCGAATTTATCTAGAAGGAAAATGCGGTTCTACACTGGCAGATCTACAATAGACATTATTCTCTCATTAGGGCAGTGGCAAAGACATGTAAGGAATAGGACATAGCTCTTTTCCTTGCTTTCCTAGAATTCACATCAACGTCTAAACTCTAACAGAACTGGACTCTACAAAGATTTGGAGAAAATTTGCTGTACACTAAAACTCTTAGTTTCATCTGTTCCTTTCATGACAACATGCCCAGTACAGTTAATAGCTCTATATTTCACAGTTTCAGGGTGAAGAATGGATTGAAACAGCCTAGCCCCTATTTTGTCTGAAGATCTACCCAATCTATCTATTTCCTCATTGTGCTCTTGACCTTTTTTCTTCCTGCCGATTTATATAAGGGTTTTACCTGTATAGATCAGCTGATTTAATGCAGTGCCCAAAGTACGGCTTGCCTTGCTCAGAGACCTCCAGTATGCTGATGAAACCTCACTGGTTACCCACACAGAAACTGAGCTACAAAGGCACGTGGATTTGCTCTTACATTGTGGTAACTTATTTCCCCTTACTATTAACATTAAGAAAACTGTGGTCATTTGCCATCAATCACACTAAATATCTAGTGTTATTTAGTGGTTAACAAGTTCTCTGTATACCTTGGTCCATAGAAGCAGATGATCTCACTCAACCCTTGCAAAGGAAAGGGTAAGTTACTACCGCCATTGTCTGACACTTAATATTTCTGTGGAAAAACATCAAGCTGACTTTTTGGATCTCTAAGATGTCAATTTATGAGGCCTTTATTCCCAGGACTTTGCTGTAGGCTATGAAACACAAATGACTTACAGCTATCAAAACAAGAAGTTCATTAATTATCTACTTCGATGTGTGTGATGCGTTGTTGACATCTGACAGAAGACGAAAGTAACAAATATGATGGTTCTCTCAAAGGCAAATGTCTCAAGTGCTAGCACTCATCAAGTAGAGCTGTTTTAGTTCCCTGGATATATTCAGAGGATAAAACACAGCCACATGTGATGGATATTCTATATGGGAAGGTGGTTATCAGCAGACCAGTATGACAGAACTCTGCTTCAAGGAAGCATGCCACGAAGCATGGCATAAGCACCCTCAATATTAATTGGCAAATTCAACTTCTTGACAGCAGTCCCCAAAAACAGATGCGCACAATGACAACGTATAACCATCTTACATGTGGCATCTGTGCTTGTACCTGCCTTTCATTTATTGGTGTATTCGGCCATCAGCAAAAGCTAAACGATCTTATTGCCAATGGTTTTCCTGTATGTCAGATATTTCTCATAGATGGAAGAATGCTTCCAATGATGGAGGCATGAGCCAGAGAATGCCAGCGATGGAGACAGTGGGACCATGCAGTGTGCAGAAACCCTGAGAATTGGGACCATGGGAAGAGAACATGAGCCAGGAGAGTGTGGGATACTGGAGAGAGTAGGAGCCTTGAGATTGTGGGATTCCAAGGGCATCAGAGGCCCTAAAGAGTTTGTTAACCTTTGGAGAGTGGGGACCCAAGGAGGATGAAAACTGAGAGCTCTTAGGAACTGAAGCGAGAGTGAACTCACAGAGCGACTGCCTGGCAAGAACGGAAGCTTGTGATCTGAGAGTATTAGAACAGAGAAATTGTGGGATCCCAAAGAAAATGAAGAGTCCATGGTGGATGGAAACCGTAAGTGAGGGGAATGCTAATGCATCTCAGAGCACAGCAATTGCAAAGTAAGAGTGAGGAAACACAGAATGGAGGAAGCAGGAGCATTGGCAGACCAGTGCAAAGAAAGAACTGGAAAAAAGTGACAGCATTAGAGGAGCAAGGGGAAGAGTTGGAGCCTTGAGAGATTAAGATGCCAGAAGAATTGAGAACTTTGTGAGCTGATGTCTGGGGAGAACAGGATCCCAAATCATGTGAACTCCCAAAGACAATGCACGAAGGAAGTGGAAGCCTGCTGAGAACCAGAATCAGGAGAGTGCAAAGAGTGTGGAGAATTGTGGGAGGACAGAAGCCAGGCATGAATGAGAGCCAGGTGTAATTTGAATCCAATGGAATGAGACAATGGAGGGACAAGGAGCCTGGGGTGAATGCTAAGGTAGCAGGACCTTGGAGCGAGCAGAAGCAGGGTGATGTGGGAATCTGGAGAGAACTGGAATTTGGAGCATTCAGATAGCCAGAAGCCAAACAGACAAAATCTGCCATTATAGTAAAAAGCAACAAATCCTTGCAAATGGACAAGAGAAACCCAACACCCAGAACACTGCATGAATTGAAAGGAACCAAGTCAGATGTACAAAAGACAGGTAAGTTATCACACACAAGTGCCACAGATTAGCCTTTGTCAAGAAATTCAAGCTGTGTGTGCCAGTGGATTTCTATGTGCCATGAATGATGGGATGAAGAGGACTGTCTGTTATGAAAATTACTATGAGCTGTGCTCCCTTAAGAATGACATGTCGAAATGCACTTGATGCTCATTCACAACTCCCTGTTGTGGACAGGCTAGATGATGAACTGTCAATAAGAGAACTTGAAAAACCATCCATTTCTTTTGTGACAACTTGGCCAGTACTGTACATTATGATGGCTCCACATCTTCAGGGTGAAGAATAAAGTGAAACAGCCTGAGCCCCTGTTCTGGTATTTCTTCATTGTGCTCTTGACGTTTGCCTTCCTGCCGATAGACAAGGATTTTACATGCAAATAGATCTGATAGCAGTCTCTACAATCTGTCCAGATTTAAAGCAAAGACAGAAATATGGCATGCCTTGATCAGAGAACTCATCTGTGCTGATAAAACCTCACTGGTCACCCACATGGAGATTGAGCTACAAAGATATGTGGATTTGCTCTCCCATTGTGGTAATTTTTTCCCCATTACTATAAACATCAAGAAAACTGTGGTCATTTGCCTTCAAACACAGTATATAGTAATTATCAGAAGGGATTAGCAAGTTATTTGTACGCCTTGGCCCACAGTGGCAGACATTCTCACTGACATGAAGCAATGAGAATGCAACTACTAGCATTGTCTGATGCTCAAAATGTGCATGGAAAATACCAAGCTGACCCTTTGGATTGCCAAGATGTTGATTTATGAGGCCTGTGTTTACAGAACTTTGTTGTGCGACTATAAAACAAGACCGACTTGCAGCTGTTAAAAGAAGTCCATCAGTCATCAACTTCGATGTGTGTGTTACATAGTTGACATCTGACGGAAAGTGAAAATAACAAATAGGATTGTCTTCTGAAAGGTGCTAGCACTTGAGGTATTTACCTATCAAGTAGAGATGCTTTGGTTCCCCGGACACATTCAGAAGATGAAGCACAGCCATATGTGACAGATATGCTACATGGGGAGTTGTCTGGAGGCAGAAGACCAGTCAGATGTCCGAATCTCTGCTTCATCATAGAAAGCATTCTTTCTGGTTGTATCGCAGCTTGGTATGGCTCCTGCTCTGCCCAAGACAGCAAGAAGCTACAAAAGATCATGAATGTAGCCCAATCCATCATGCAAACCAGCCTACCATCCATTGACTCTATACTTCCCACTACCTCGGCAAAGCAGCCAGCATAATTAAGGACCCCATGCACCCTGGACATTCTCTCTTCCACCTTCTTCCTTCGGGAAAAAGAAAA
The DNA here is from genome assembly GCF_965287045.1 of Carcharhinus amblyrhynchos. Classification (NCBI taxonomy): domain Eukaryota; kingdom Metazoa; phylum Chordata; class Chondrichthyes; order Carcharhiniformes; family Carcharhinidae; genus Carcharhinus; species Carcharhinus amblyrhynchos. The sequence goes on from NC_137328.1 coordinate 2,270,467, forward strand.
ATCTGAGGTCACATACCAACCAACTCAAGAACAGCTTCGCTGCTGCTGTCAGACTTCTGAATGGACTTAACCTTGCATTAAATTGATCTTTCTCTAACCTTATTTCCTTCTCTTTGAACGGTATGTTTTGTCTGTATAGCATGCACAAAACAATACTTTTCACTGTATGTTAATACATGTGACAATTAATCAAATCAAAATCAAATTAAGGAAGTGTGGCATGAAGCATGGCATAAAGGCCATCAGTGTTAATTGGCAAATGGAACAGCTTGACAGCAGGTTCCAAAAGCAGATCCTCACAATGGCAACATCTAACCATATTATGTATGGCGCCTGTGCTTGAACCTGCCTTTCGTGTATTGGCCTGTTCAGTCATCAGCAAAAGCATTGGTCTCTTCAGCAATCAACAAATGTGAATTACTTTAAAAAGTTGCATCGTCAGTTTGTTTCCCGCATATCCGATATCTCACAGATGGAAGAATGCTTCCCATTACAGGGGAATCCTATGAACCAGCAGAGAGGTGGAGCTGTAGACCATGTGAGCATGCACTGTGTAGAAGTCCAGAATTGGGACCTTGGGGAGAGAACATCAGCCAGGAGAATGTAGGATACAGCAGGGAGCAGCAGCCTTGAGTTTGTCTGATTCCAAGGGAACACCAGCCAGAAGAGTATGGTAGCCTGTGCTGAGTGAGAATCCAAGGAGGATGGGAACTGAGAGCTCTCAGGAACTGGAGTGAGAGCGAGCCCGAGCCCAATGAGAATGCATGCCAGTGAGAATGCCAGGAAAGAATGGAAGCTCGTGAATGTGAGGAGTGTTAGAACCAAGAAATTGTGGGATCCCAAGGTCCTGGATCCCAAGAAGAATAGAGTTAAAAAACACGAGTATCTGGCTGAGGGGAAATCAGAGAGTGAGAGAGTGGTGAAAAATGTGAACTTAGAAGATGTGGGAATCTTGGAAAGTGGGATCTGGAGTCAGCAAGAGCCAAAAGACAAGAAGCACCAGGACATACTTGATTCTTGAGATGAGTGGATAACAGACAATGTGAGTGAAGCCCAGGGCGATTGTGAGGTCAGAAAGAACAGGGGTAAGGGAGAGAAAGCTTGATGCAAGAAGAAATCTGAAGTCAGCAGGAGCCCAAAGAGAATGTGAGCCCATGGAAAGCAAAGTCATGTGAACGAAAGCCTAGAGAGAGCAGGAATCCAGGATCTTGGAGGCAGCATGGATCTGAAGAGAGACCAGAGAGCATTCTGCCTGTGTGATGGGAAACCTGAAGATAACAGGAGTCATGGAGAGAGCTAATGAAAAGAGAAATGGTGCCCAGAGACGAGAGAGCAGGAGCCGAGTAGTGTCCAAAAACAGGCAATACCTGATAGGAGTGGATTTCCAGAGGCCAAGGAGTCCAGCGAGAGACATTATCTATAAAGAGCAGGAGACCAGTGTGTGTGCAAAGGAAGAGAGCAGGAGGCTGGAGAACTCAAAGCCCAATGTGAGTTCAGCTGGAGAGAGCAGAATACTGGAAAGTACAGAACCAAGAGACTGCAAGAGGTGAAGGAAAATGGAAGCTTAGAGAGTTTGGGAAGTCTGAGGGAACTCGAGAAAAGCAGGACCCCAAAGAGTGCAGGAGCTCAATGACATCAAGAGCTGAAAGATAACGGGAACCCAGAGATTGGAAAGAATGAGAGTCAAGACGATGCAGGAGACTGGAGTGAATGAGTGCTTGCATTATTCAAAATCCTTTGATTTTAAGCCATAGTGACTGAGTAAATCTAAGTGCAGGAGGCAAGAGTCTACGGGTTATAAGTTCAGCAAAACTGGCTTTGAGCAAGGAAGCCCATGGCTTGCCACCAACAGGGAGATGGATTTTTGGCTGCAGTGATCACAGCAACTTGACACTAGGCATCAGCATTGAAAACAGCACCACACACTGACTTGATAACCACCTCATTTGTGACATTTCTAGCAAAAACCACTTCTCATGGATTGGTCTCTTAAGCCATCAGCAGAAATGTATCATACGATCATCGCTTTCTATTAGCCTGTCAGCTGTCACTGCAAGCTGGGCCGATGCAGAGCTGTGATGTATAAACCCCTTCAATTTCTACTGAAACCAACAAACCAAAATGAGAACGCTTCCAGTTTGAAAGGCGCAGCATCAGGATTGGATCCTGGCATGAACATTGACCCACATTGTCCAGCAGTTGAACACAAGACCGCCCTGAGTTACCCAAGTTGGTGGTAACATTACTACTCGATTGAAGATTGGATTAGCTGATAATAGATTCCGTGTGAGGCTAGCTCTATTTTCTGTTGACATGTTAAAAGCGAAAAAATAGTGTTGGCCTTTCAATCAGCAACAAATTGACATGCTGAGTTCGTTTGGCAGTGGCAACATCTGAACGCCCCATTGTGAGACACTTGAGCATGTTCCGCATGGTGAGAACTTATCATTATTTCAAGACGCAGACTAAATCAGACAGAGATTCATGCCCTTTATACCTTGCTCAATGAATTGTAAGGAATACAATGACAACAGACATCAGCTTCTTAAGATCTGTTTGGAATGAACTATGTTGAACCAACTTACCTTGTAGCAATGTTTGCTCTGATTGTATGATGACATCATCCAAGATCTGATCATCGGCACTAACTTATTATCAGCAGAAACAATCTGCTGCCTCTTCTCTATATACATCTGTACAGTAAACCACCAACTGAGATATTCTCTTGTCAGAATCAGAGTGAAAGTGTGATCCTGAGTGTATCACATCTGCAACACGGCAACTTATCAGGCCTTAAAGTCCCTGGTTAAAGAGATTAGCAAAAATACTCACAGTTTGCTTTGGCCTTTGAGCAATGTCCACATCATGAAACTTTACCAGGAAATGTCGATGCAGATAAAGTCACAAGTAGGCATACATTCATGCTGCAATTATGTTACTGTAAAAATCCCCTAGTCGACACATTCCGGCGCTTGTATGGGTATACTGAGGGAGAATTTATCATGGCCAATCCACCTAACTTGCACATCTTTGGACTGTGGGAGTAACCAGAGCACCCGGAGGAAACATATGCAAATACAGGGAGAACGTGCAAACTCCGCACAGTGACCCAAGCCGGCAATCGAACCTGGATCCCTGGTGCTATGAGGCAGCAGTGCTAACCCCTGTGCTGCCCCGATATTACTGAAAGTTACAAATTGCTAAGCTGAGTCATCCATGGCACAGCCTTACCAACACTTGGTAAAGTTGGAACCTGGAACAATCACTGATTTGAGGTCTACCAAAAATGGAGTTGCTACCTGCCAGTATAGTAAAAAGCAACAAAGCCTTTCAGATGCACAAGAGAAATTCAACAACCAGAACATTGCATGAATTGAAAGGAGCCAAGGCAGATGTGTAAAAGACAGATAGTTATCACATTAATTTGCCACAGATCAGCCTATCAAAAAAATCAAGCTGTATGACAGTATATTTCTCTGTTCCATGACTGTTGGGATTAAGAGGACATTTGGTCCTATCATTACCAAAGTTTCCTCTCTAAACTGACTGCCAGTTATGAAAACTATTGTGAGTTGTACTCCAATAAGAAAGATGTTGAAATGCACTTGATGCTGATCCACAGCTCCCTGTTGTGAAGAAGCTGAATTCTCTTGAGGGAATTTGAAAAACTATCTATTCCTTGCATAGCGACGTGCTCAGGGTACACTGTATTTTGATGGCAATACATTCCATGGTTTCAGGCATGAAACAGCTGTAGCTGCTGTTCTGTTTGCTATTTCTCCATTGTGCTCTTGACCTTTGCCTTCCTGCTGATATGCAAGGATCTTACATGCAAATAGAGCTGATGGCCGTCTCTACAGTCTGACCAGATTCAAAGCAAAGACAAAAATACGGCATGCATTGATCAGAGAACTTGTCATAGAAACTGAGCTAGAAGGACACGTGGATTTGCTCACCAATAGCCGTAACTTATTTCCATTTACTATAATCATCAAGAAAACTGTGGTCGTTTGCCTACAATCACATTAAATAGCACTCACTGGAAGTTGTAAGCAAATTGTTTATATACGTTGTTCCATGGTGATAGTTAATCTCACTGAACTGATGCAAAGGGAATGGAGCTGCCACCATTGTCTAATGCTCAAAATGTGCATAAAAAAACACCAGGCTGAACTATTGGATCTCCAGGATGTCACTTTGAGGCCTGTGCTCCCAGAATTTCAATTCACAGCCACAAAGCATGAATGATTTGCAGCTGTTAAAAGAAGTTATCAGTTTCAATGTGTGCAGTACATTGATGATGGAAAATGAAAACAAATATGATGAACCCCTCAAAGCAAATGTCTCAAGTGCTAGCACTCATCAAGTAGAAGTTCTGTTGTTTCCCTGGAAGTATTCAGAGGATGAAACACAGCTACATGTGATGGATATTCTATACGAGGAGCTGTCTGGAAACAAGACCAGTAGGATGTGCAAATTTCTGTTTAATGGAAGTGTGGTATGAAGCATGGCATAAAGGCCATCTATTAATTGGAAAATGCAACAGTTTGACAGACAGCAGGATATAACCATCTTATATGTGGCACCTGTGCTTGAACCTGCCTTTCATATATTCACCTATTCAGATGTGTTGGTTTCTTCAGCAATCAACAAAAGTGAATTACATTAAATGGTCTCATTGCCAGTGTGTTTCACATATGTCAGGTGTCTCACATAGATGGAAGAATGCTTCCAATAACAGAGGGATCCCATGAGCTGTGAGCAAGGAGGAGATGGAGACTGTGGAAGAATGCAGTCTGTAGCAACCGAGAGAATGGGGAACATGAGGAGTGAGCATCAGCTAGGAGGCTGTCAAATACCACTGAGAGCAAGGACTGTTTCGATTGTGCAATTCCAAGGGCAACAGCAGCATGGAGAGTCTGATAGCCTGTGGTAATTGGGAACCCAAGGAAGATGGGAATTCAGAGCTCTCAGGAACTTGGGCGGCACGGTAGCACATTAGTTAGCACTGTTGCTTCACAGCTCCAGGGACCTGGGTTCGATTACCAGCTCGGGTCACTGTGTGGAGTTTGCACATTCTCCTTGTGTCTGCGTGGGTTTCCTCCCACAGTCCAAAGATGTGCGGGTTAGGTTGATTGGCCTTGCTAAAGTTGCCCCTTAATATCCTGAGATGTGTAGGTTAGAGGGATTAGCGGGTAAAATGTGTAGGGGTATGGGAGTAAGAGCCTGGGTGGGATTGTGTTCAGTGCAGACTCGATGGGCCAAACAGCCTCTTTCTGTACTGTAGGGTTTCTATGATTTCTGTGAACTGAAGTGAGAGTGAGCCCTGTGAGAATGAATGCCTGGAGAAAATGGAAGCTTGTGAAACTGAGGAGAATATGGAGCCGAGAAGTTGTGGGATTCCAAGGAGAATTGCACATCTGTGATAGATGGAAACTGTATCTTGGGAGGACACTCAAAAGAATGCATCAGAGAGGAGAGCAAAGATTGAACAGGAGTGAGGAAACACAATATGGCGGAAGTATGGGGAGAGAATTGCAAAAAAAAGAACAGGGGAAGAGAGAGAGAGCACAGGAAACAGAAGCAAGGGAGACTAAGAGCTTGATGTAAGCAGAAGCCTGAAGCCAGCAGAAACCCAGAGTGAATGTGAGTCCATGAAGAGCTAGAGCATGTAGTGAATGAAAGCCTAGAGAGAGCAGGAATCCAGGAACAGTGGGGGCTTGGAGGCAGCATTAACCTCAATATAGACCAGAGAGAATGCTACCTGTGTGAGGGGAGACCTGAAGAAAGCAGGAATCAAAGAGAGTTAATCAAAAGGGCATTGGGGGCCAGAAAAAGCAGAAGCTGTTAGGGAAATACAGGCAAGTGCTTGGTACAAGTGTATATCCAGACTTCATGGAAGTCCAGTGAGAGACGATAGCTATTTGGAGTAGGAGACCAGTATGAACACAGAAAGAGATCAGGAGGCTGGAGAGTTCAAAAGTCCAAGCTAGAGAGAGCAGAATCCTGGAAAGTAGATGAGTGCCAAAGGCTGAGAAAAATGAGAACCTGGAGAATGTGGGAAGTCTGAAGGTGATCATAGAAATCGAAAGCTGAAAGGGAACTGAAGCCCAGAGACTCTAGCTCCTGGAAGGAGTGAGAGCCAAGAGAGTGCAGGAGAATAGGGTGAATGGGATCTTGCAGAGTTCAAAATCCGTGGTGAGTTTGAGCCAGAATGTGTGTGAACAATGCAACAGGAGCCAAAACAAAACCTGGAGTCCCAGATGAAGGGAACTGGCAGAAACCTAGAGAAAGCAGGAGTGTGGAGAATAAGAGCTTTGATATAACAGAAGAGTGAAGAGAGAACGTGAGATCGAAGCTTAAGAAATACTAGAGAGAGAAGGAGACTTGAGTATGGGAGTGTGAAGATATTGAGAGCCAAATTGAACAGCAACCCTAAGAGAGTATGGGCACACCGAAACCAGCAGCAAGAGAGAGTTGGAGCCCTGAGAGAATAAATTCCCATTAGATGAGGGAACAGCAACCCTGAAAGAGCAGGAAGGAGTTAGGGAAATGTGAGTGCTTGCAATCACTGGATGCCCATGCAAATTGGGGGCCTAGGAAAGGGAACTTTGGAAAGAATGGGAGCCCAGAAGGAGCAGCGTCTCAGAGAGCTGGAGCCAGGACCACATTGGAGCTGGGGAGACCAGGAGCTTGGTGAGTGGATGCTTAATAGAAGAATCTGTTTGTTGAGAACAGGAGCATGTGATGTTGAAGGTTGAGACATAACAGGAATAGTGGGAGCTTGGAGGCAGCATGGAAATGAACAGAGACCAGAGAATGTGGAACACGTGTGTGGAAACCTGAAGATCGCAGGAGGCAGGGAGAGAGGGGCTCCAAAGAGAAGTGGAACCCTGAGAGAACAGAAGCAAGACGGGAAGGGGAGTTCAAACAAAGGCAGGAATCTGATGAAAGTGAACAGTTAGAAGACATGAAGGTCCTGCGATAAAAGATAGCTATTAAGAGCAGGAGACCAATGCATGTAAAGACAAAATAGAGCAGAGGGCTGGGTGCACAAAATTCTAATATGAGCTTAGCAGAATCCTTGAAAGTACAGAAACCAAGAGAGTGTCCGAGATGGAGGTAAATGGGAGGTTGGAGAGTTTGGGAAGTTTGCGAATGCTTGAGAAAACAGGACCCCAAAGAGTGCAGGAGCTCAGTGAAATCAAGAGCTGAACGATGATTAGAGCCCAGAGATTGTAGGTCCTGGAACGAGCGAGAGTCAAGAGAGCAGGAGGCTGGAATTAATGGGAACTCAAAGAGTTCAAAATCCTTTGAGTTTGAGCCACATAGCGAGTGAGCCTGGATTCAGCAGGATCCCAAAGAAGACTAGAGCCCCAGAAGAGGGGAACAGAACTTGTGGAAGCCTGGAGAAAACAGGAGTGTGGAGAGATACTGTTGACTGGAAAGTATTTGTTGCAGCCTGGTTAGTTCAGGAACATAACTGTCGTGGATAAATTAAACTCACACATTTTGTACTTTAGTTTGTGGGTCTAAATGACAAATGAATCCTGGGATTGCCTCAGGAAACCTCTTCTGGTTTCTGTACTTCCTGGTTTTATTAATTGGATTTTGGTGCTGTGAACAAAGATAAGATTCATAATGATGGAGAAAAGTTTGAAAGCATTCACACACTATGTTACTATAACATGCGCAGATTAAAAGTTTTACAGCTCCAAGAAGAAAGAAATTTAATATCAGGGTGAATGAAAGGACCTGAGGCTGAGTTCCCAAATTTGATGCAAAAATTGGTATTGGGACAATGCAAGAGAACAGAACTGCTGTCGCCTGGTTTAGATTAATACTGCAAAAGATAACTGTGGACATGAATGTTCTGTCAAATAATGTTTGCACATTCTCCTCGTGTCTGCATGGATTTCCTCCAGGTGCTCTGGTTTCCTCCCACAGTCCAAAGATGTGTGGGTTAAGTTGATTGGCCATGCTAAAATTGCCCCTTAGTGTCCTGAGATGCGTAGGTTAGAGGGATTAGTGGGTGAATGTGTAGGGATATGGGAGTAGAGTCTGGGGAGGAATTGTGGTCGTTGCAGACTTGATGGGCCGAAGGGCCTCTTTCTGCACTGTAGGATTTTATGATTCTATGAATGTGCAGGGTCTGAAAAATGCTGAAAATAGTAACGACCAGGGTTTATATCTTTTTGATAAGAAGAAGACAAAAGTCACATTTTAATTGGAATTACCAGTTGCTGAAGGGTGATATCATGCATTTTCTCCCAGTGGTGAGAACTCGATTGTTTGAAGCCTTGGCCTTTGAAGTGGGGAAACCTGCTGCCCTGAGGAAGCAGATGTGGCTGGTGGCAACAGCCTGAGTGAAATAAACTGGTAGAAATTCGGGACCTGGTTCACTCAAACTCTACCCCATTGTAAGGTACTTTAATTGGACAAGCAGAGGAGGTCTAGGTCAAAGAGTTGTTTGTTGCCTGTGGTAAAATGACATCTAGTGGTAAAAGAATTTGTTTGTGATCGATGAAATGGTCCCTCCATGTAGAAATATAGAGATCCCAGTAAAGCTATATGGGACAATATGAGTGCTGAAATACAGCAAGAAACTATGCACGTTCCGTACCACATTTTAAATCAAGTTTTAAAATGTTGATAACTCCCTAAGCCTGTCTTTTGTGATAGGTAGAGCAAGTTGTTGTCGAAATTGGGGAACTAATGGATGGTAGTCTGATTCTGAGTTAGGTTTTTGGGCCTCGTGCAGACTGAGGCTTGTGGAGTTTACTCACTGTTTTCAGTTATTCATGGGAGAGTTTTGTTAATGTAAGTTTATTGCTGTGATGTGGCTTCATTTTGAGGATTTCTTACTGAGGGTGTTGAGTGCTGGTGTGTGGATTTTACTAAGAATGTTTTGAGCTGAAATGAGAGTTTACTTGAGGTAATTTGGTGCCAAGATGGGTGTTTTACTGAGCGGTTTTGGACCTGAGTTTTGTTCAAGAGAGTTGAGTGCTGAGGCAACATGGCTTATTGAGGGGTGTAGTGATGTATGACATGGATTGATTGATGAGGTTAGGCAGTTTACTGAGGGACTTCAGTGCTGAGTGCTTCCCTTCCACCGGTTGACGCAGTGTGACGGTGAGGCTGTTGCAAACTGAGCTGTGGCTTAGTACACTAAAGAGATTCACCTCAGGAATTGACATCCGAGACAGTTAAAGCTGCAGAGACATGAGACGGTGGCTCTGACCCTATTATGTCATTTTTATGAAGATGGAGAAATTTCAAGGCTGAGGAATTTCACCCGACAATAAATTTTTATAGTAATCTGTAATTCTTATCCAAAGTTAACCCACTCAGTTCTAAAGTTTAAAGTTTATTTCTTAGTGTTGCAAGTAGGCTTACATTAACACTGCAATGAAGTTACTGTGAAATTCCCCTAGTCGCCACATTCCGGCGCCTGTTCGGGCCAATGCACTTAACCAGCACGTCATTCAGACTGTGGGAGGAAACTGGAGGAAAACCACAAAGAAATGGGGAGAATGTACAAACTCCAAATATACAGTGACCCAAGCTGGGAATCGAATCCAGGTCCCTGGGGCTGTGAGGCACCAGTGCCAACCACTGTGCCAACCCGGATCTAGTTCTAGTAAATTTAATTAAGAATTTTGAATTTCTCTAAGACATGGAGAGTGACAGTCCATGGTGAATGAAGACCCTGTGTGAAAAGGACTCTAGAAAGGATGCATCAGAGAGGAGAGCAAAGACAACATGAGGAAACACAACATGGCAGAAGCTGGAATATGGTGAGAACAGTGAAAAGAAAGAACAGAAGAGAGAGTGCACTAGGGGAGCAACATTTAGTATTGGAGCCATGAAAGATAGAGAGACCTGGAGGAGTGAGAAGCCATTGGAAGCAGGAGCCAGGAGAGAATACAAGTATAGGGCATATGGTAGCCCTACAATAATGATTGCATGAAGGGAGCTTAGGCCTGGTGAGAACTATAAGCCAGAATGTGTAAATGGAAGAGAATGCCAGAATGGGACCCCACTGAGATGGTAATCTGGATCAGGGTTTTCGAGAGAGCAGAAGTAAAGGAGAGCCTGGGCATTTTGAACCCAAACTATGTGAGACACTGAAGTGTAAAGGAATCTGGGAAGAATGCTGAATGTTGAGACAGCAGGAGCTTGGAGAGAGCAGGAGCAGGGAGAGTGTAAGAGTCCAGAAAGAACTGGAGTTTGGAGAGTACATGTGGCCAGAAGCAGCTCAAACAAGGAGGAAGCCACAAGCGAGCAGGAGGCTGGCGAATGTAAAGGTGGAAGGAAATGGGATACTGGGAATTGCAGGAGCTAAATTGAGCTGAGCAGTGGAGAGCATGAGCCTGGGAAGAATGGGAGTCTTCAAAGAAGGAGATTGGATGAGACTGAGGAGAATGAAATCTTGGAGAAAGGAGGAGGTGAGAGAGCCTAACTAGAGTGGGAGCCATAAGAAGAGGCAGTTGATAGAGAGTGGGAGGCTGGTGAGAACCAGGAATCTAAATGGAATGATTGGGGTGTAAGTGAGGGTCTGGAGTGAGCAGAAGCCCAAAGCCAGTGGGAGTCTAAAGAGAGTATGAGCACATTGGAGAACAGGAGCACGTGATGAATGAAAGCCTAGAAAAGCAAGGATCCAGGATCAGTTGAAATTTGGAGGCACCATGAACCTGAACAGAGATCAGAGAGCATGCTACCTATGTGAGGGGAAACCTGAAGTTTTAGTGGAAGTCACTGAAAAAGAAATGGAACCCTGAGAGAACAGAAGCCAGGAGAGAAGTGGTATCCAAACACAGGCATATGCCTGGTAGGAGTGGAGTTCTGGACGACATGGAAGTCTAGCGAGAGATGCTAACTGTAAGGACCTAGAGACCAGTATGTGTAAAGGAAGACAGCAGGAGGCTGGAGACCACAAAAGCCTAATGTGAGCTCAGCTGAAGAGAACAGGATGTTGGAAGTTAATGAGTACCAGAGACTGAGGAAAATGGGAACTTTGAGAGTGTGGAAAGCCTGAAGGAGATTGAGAAAAGCAAGATCCCAAAGAGAGTAGGAGCTCAGAAAAATCCAGTGCTGAAAGATAACTGGAGCCCAGAGACTATTGGTCATGGAAAAAGTGACAGCCAAGAGAGTGCAGGACACTGGGGTGAATTGGAGTTTACAGAGTTCAAAATCCTTTGTGAGTTTGAGCCACAGAGCAAGTGAGTGATACAGCATGAGTCCAAAAAGTGCTGGAGCCCCAGATGAAGGGAACAAGGACCAAAACAGAAGAGACTGTTGATTGGAAAGTATCTGTTGCTGCCTGGTTAGTTGCAGTACTTATGAATGCAACTGTGGTGGATAAATGAATCTCTCACATTTTGTAGTGTAACCTGTGGGTCTAATTGACGGATTAATTCTGGGTTTGCCTCAGCTTGTTACATCTGATTGAACCTGGGTCCATTGGAGTTCAGAAAGTGTGGAGTTCAGGTGAGGGTACGGGCATATTATTGTAATGATGAGGAGACATTAAAGAACGGGAGGGCAGAAGAAGTAGTAGTGCCAATGGTGTGGGAACACGGAGTCTTTGAGAGCCTCGATAAAGCAGGAGAATGTTGAGATAACATGAGGTCGGAGCTTAAGAAATACCAGAGAGAGAAGGAGACTTGTGATCAATGAAGTGCGAAGAAAACAAGAGCCCAATTGAAGAGCAACCCTGAGAGAGTAGGGGCACACTGAAAACAGCAGCTAAGAGAGAGTGAGAGCCCTAAGAGTAAATACCCACTGAGCGATGGAGCAGGGACCCTGAGTGAGCAGGTCAGAATTCGAGAAATATGAATGCATGCAGTCAATGGGTACCCAAAGCAAATGAGAGCCTAGAAGAAGGGAAGTTTGGAAAGAATGGGAGCCCAGCAGGAGCAGCAGCTTAGAGAGTTGGAATCTGGATAGCATTGGAGCTGGAGAGTGCAGGAGACTGGTTAAGTAGAAGTTGAAGAATGTGAGAATCTATTGAGAACAGGAGCATGCGATGTTGAAACAACAGTGGGAGCTTGGAGGCAGCTTGGAAACAAACAGAGACCAGAGAACGTGAAACCTATGCGAGTGGAACCCTAAAGATAGCAGGAGGCAGGGACAGAGGTATTCCAAAGAGAACTGGAACCCCGAAAAAGCAGAAGCGAGGAAGGAAGTGGAGTTCAAACAAAGGCAGGAGTCTGGTGTGAGTGGACAGTCAGAAGACATGAAGGTCCTGAGATACATAGTAGTTAAAAGGGATAAGAGAACAGGAGGCTGAAGTGCCCAAAAGCCCAGTGTGTGCTCAGCTGGAGAGAGCCAAATCCTTGAAAATACAGAAATCAGGAGAATTCCAGAGATGCAAGTAAATGGGAGCTTGGAGAGTTTGGGAAACCTGTGGAGGCACGAGAAAAGCAGGGCCCCTACGGAATGCAGGAGCTCAGTGAAATCAAGAGCTGAACAATAACTGGAGAAAAGAGACTGCAGATCCTGGAAAGAATTAGTCCAAGAGAGCGCAGAAGACTGGGATTAAAGGGAACTCAGAGTTCAAAATCCTTTAAGTTTGAGCCACAGAATGAGATTCAGCAGGAGCCCAAAGAACACTGGAGCCTCAAAAGAGGGAAGCCAAGCTGACAGGAACTGAGAGAAAACAGGAACATGGAGAGAAAGATACTGTTGTTTGGAAAGTATCTGTTGTTGTCTGGTTAGTTGCAGTACTTAGGAACACAACTGTGGAGGGTAAGTGAATCTCATGCATTTTGAACTCTAGCCTGTGGGTTTAAATGACAAAAGAATCCTGTTTGTGCCTCAGCTTGTTACATTCTGGTGTTAATAGTGGTATTTTGGTGCTCTGAGCAAAGACTCACAATAATGGAGTAAAGCCTGAAAGCATTCACACACTGCATATTAGCATAACATGCGCAGACTAAAAGTATTACAGCTCCAGGAAAATGAAATTTAACATGGTGAATGGAAGGAATTGAGCTTCCCAAATTTGATACAGAGACTGGTATTGGGATGATCCAAGAGAACAGAACTGCAACCACCTGGCCTAAATTAGTACTGCACAAAGTAAATGAACATTCTTTCAAAAATGGGTCAAAAAAATGGTAGAAATAATAATGCCTAGCGTTTATATCTTTTTTTTGGCAAGAGAGATGTAAAAGTGATGTTCTGTTTGGAATTACCAATTGCCGAAGGGTGATATTGTGCAATTTTCCCTATGATGAAAACTTGATAGTTTGAAGCTATGGCCAGTGAACTTACCCTGATGGAGCAGATATGGATGGTGCCAGCAACCTGAGTGAAATTCTGGACCTGGTTGTCATAGATTGGTTATAGGACCTGGAGTTGTTTGTGATGGTAAAATGACATCTAGTGGTGTAGGAATTAGCTTGTGATTGATGAGATGGTCCCTGCATGCCTGTGGAAATGTAGAGATCCCAGTAAAACTAAAGAAGCAATGTGAGTGCTGAAATACAGCAAGAAGCTGTGCAGGTTTCAAACCACATTTTGGATCGAGTTTAAAAATGTTTCTAACTTCCAAAGGATGTCCTGTGATAAGTAGGTCAAGTTGGTGTCATCAAAACACTGGGGAACTAATGGAGGTAGTCTGCAAATCAAAACCCAGATTTTGACTAAGGTTTTTTTGGGCCTCATACAGACTGAGGCTTGTGGAGGTTATTCACTATTTTCAGTTAATCATTTTGTTAATGTAAGTTTATTGTTTGATGTGACTTTATTCTGAGAGTTTCTTACTAAGGGTGTTTAGCGCGGAGGTGTGGATTTTATTGGCGGTGTTTAGTGCTGAGGTGGAATTTTACTTAGAATGTATCGAGCTGAAATAGAAGTTCATTCGAGACAATTTGTTGCTGAGGGTTTTAGATCTGTGATGGTTTTATTGAGGAAGGTTGAGTGCTAAGGCAGCGTGATTTATTGAAGGGGTGTAGTGAGCTGTGACATGGATGGATTGATGAGGCAGGTTATTTACTGAGGGATTTAATGCTTCCATTCTGCCAATGGACGCGGTGACGGTGAAGTTTTTGCGACCATAGAATCCCTACAGTTCAGGAGGTGGCGATTCAGCCCATTGAGTCTGCACCGACCATAATCCCACTCAGGCTCCATTTCCGTAACCCCACAAATTTACCCTGCTACAATCAACAGGGACAGCTTAAGCTGCAGAGTCATGAGATGTTGGCTGAAATCCTGTTGGCTGCCAGTTTTATGAAGATCGAGATTTCCAGGCTAAGAAATTTCACCCAACAACAAACCTGCAATGTAATCACATTCGGCTTTTGAAAACCTTTCAAGAATTCTGCTTGTAACAACACCTGCAATTGAATTGTCCATGCTTTTGTCATTCTGGTGGATATTAGACTACAAAGTGAAGATGGCATTTTGGATGTTGGATACGTTTGCACCATGTGATCATCACATTCAATTGGTCAGTCAACACTTGTCTCAAATTGGGCCGATCCTGGCCAGTGATGTACCAACCCTGTTAATTTCTGCCTTGTAGCGTAGTCGAGGGGATAGGTGTAAAGTTATGCCAACGAAACTAAATTGAGAAATCTTCCTGCATAAACAGTGCAATGTCAGGGTCATGTCCTGTCATGAACATTGGCCCACAGTGTACAGCACAAGACAGTTCTGATTGATCCTGAAGTACCCAAGTTGGTGTTGGGATTATTGCACAACTGAAGATTGCATTAGCTGACAGGGCCTCTATGCGTGAAACTATCCACAACTTCTGTGGCACTTTAAGAACAAAACCATTCAACAAAGTGTTTGCTTTGCAATTAGCAATAAATTGACATTCTCCGTTGATTCAACATCTGGACGCCTCATCTGTAGGATACTGTGGAGCACGTTGCAGATGGTGAGAACTTATCCATTGTAAGACACTGAATGGAACAGAGATTCATGTCTTATGCTTTGGTCATTAAATTGTACAGAATACAGTGACAACAGACATCAGCTTATTGAGCTCTGTTCAGAATGAACTATGCTGAACCATCTTACCTTTTGTTTGCCCTGAATGAATGCTGATGTCACCCAAAATCTGGTCATTGACATCAACCAAAACTTATCATCAGTAGGAGCAATTGGCCTAGTTTTCTCCATACACCTGCACCATACAGCACTGACTGTGAGCATTCTTTTGCCAGCATCAGAGTGAGGGCGCAATACTGAATGTTTATCTCCTAGACGAAGGCTTGTCAAGCCTCAATGTCCCTGATAAAAGAAATTACAGCAAATAGGCAGTTTGCTTTGGCCTATGAGCAATTTCCACATTATGAAGTGTTACCAGGAAATGTTGATGCAGATATTATTGAAGGTTGCAAGTTACTGAGTTCAGTCATCTATGGCACAGCATCAGCAACATTTGGTAAAAGTGAAACCTGCAACTGTAATTGATTTGAGTTCCACCCAAACAGAGATGACATCTGCCATCATGGCAAAAAGCAACAAAGCCTTCCAGATGCGCAAAGGAAATCCAATAGTCGGAACATGAATTGAACAGCCAAGACAGATGTGCCAAAGATATCACAGTTATCACATAAATCTGCTGCAGATCAGCCTATCAACAAATCCAAACAGTCTGTGACAATGGATTTCTATGTGCCCTGAATGATGCAACTGAGAGGACACTCGGTCTTATCGCAACCAAAGTTTTCCCTCTGAACTGACTGACTGTTATGAAAACTACTGTCCTATAAGAATGATATGTCAAAATGCACTTGATGCTCATCCACAGCTAGATGTTGAACTCTCAGTAAGGGAACTTCCTTTCTTGACAGCTTGTCCAGTACAGTGTATTTTGATGGCCCTATGTCCTACGGTTTCAGGTGAAGAATGGAGTAAAATTAAAGTCCCCATTTTGCCTGGTATTTCGTCGTTCAGCTCTTGACCTTTGCCTTCCTACTGTAAGGAGTTTACATGCCAGTAGATCTGATAATAGTCTCTACAATCTGACTAAATTCAAATCAAAGACAGAAATATGGCAAGCCTTGATCAGAGAACTGGTCTATGCTGATGAAACCTCACTCGTCACCCATATGGTAACTGGGCTACAAGAACATGTGGATTTGCATGCTCACAGCAATTACTTACTATGACCATCAAGAAAGTGGTGATCATTTGCCTTCAAACACACTAAACACTGATTGCAAGTGCTTAGCAAGTTGTGCATACCTTGGTCCATGGTCTCAGGAACCAATGCAAAGAGATTGCAGCTATCACCATTGTCTGATGTTGAAAATGTGCATGGAAAACACCAGGCTGCACCTTTGGATTGCCAAGATGTTGGTTTATGGGGCCTGTGTTCCCAGAACTTTGTTGTACGGCTATGAAACATGAATGATTTAGAGCTACTAAGACAATAAGTTGATCAATTATCAGCTTTGATGTGTGTAGTGCATTGTTGGCATCTGATGCAAGGTGAAAATAACAAGGCCGGAAGGCCTAACTGTGGGTAAATGAATTTCACACATTTGGAACTAGTCTGTAGGTCTAAGTGAGAAATGAATCCTGGTTTTGCCTCAGCTTGTTGTATCTGGTGCTAATAGTGGGATGTTGGTGCTCTGAGCAAAAATAAGACTCGCAAGGATGGAGTAAAGTCTGAAAGCATTCACAAACTGCACATTAACATAACATGGGCAGATTAAAAGTTTTACAGCTCCAGAAAGAAATAAATTTAATATCATGGTGAATGGAAGAAATTGAGGCTGAGTTCCCAAATTTGATGCAGAGACTGGTGTTGGGACAATTCAGGAGAACAGAATTGCTGTTGCCTGGCTTGGATTAGCACGGCAAAAGGTAAATGTGGACATGAATGTTCTGTCAAATGATATGCAGTGTCAGAAAAGTGGTGAAAATAATAACAGCAAGGATTTATGTTTCTTTTTGGTAAGAAAGACACAAAAGTCAAATTTTATTCGGAATTACTAGTTGCTGAAGGGTAATATCGTGTAGTTTTCTCTGTGGTGACAACTTGATAGTTTGAAGCCTTGGCGTATGAAGTGGGGAAACCTGCTGACATGATGGAGCAGCCTGAGTGAAATAAACTGGTGGAAATTCTGGATCTGGTTGTCATGGATTGGTTCATCCGATCTCTACCCCAGTTGATTTGGATCTAGACCCTAGCATGAAGCTATCTACAACTTCTGGTGGCATTTTAAGAACAAAACCATTCACCATAGTGTTTGCTTTGCAATTAGCAATAAATTGATATTCTCTGTTGATTCAACATCTGGACGTCTCATCTGTAGGATACTGTGGAGCACATTGCAGATGGTGTAGGAGTTGTTCAATATGGTAAATTGACATCTATTGTGGAGGAATTGGTTTGTGATTCATCAGATGGTCCCTCCATGCCTGAAGTATTGTAGAGACCCCAGTATAACCATTTGGGACAATGTGAGTGCTGAAATACAGCAAGAAGCTGTGCAGGGTCCGTACCATATTTGGATCAAGTTTAAATATGTTGATGTCTTCTTTAGTCTGTCTTGTGATAGGCAGGGCAAGTTGGTATCCAAACATTGGGGAGCTAATGTACGATAGTCTGCAAATCAGAAGACAAATTCTGAGGAGGGCTCTTTGGGCCTCATGCAGTCTGAGCCATGTGAATGCCACTCACTGTTCTCAGTTATTTTTGGCGAGTTTTTTTTAATGTATGTTCATTGTTGTGATGTGGCTTTAATCTGAAGTTGTGTTACTGAGGGTGTTTAGCACTAAGGGGTATGTTTGATGTTGACGTGCGATTTTACTTCGAATTGTTTTGAGCTGAAATGGGAGTTCAGCTGAGGCAATTTGGTGTTTTATTGTGGAGTTTTGGATCTCTGATTTGTCTGTATTGAGCAGAGATGAATGTGGAGGCAGTGTGGTTTATTGTGGAGATGTAGTGATGTGTGCCATGAATTGATCAGGTTGGTGCTTTACTGAGGGATTTTACTGCTGAGTTGCTTCCATTCTGCTGGTTGATGCAGTGATGGTGAGGCAATTGCAAGCGGAACTGTGGAGATTCACCACAAGAATCAGCAAGAGACAACTAAAGCTGCAGTCATGATACAGTGGCTCAGACTCTTGGCTGCCATTTTTATCAAGATCAAAAGATTTCATGACTGAGGAATTTCACTCAAGAATAACTCTGGAGTGTAAACCCATTTGACCTTCGAAATCCTTTAAGAAATGTCTTGTAGCAACCCCTACAAACTAGAGTGTCCAAGTATTTATCATTCCAGTGGATATTAGCCTACAAGGTCAAGACTGGATTTTGGATGCTGGATACATTTGTGCTTCCCTTAACCATAAGTAGAACTCTGCAAGAAACTAAATTAAGAGGTAAGTTGCTGAGTTTAGTCATCCATGGCACAGCATCACCAGCACTTGGTAAAGGTGGAACCTACAACAATAATTGATTTGAGATCTACCCGAACAGTAAATAGTAAAAAGCAACAAAGTCTTTCAGATGCACAAGAGAAACCCAACAGCCAAAACGCTGTATGAATTGAAATGAGCCCAGTCAGATGTGCAAAAGACAGGCAGTTATCATGTACATCTATCACAGATCAGCCTATGTGAAGAAATCCAAGCTGTCTGTGACAATGGATTTCTCTGCTCCATTAATGATGAGATTAAGAAGACACTTGACTTGATTCTATCATTCCCAAATTTCTCCTCTGAACTAACTGCCTGTCATGAAAACTACTGTAAGCTCCAATAAGAATGACATGTCAAAACACATTTCTTCATTGTACTCTTGATCTTTGACTTCCTGCCAATATGCAAGGATTTTACATGCAAACTCTGGTCATTTGCCTTCAATCACTAAGTAACACTCAAGTTGTCTAATATATCTTGGTCCATAATGGCAGATAATCTCATTGACTCAATGCAAAGGGGATGCAGCTACCTCTATTGTCTGATGCCCAAGATGTGCATCAAAAACACCAAGCTGCCCCTTTGGATCACCAAGATGTTGATTTATGAGACTTGTGTTCCAGGACTTTGTTGTATGGCTATGAAGCATGAATGACTTAGAGCTGTCCAGATAGGAAATTCATCAGTAATCAACCTTGATGTGTGCAGTACAATGTTTGCATCTGACAGACAGCAAAAATAACAAATGTGATGGTCCTTTCAAAGGCAAATCTGTCAAGTGCTAGCACTGATCAAGTAGAAGTGCCTTTTTGCCCAGAACACATTTGGAGAATAGCCATATGTGAAGGATATTCTGTAAGGGGAGGTGGATGGATGCGGAAAACAAGGAGTATGGGTACAGAAGACAAGTAGGATGCCTGTACCTCTGCTTAATGGAAGTGTGCCATGAATCATGGCATAAAGGTCATAAATATAATTGGCAAATGAAACAGCTTGACAACGAGGTCCAAAAGCAGATGCTCACAATGACAACATATAACCATTTATACGTGCTACTTGTGCTCAAACCTGCCTTTCATGTATTGGTCTATTTGGGCATCAACAAAAGCGTTGGTCTCTTCAGCCATCAACAGAAGTGTATTGCGTTGAATGTATTAGAGCCAATTCAAGTATTTCACATAGATGGAACAATGCTTCGATGAAAATGGTGGAACCATGCAGTGTGCAGAAGACCAGAGAATTGGAACCATGGGGAGCGAACATCAGCCAGGAGAGTGTGGGATACAGGAACAAGCAAGAACCTTGAGAGTGTTTTATTCCAAGGGCAATAACAACCTGAAGAGTCTGCCAGCCTGTGAAGATCAGGAACCTAAGCAAGATGGGAACTGTGAGAGCTTTCTTGGGTCTGTGATCAGGTTTGATTGAGGTGAGTTGAGTGCTGAAGCAGTGTGGTTTATTGAGGGGATGTAATGATGTATGAGGTGAATTGAGTGCAGAGGCAGGAGGCTTACGGATGCATTTTAGTGCTGAGTACTTCATTTCTGCTGGTTAACACAGGATGATGGTGAGGCCATTCCAAGTGGAACTGTGGCTTGGCCCATTTAGGTAGCGATTCACCATTAGAATCAACTTAAGAGACAGCTGAAGCTGCAGATTCAGGGCCATGATCTGTTTGTTCAGAACCTTTGGCCGCCTCTTTTGACAATATGAAGAGATTTGAAGGTGAAGGGATTGACACCAGCAAGAAATCTGGAATGTAATCCTATTGAGCATTTGATTTTTCTTTCAAGAGTTCAGCTTCTAGCAGCTCCTGCAATTGTGTGTGTCCCAGGCTTTTGTCATTCCTGCGGATACTAGCCTGCAAGGTCAAGAAGAGAGTTGGATGCGGATAAACTTGCATTTGCCATAATCATGAGTAACCATCTGCAGGTAACCAAACTGAGAAATAACTTCATCCTTACTCTAATCATCGAGGAAACCAACACAGGAGACAAGAGACTACAGGTTATAACTTCAGTTCAAATGGCATTGAGCAAGGGGGCCATGGCTTATTTCCAATGGGGAGATGGATCTTTGGCTGCAGTGGCTACATCAGCTTGACAGTCAGCATCAGCATCAAAAACAGCATTCCGCTCCTTGAAAGTAGAGTCACAGGTGGACAGTATGGTGAAGAAGGCGTTCAGCATGCTTGGTTTCATCGGTCAGAACAAGAGTTGGGACATTTTGTTGAAGTTGTACAAGACATTGATAACCTGCTACCTGGACTTGATGGCTTGATTTATAAAGGAAGGCTGGAAAGACTGGCACTTTTTCTCTGGAACATAGAAGGTTGAGGAGTGATCTTATAGACATCTATAAAATAATGAAGGACACATTACCTTGATAGTCAATATCTTTCCCAAAAGATAGGGGAGTCTAAAACTAGAGGTTTATGGTGGTGAGAGGGGAAAGATACAAAAGTGTCCAGAGGAGCAATTTTTTCACACAAAGAGTGATGAGTGTCTGGAACAAGCTGCCCGAGGTACTGACCTGCCAATAACAGCCTTTCTCACTTGTTGGTGGAGGATAAGGGGTTAAAAGCTGGATGGAAAGTGAGTACCGACCAAATGAGAATGATTCCAGCTTGAAAGGTATAGCATCAGGGCTGTATCCTGGCATGAACATTGACCCACATTGTACAGCAACTGTACACAAGACAGTTCTGATCGATCGTGAGCTACCCAAGTTGGTGTTGACGTTACTACTCGATTGGAGATTAGATTAGCTGACATAGATTCCATGTGTGAGGCTAGCTGCAACCCCAGAATTTTCATAACTCCAACACAATAACTTGTCAGGCATCAACATACCTCATAAAATAAATCGCGGTAAATATTTTCATTGACGTTTGAGAAGTTGCCATTCCATGAAGCAGAAAATATCGATGCAGATATTATTGAAGGTTGCAAGTTGCTGAGTTCAGTCATCCAGCACAACATCATATTTGATAAAGATGGCACCAGCAACAATAACTGATTTGAGATCTACTCATCAGAGACGATACCTCTCATTAAAGTAAAAAGAAAATCCTTCCAGAGGGACAACAGAAACCCAACACTGCATGATTTGAAAGGAGCCAAGTCAGATGAACAAAAGGCAGAGGGTCATCACATAAATAAGCCCTGGATCAGCCTATATCAATAAATCCAAGCTGTATATGAGAGTGGATTTTTATGCACCATGAATGGTGGGATTAAGAAGATACTTGGTCCTATTCTTACCAAAGTTACTCCTCTGAAATTGGCAGATGGTGAAGTACTTTGCCACAGAAGCGACTGCTTGGAATGAACACTATAATGAACTACCATGAGATTGACATCTCCATGGTGCACTTGATGCACCTTCACAGCTTCCTGTTGTGGACAAGTTAGATGCAGATCTCATTAAGGGAATCTGAAAAAGCCATTAAGTCCCTAATGAGCAGAAAGGTACCTGTCAAGAATAGCATTCCAGCCAAATTGCTTGATACGGTGAGCCCAATTTATTGCCACACCGTCATAACATTCTCCTCTTCTATTAAGTTAGGATCAGTTGCACAAGGAGTGCATGAGACAAATATCACTTTGTTATATGAAATGAAAGACAGCAAAGAAGACTGCTACACTGCAGGAACCTCTTGCTCCTAGAATTATTGGGAAGGCCTTTGAGGGTCATACTGAAAAATATTCCAGCAATTTGCAGACCAAGTTTACCTAAAGCACAGTGCAGCTTCTGTACTGGCAGCTTTACAGTGGACACGATCATTTCCTTAGTGCAGCTGCAAGCGATGTCTTAAGGAAAAGGACATGTCTTTCTGCCTTGCTTTCCCAGATCTCATAAGAACATTTATTAAAACCTTTAGTGAAGCAAAACACTACAAAGGTTTGGAGAAAATTTTCCACCAAAACATGGTTTCACCTGTTCCTTTCATGACAATATGCCAGTGCAGTACATTTTGATGGCTGACTGTCCCACGGTTTGAGGGAGTGGAGTGAAACAGCCTCACCCTCCATTTTATCTGTTATTTCTTCATTATGCTCTTGACCTTTGCCTTCCTGTCGATATGCAAGGATTTTCCGTGAATATAGATCAGTCTTTACAATCTGACCAGATTCAAAGTGATGTCAAAAGTATGGCATATTATGATCAGAGAACTCCTCTACGCTGACGAAACCTCACTATTCACCCACACTGAAACTAAGCGACAGAAAAATCTGGATTTTCTCTCCCGTACTTGTAACCTATCCCTCCTTACTATAAAAGTCAAGGGAACTGTAGCCATTTGGCTTCAATCACACTAAATATCACTCCACTGGAAGTGGTTAACAAGTTAATATCTTGGTCCACGATGGCAGATAATCTCACTTATTCCACGCAAAGGGAAAACAGCTACCACCTTTGTTTCATGCTCAAAATGTACTTGGAAAAGCACCAAGCTGACTCTTTGGATCTCAAAAATGGTGGTTTATGAGGCATTTGTTCCAGAATTTTGTTGTACAGCTGTGAAGCATGAACAGCTTAACAGTTATCAAGACAAGAAGCTCAATAATTTTCATCTTTGATGTGTGTGGTGCTTTTTTTGCATCTGATGGGAAGTGAAGATTATAATTGTGATGGCGCTCTCAAAGACAGATGCTCGCGATCATCAGGTTAGTTCCTTGGAGAGATTCAGAGGGTGAGACTCAGCCACATGCAAAGAATATTCCAAAGTGTCTGGAGGCAGACCAGTAAGATGCCCGAAGCTCTGCTTCAAGGAAGTGTGGCATATAACATGGCAGGAAGGTCGTTAATATTGTTAATTGATAAATGCCACAGACTGACAGCAGGCTCTAAAAACAGATGCCCACAATGACAGCTTATAACCATGTTGAGCCTGACTTTCATATATTGGTCTCTTCAGCCATCAACGAATGTGGTGATCTCTTCAGCAATCAACAAAAATGCATCATGTTAAACATTCTCATCACCAATGTGTTTCCCACATGCCTAGAACATTACAGCACAGTACAGGCCCTTCAGCCCTCGATGTTGTGCCGACCAGTGGAACCAATCTAATGACCCTCTAATCTAAACTGTTCCAATATTATCCATATGTCTATCCAATGACCGTTTGAATGTCCTTAAAGTTGGCAAGTCCACTACTGCAGGCAGGGCATTCCACGCCCTTACTACCCTCTGAGTAAAGAACCTACCTCTGACATCTGTCCTATATTTATCACATCTCAATTTAAAGCTATGCCCCCTTGTGTTAGCCATCACCATCTGAGGAAAAAGGTTCTCGCTGTCTACCCTGTCTAATCCTCTGATCATCTTGTATGCCTCAAT
The DNA here is from genome assembly GCF_965287045.1 of Carcharhinus amblyrhynchos. Classification (NCBI taxonomy): domain Eukaryota; kingdom Metazoa; phylum Chordata; class Chondrichthyes; order Carcharhiniformes; family Carcharhinidae; genus Carcharhinus; species Carcharhinus amblyrhynchos. Next base: position 2,294,206 of record NC_137328.1, read on the forward strand.
TAAGTCACCTCTTAATCTTCTTCTTTCTAACGAAAACAACCTCAAGTGCCTCAGCCTTTCCTCATAAGACCTTCCCACCATACTAGGCAACATCCTGGTAAATCTCTGCACCCTTTCCAGTGCTTCCACGTCTTTCCTGTAAAATGGTGCTTTGTCAGAGCATAGCCTGGCGGCAATGAGAGTCTGGAAATTGGAAGACAGAAGAGTGAATTGAAAAGGGAATATAGGAACCTGATGCAGGCAAAAGCCTGAAGACAACGACACCAGAGAAAGTAGACTAAAGAGAATGGAAGCTTGAATGGAATGGAAACCAGGCGAGAGCTTGAAAATTTGGGAAACCCTAGGAACAAGAGGCCAGACAGAATGGGACCCAGGTGGGGGCAAGAGCCCAAAGGAGCATGTGCCTAGAGAGAGAGACCATGAGCTTCATTGAACAGGAGGCAAAGACAGCAAGTGCCTGGGAACAGTAGGCGTATGGAATGAGATGCTTCTGGAATGTGGAAGCAACTGTTAAGAGCCTGTACCTGGGAAGAACTGGAACTCCGAAGGTACTAAAGCCTGGGAAGAGGGGGAATGAATGGGAGCCTGGAGTAGGTAGGAGAAAGTTGGAAACTAGAGACCTGGATACTTTGGGAGCTTGGAGACTGTCCGAGGCTGGAAAAATCGATTGGGAGCCTACTCAGAACAGATGACTAGAGACAGCAGCAGCTGGGAGAGTGCGGGAACCTGAAGAGAATACTTGGCCCGAGAGAACAGGAGCTTGAGATGAGTGGAGTCCAGAGAGTGGAAGAGCCCAGAGGGAGCAGGAGCCTTCAGAGAGCAGGAACTCAGGGACAGCTGGTGCTCAGATGGAGTGGAAACCATGGAATGGCAGGCTGGAGATTGTAGAGGCAAGAGCGCATAGGAAACCATAAGTCTCTGGCATGCAAATCTGAAGACTGTAGGAGCTAGTCAAGAACTGGAACCAGGTAAACACGGACGCAGCAAGAGACCAGAAAGAGTGGGAGCCCAGACAGAATGCGAATTGAGTGGAGAGACCAGTCTCCAAAACAGAATAAGAGCCTGGAGATATCATGATCCCAAAGCAGAAGAAATCTGATGCAAGCAGATCCGGGTAGAATTCAAGCCCAGAGCTAAGAGAGTACGGAAGACTGTGGGGGACAGGAGCTCAGAGAGTGCGGAAGGTTTGATGAGCTCACCGGTTTTGCAGTTGTACTAGATTGACACAGTCAATTGAGTTACCAGTAGTAACTTCTGACCATCTCATCACTGCAACAGAATGAGAGAAATTTTAACATCATCATGGAATGCCAATGCTTAAGACAAAAATCTACTCTTTGACTCTCTGTGATGGTGTGGAACATATTTCATGGGGTGAAAAGTTATACATCTTAAATAATTTGCACAAATACTGAATTGGGCAGACATTTGTAGCCTATGTACCTTGATCAGCATGAGGTTGACAAGATCACCAACAACAGACAATGACTTTGTGCCCAGAATGAACTCTGCATTGCCAACTTTCTTCCAGGGTAACCATTGCAACAGGGTACCAGGACATCATTCAAAATCTGTCTATTAGCAGTAACTTGACCTGATCATCAGAAGATGCAATCTGCCTGGTATCCCGTACCTACCATTCCATAGCTTGTGATTATTCTTGCAGCAGAGAATGAAGGTGCAGTCCCAAAATTTTCACAGCTCCAACATAACAACTTGGCATGCATCAGCATCCCTAACAAAATAAATTGTGCCAAATGTGAGCAGCTTGTGTTAAGTCTTGAGCAAATTCCTATCTGTTAAAGACCTAATGCTGATATTGGTAAGGTTTGGAAGTGCAACGTTTAATCATCAACGGAAGCAACATTTGGTAAATGCAGAATCCATGACAGGGACTGAATTGAGAGCTACTCAGCAGAGATGAATAGTGCCATGGTCTGCTTCCAATAATGGGATCTATTATCACGTCCCAATGATCAGGAACTGCCAATGTCAAGCTGGGCAGCCTCCAGCCAGTATTGTATAAACCTACTAAAATTTGCCTTTCTCCCCGACCACTGGACGTCAAGAGATTTTTAATTCAACAAGCAGTTGGAAAGTGAGTATCCAACAAAACAAAGGGATAAATTTTCTGACTTGGAGGCTAAAAGGATGGTGCTATGTGCCCTGGAATGAACATGACCTACATTCTACAGTGAGTATATGCAAGCCTACACTGATTGACTACAAACGTCACGTCAACATGATTAACCAACACAAGCTTAATGTCTGAGTGAATGACACTGCTTGGCATAGGAAGCGTGCATAGGACCACCATGGTGTAGTCCAAGGACATGGTGTAGTCCTTGCAATGAATTGATGTAATCAATTTTGCCATAGGTAGCAACTTCTGAACACCACATCTCTTTGGGTCTGTTATCTGCTGGAAGCCTTGTGAACATCATCTGCACTTATGCATCAAACTTGAATGCTAACACCTTAAACAAAAAACAACTACTTGAAGTTTTGAAGCATATTCCAAACGATGAGAACTTACACATCCTAGGTCATTGAATGCACATACTGCAACAGACAGTCTTGGCCAATGGGGTGGGCATAAACATTGACAATGGACAATGACTTCAGGAGCTATGTGCCCAGAATGAACTCTGCTTCACCAAAATTTTTCAATCAGTGTAGATATTGTTACAGGGTATCATGATGTTGTCCAAAATCTGGGCATTGGCACCAACTTGACCTGATCATTACCAGAAGCAGTTAGGTCCATGGCAGACAATCTGACTCTTGATACATATTGACATATACATAAGGAAAATAGCTATACCAGCTTTGATTGATGCACAGTATGTGTATGGAAAAAAACAAGCTGGCCCGTAGGACCACCAAGATTCAGTTTATGAGGCCTGTGTTCATAGAACCTTGCAAAGTATGGATAATCTAAAGCTGTCGAAAAAGGAGCTCAAGTTTTTCTCTTTGATATCTGCAGCACATTCTTGGCATCTCATAGTGGGAGAAAAATTACAATGTGACAGTACTCCCAAAGACAGATCTCCCAAATATATTAGCATTGGTGTTCTTGTTGGAACAAAGCAGATGAGGGGACATTCATTAGAGTTGTACAAACTTCTGATACTTGTGTACTGGGCAGCATGGTAGCGCAGTGGTTAGCACTGCTGCTTCACAGCTCTAGGGACCTGGGTTCAATTTGCGGCTTGGGTCACTGACTGGAGTTTGCACATTCTCTTCATGTCTGCGTGGGTTTCCTCCAGGTGCTCCGATTTCCTCCCACAGTCCAAAGATGTGCAGGTTAGGTTGATTGGCCATGCTAAAATTTCTCCTTAGTGTCCTGAGGTGCGTAGGTTAGAGGGATTAGTGGGTAAATATGTAGGGATATGGGGGGTAGCGCCTGGGTGGAATTGTGGTTGGTGCAGATTCGATGGACCCAATGGCCTCTTTCTGTACTGTAGGGTTTCTACGATACAGGCTTTGATATGTTAGGGGGAAAAAACCTCCCCTTATGTTGCAAAGACATAAGATTTTGGACAAGTGATAGAGGAGAAACATAACGCCGAGCATTTTTGTACACAGTGAGTAGTGATGATCTGAAAATTAGCTGTCCGTGGGTAGAATTAGAGGCAACCAGTTATGTCACAACACTTGTGTTATGTGTGATGTGGAATAATAATCATTAGTTTCATCAGCTGGTGTCATTCCTTGAATTATTTCTTAAAAAAAAGGAAACAGCCAGAACTGCAAATGAACTGTTTTCAAAAAGGCTGCCAAGGCTTTCTGACCTACAAGTCTTTGAATGTGGAGTTGATGGGACATGTCTACATTGTTCCCCTAAAATATTTGACACCGATCATTGAACTTTCTGCAAAATATAAGGATAATCGGCTACTGGAACTCCTGACCCTAGAAACTGCCAAAAACAAAGGATTAATGAAACTTATTACATGTGGAACATGCTAAGAACCCCTATTATTTTAATGGCACTTTGATAGCTTCAACAATAGGAGATCAAAGCTCCTTCCCAAATCTGGATTGTCCTCCAATGTATACCAGTAGTCAGCTGTCACATGGTCGAAACTCATGTGAAAAACTGATTATAAGCTTGTATTTGTTACAGCAGGAGTCTGCAGAATTGACTAGATGTTCTGTCCCTGCTATTCTCACAATTGGGGCCCATCACCAGTAAATTTTGGAATGCATCATAAAGATGGACAATTTTAGTTGAAAGGAACTTCAAGAGTCACAGCATCCATTTTGGAAAAAGGATGGATTGCAGTTTAAAAGAGATTGTCTGGAAAAAAAGCAACATCTGAAATTTCAAGATCAAAGGAACGTCAAAACGTATATCTTTTTCCTTCTTAGAGACTTTAATCAATTCCACTTCCCTCCCCCTGTATCTTGTTCCATTTTGCATCCTGACATTTATATATATTGTGGAATTTACAACGTGTCTTTACCTTTTTAACAAGTTAACTTGAGATCTGGCTGGGTTAGTTTTTCGTAGACCATAAGACATAGGAGCAGGATTAGGCCACCTGGCCCATCGAGCCTGCTCCGCCTTTCAACCATGGCTGGTATTTTTCTCATGCCCATTCTCCTGGCTTTTCCCCATAATCCCTGATCCCCTTATTAATCATATAATATTACGTGTGTCCAAGTGCATATCAGATTGGAAAAAATCAGAACTTTTTTTTAAAAGATCAACTCAGATGGAAGAATTCTCAAGGATATTCTGTATGGGGAGACAACCAGACCAAGGTGATCAGTAGGATTCCAAAGCGCCATTTCAAAGAAACAGGACATGAAGGCCCTAAACAGTGATTTTATAAAGAAACACAAAATGTTAGAAATGCATAGCAGATCTGGCAGCATTAGTGAAGAGAGAACCAGAGTTAACATTAACATTTCAGGTTGTGATGTTAACTGTTTTTCTCTCCACAGGTGTAGAGTAGGAAACAGCAGAGCAGCATCCCCTCTCCAAGTATATAACTTATCGTTTTTCTACCCCTTTTCAGTGATGTAGAAGGGTTTCCTGGACTCAAAACATGAACACTGTTTCTCCACAGCTGCTGCCAGACCTGCAGAGTTCATCCATCATTTTCTGTTCTTGTTTCATATTTTCAATATCTGCTGTGTTTTGCTGTTATTTACCTCAAAGAGTGGTTGTTCAGAATTATGAAAGCCAACTGTACTTCGCCTAATGATTCAGATGTAAAGTTAATAATATTGACACCACTTGGGGTCAGTATTGGAGCATTTAACAGAAACAGTGATCTGAATAGATGTAATTTAGAGACTTCCAAGTCAGATGACTAAGTGTTTGTTCCTTCATCTGTCAACTACCCCACCCCCACATTTAAATGATAGCGGAGCAGAAGTGGAGAGAATTCATCTGCTTTCCCTGCCTCTTGCTTATGGGTGATATTAGGTAAAGCCACAAAGGTAATGGTGAATGCTGGGACCATTGTGAGAAGCCTGATAAAGTACGTTATTTGGGGAAAAGAACTCACCATATAGTATTTTTCCTGTTTGCCACAATTCGAATAAAGGTATCACAACCCCCTGAAGGAAACAACAGTAAAACTTGCAATGTGACTGGTATCAGTCCACACTAATCTTGTGAACCTTAAAATGGACCTCCAGTTCAAACCAGCCTCAGTCTTTTCCTTGTCTTCAGCTCTGATGAAGTGTCATCCTAATTCGAAACATTGGTGCTATTCTGTCTGCACATGTGCTGTCAGATCTGATGAGATTTTCTAGCATTTTCTGTCCTTGCTCCAGTCTTTTCCAAGTTTTCTGATTTCTGGCCACAATCTTATCTGCTTGTTCCACCAGTTGATCAGCAAGGCGAGTCGGTAAGATAGGGCAAGAGGTAAAAAATTAGGATTGAACCTGGTTTCTGTTCTCTTGCAATCTTACTGGCACTGATTTTCTGGCGAAATTGGCTTTGCACCAAGAAAAGGCTCAAAGCCAATTTCAGTATTCATCATTAGTGAGTCGTGGATACTTGTCCAGACTCACTTTTCAAGGTCCTCATCGGCAATGATCACATATGGCCGTCACCAATGGGAGGCAATGTCCGAGCCAGCGATCTAGGGTTTGGGAGAACTCTGCAGGGACAGTGATGGGGGGGAGGGTTCAGGGTGAAGATCAGGACCAATGTCCACGACGATGATTAGGAGGGGGCAGTGTTGGGGATGGCAATCAGAGAGCAATATCAGGAGCGGCAGGGTGGCGATCAGGAGGGTGATGTGAGGTGGGGGGGGTGGCAATCAAGAGGGGGCAATGTTGGGAATGGTGAACAGGAGGAAGTGGGTGGGGTGGGTGTGGCATTCAGGAGGAGGCAATGTCCAAGACGGTGATCAGGAGGAGAGGATGTTGGGAGCAGTGATCAGGAGAGGGTGATGTCAGTGGAGGGGGGGTGGCAGTGGCAATCAGGAGGGGGTGATGTTCAGGATCAAGATCAGGAGGGGGTGTTATTGGGGGCAAGATGGGAATGTGATGTCTGGAGCGGTGATATCAGGAACAGCGATTGGGGGCGGGGAGAACTCTGGAGGGCAGTGATCAGGAAGGGCGGCGATTGGGGAGGTGATGAGCAGGTTGTGAGGACAACTCTGCAAAGGGAGTGATTGGCAATGAGAGGGATGGAGTGTTACTTCCTCAATCTAGAAGGAAATAGTTGGTGACGACAATTCCCCTGCAATGCTTATATATACGGCTTAAATCACAATTGACTTCCCTCTGTGTGATGGAGAATCTGTCAGGAGTCTGTCTTGCATCAATACTGGGGCTCAATGCAGGAAAAAGGGGTTAAACCTCTGAAATTCAGGCATCAATTTCAGGGAGGTCTTTTGGGGCACAAGAGATAGCATACATGCCTTTAAGCCAGAAACTCTGGGTCAAGTCCCATTCCAGATTTGATAACCAACGTTGATGTGTTCATAACACTTAGGCAGGTTGAATATTGTAAATCCTTATACTCACTGCTAGCAGCGAGTGGTAAGAGCAGGAGAGATTCGTGGTCGGCCACATGATGGAAAGAAAATTGGAACCTTCCCCATCACTATTCATAGCCCTGCACGACAACATATCTGCTAAAGTAAATGTTGCCACAGCAACTCAGATCCTTGGAAGACTGGATGCCAGGCATGGTTGAGATTGGTGCCAACAGCAGAGGTTCAATCCCTGTTCTGGCTGGGGCGAATTTGGGGCTTGTCCCCTTGCAATATCCATATGATGGAAGTGGTGATTCTGAGGGTTGGACCTGCCTTTGGGCAGGAAACTAACTGCAACAGCTGTTAACTTTTATCTGCTAACATTCCTGTGAATCGCCTTGGAACATTTTTCTATGTGAAAGGTGTTATGTAAATGCAACTTGTGATATGACAACTGAGAAGGCATAAAAATAAAACATTTGGAAATATTGAGGACAACTGTGCAGCAGGAATGATGCCAAATTGTGTCTTATGATGGAATCAAAACATGATAAATATCTGGGCAAACCAGTATTTTGAGTGTGCTGCATCGAAGCATTCAAATGTTACAACATTTTAAATGGACTTCACCTTTTACTGATTTTTTTGCCTGACTAAAGCATAGTGCCAGAAACACATGTGTTTTACAGGAATAAAGAAGGAATTATGTTCACTTGTTCATGCAATGTTAATTGTGGTCAAGAATTGCCGACCTTCCTGTCAAAACTGAAATTGATGCTTTATGTGACTTGAGCTGTTTGGATCATTTCTGCTTCAAAAATATCTTAGAATAGGATGTACACAATTTATAACAGATATTTCATCAATGATGGATGTAAACAGTTTGCATATGACTATCAAAATGGTTGGATATTGAATAAATCAATTATTTAAACCTAGAATGTGCCCTTGCTGTTTAACAATTATTAAACGTAATCATTTTTAAAGTCATTTTGATAAGCAAATGTCAAACTGGCACGCTATTATGGGATGAGATGAAATGTGCTTAATTATGTGACAGATTTGCAAGAGCAGTCAAACAAATTGAAATGAATCTTTTGCTGTGAAATATATTGCTTGATGGCAGCCAACTACTATTTCCCACTATTTCAGACAGGACAGGCAATTGGCCTGTGAAGTTAAAATCACCTAACCTGAATGATGCTCAGCTCATGTTCCACCAGTCTGAATAAAATAAAGATTTGGATTCCTGAAATTATTAAAGTTCTATATCCCAGCAGTAGCATCTCAGTTTGCTGAAAATCTTAAAAAATTAAGTTCTATTGTCAGTTTTGTCAAGAAGCCTGCTCCTGTATTCCATTCAAAATTGATATCAGAATTTATTCAATGTTTAATGTTATTGTTACAATCTACGTTTTCAAATTTTAACAATTCGTATGTTATGTTCTGTTGTCAATAGGACAGTTAAATTACTGCTTTGGTATTTACATTTTTATCTCACAGTTTTCCTTTCACTATGTCACAAAAGTGATGCCAACAAGATATTTCCTCCGATGGGTCCTCTAAATCAAAGCTAGACTTGTATATGGCTCACATTTTCACATCAAGGTACAAATATTTGGGCCACTCCTGAGCCTCCAGCAATGCTGCTGCTGCTTTGGTTACTAGGAGGAGTCTCAAGGCTTGTCAATTTTACTCCCTACATGCAAGGGATCACCTAGTCAACCACTAATTATCTTTGTAAATAGTATAGTCGGATTGTGTGGAAATGGAGCAGAAGCAAAGCTTGGATGAAATCTTTAAAAACAGATGGAAACAGGCTTCATTGTATTGAGAAAAATTATTTGGTAAAACCTGATTTCAATCTTTTACTTAGCGTACAGTTTGACAAGTTATTCCCTTTATGTGAAGGAACCTAGAAATAGGAGTAAGCCATTGAGCTTGCTGAGCCAAATGATCTCAATATCACTTTCCTACACTTTCTCCATATCCATAGACGTCATTATGGTCAGCACGGTAGCACAGTGGTTAGCACTGCTGCCTCACAGCACCAGGGACTCAGGTTCAATTCCCGGCTTGTGTCACTGTCTGCTTCCTCAGCCCTCTCGGATAGAAATTTCCAAAGATTCATCAGCCTCTGAGTGGAGAAATTCCCCCTCATGTCAGTCTTAAATGGCCAGCCCTTTATTCTGAGATCATATCCTCTGGTTCTAGAATAGGGTCATCAGCTAAGGGAAATGTCTATATCCAGCCTCTCTGTAAGAACTTAATATGTTTGAGGTCATCCGGCTTTCTTTGAAATTCCAGGGAATACAGACCAATACTCCTCAATCTCTCCTGATAGGACTATTCTACCGTCCCAGTGATTGATTTGGTGAATCTTCATTGCATTCTCTTTATGGCAAATATATCCCTCAAATAAAGGGACTAAAACTGCATATAATACTCCAGGTGTGGTATCATAAAGGCCCCACACAACTGGTGCAAGAATACAACTGCAGCAAGTCTCTCCACCCTTGTTTAGAAACATAGAAAAACTACAGCACAATACAGGCCCTTCAGCCCACAAAGTTGTGCCGAACATGTCCCTACCTTAGAGATTACTAGGCAACCATCTATCTTACTAAATTCCATGCACTTATCTAAAAGTCTCTTAAAAGACCCTATTGAATCTGCCTCCACTGTTGCCAGCAGCCCATTCCATGTACCCACCACTCTTGAGTGAAAAACATACCCCTGATACCTCCTCTGTATCTACTCCCCAGCACTTTAAACCTGTGTCCTCTTGTGGCAACCATTTCAGCCCTGGGAAAAAGCCTCTGACTATCCACTCAATCAATACCTCATCATATATACCTCTGTCAGGTCACTCCTCATCCTTCGTCTCTCTAAGGAGAAAAGGCTGAGCTCCCTCAACCTGTACTCATAAGGCATGCTTCCCAATCCAGGCAACATCCTTGTAAATCTCTGCACCCTTTCTATGGCTTCCAACATCCTGTAATGAGGTGACCAGAACTGAGCACAGTACTCTAAGTGGGGTCTGACCAGGGTCCTATGTAGCTGCAACATTATCTCTCAACTCCTAAACTCAATTTCTTGATTGATGAAGGCCAGTACACCATACACCTTGTTAACCACAGCTTCAACCTGTGCAGCTGCTTTGAGCGTCGTATGAACTCAGACCCCAAGATCCTCCTGATCTTCCACTCTGCCAAGAGTTCTACCATTAATATATTCTGCCATCCTATTTGACATGCCAAAATGAACCACTTCACATTTATCTGGGTTGAACTCCATCTGCCACTTCTCTGCCCAGTATTATATCCTATCAATGTCTTGCTGCAACTTCTGACATGCCTCCACACTATCCACAACACCTCCAACCTTTGTGTCATCAGCAAACTTAACCCATCCCTCCACTTCCTCATCCAAGTTATTTATAAAAATCAATAAGAGTAAGGGTTCCAGATCGGATCCCTGGGGCACTTCACTGGTGACCTACATCCATGCAGAATATGACCCATCTATAACCACTCTGCCTTCTGTGGGCAAGCCAGTTCTGGATCCACAAAGCAATGTCCCCTTGGATCCCATGCCCCCTCACTTTCTCATTGAACCTTGCATGGGGCACCTTATCAAATGCCTTGCTGAAGTCCATATATACTATATCTACTGCTCTTCCTCCATCATTTGTCAGTAAATTTCTGTAGCGTGCACTCTCAAATTTTAAAGCACTGCTTTTTTGAAGTAGCCAGAAGTTAACCTGTGTAAGTTTATTTTTAGATTATAATATTTTTACCTGCTGAGCTGGGGTAGGAGTTCCTCTCATTTGATTGTTTTTGAGTTTGATTTTACTTTGGTAAATGAGGGTGATTGTCCCAAACAAAATTCTAAGTGTTGAATTTGCGTGAAAACTGGAAGAATCATCATTTTTTTCAGTTGGAGTCCAGAAAAGAATCTGCCACACTGCTGCTGAGTGCACTAGTGTGAATTCCATTAAAAATCAGTGGGAAGCCAGCAGTATAGTGCTGAACGGACCCACTGCACATGTGCCGATCTGTCAGTGCCGATTGATACATGTGCAGTGGCCACTGTCTGCCAACCTGATTGCTGGCCAGCTCAATCACTGGCCAGCCCGCACCTCCTGCATTGCCGGCCTCCCCATGGCCCAATTGCTAGTCCCCCAAACATGCATGGGCCTAGCCTTGACCCCCAATTCCCCCCCACCACCAGCAGTCACGCCCCCCACCCCATAGTGCCGATCCCTCCAGCAGGCTGTCCTGATGGCCAACTCCAATCACTGGCCTCCCTCCTTCCCTCACCAATCCCAACTACAGAGTTGCAGTGGGACCCTCCACCCCTGATGATTGCCCAGTGGGCAGTGCCAAGGTGCCAATGCCCACAGAGCATCCCCGGTGCCTCACCCTCTGGGGGACCCCAATTGCCCCCTTTCACCCCAGCGGGGTCAGGCCGCCAGCTCCCCACAAGTGGGGAGCTATAATAATCCCCACTCGAGTGAAATACTAGCATGGGGAAGAGGCTAGTGGGCCCAAAGAATTCAATCCTGGGCCCACTAATAAAATTTAAATTATATGGAAATGAAGAGAGCTGATGGCACCAGAAATCTGGCTCTGGGAGATGCACTCAGGGCTGGAAGCCCATTGCAGATCACATTAATACAATGTTGCTTAAATCTCCTGGCCTGTTGCGCTAAAAAAACACAGAAGGATGGGGGAATCGCCCATTTTCCTTACATGTTGGGGGGAAGGGGTTTTCTTAATTTATGAAAACACTACAGTGGAAATATGTTTGATCCATTTTTAATATGCCCATACCAAAAGACCTGAGGATGGCCAGGAATTGGAATCTGCATATTTGGGGTAAGCTCCCTGTACCTGTCATGTCCCACACAAAGCTCACCTCAGGGGGAAGTTGCCATTTCAGGCTTCCTACCACCCAGACAATAACCCACAAGTTAATTCTGGCGTTGGAGGAAAGAAGAAGAAAGCATACGGTGTGGGGAAAGGTGATTACTATGACAAATCAGATGGTTCACTTCTACTGGCTTCGCAGAAAGGCTTTTTTTAACTTTAAGTTGCTGTAGAATCCTGACTAGGACAGATCTGATGGCTTTCTTGCTCACTGATAACTGATTTTACAGGAGATCCTTCAACAGGTATTAGATCCCTTTCTAATATAATTAAGGCTGTACTGCCTGTTTTAGGCAGCTGTCTGGAATGCCTAAAAAAAGTCTCAAGAAAGTAGCAATTTCCTAAACAATGTCCCACAAAAGCATTGTTTTAAGATACTAACATCAGAACAAAGAGATTCAGTTCAAGAGATTCTCTGCGGTGGGGAGGGGTGGGGGGTTGCGGTTGGTGAGGAGGGAGGGGGTGAATTTAACTAGATTTACTGGAGATATGCAAGATTATTGATCATTTCCCTTTTTGTTCTGTTGAAAGTGCAGAATATTTGCTTGGGTGCAGAGTGACCAATTACTATCAGGCACTTTGCCAAAATGACTACTATTCATATTGGTTACAAACAGGCTTTCTGCCTGTGGGGACATTACAGCTGAAGCAGACCTTGCTGTCCCCAATATACGCATAATCGCATTTCCAACGTGATCACTGGGTAGTGATCAGTAGTCAGAGCTGCTTTTTCTATTCTAAAGGTGCTTTAATCAATTGCAACACCCTTTGTTGTAACTAAAATCTTGATTTTTAGGCTAGGTTTCACAAACCTGGAAACTTTCTATTCTGTGTCTCAATAACTTATTGGATTAGTTAACTGAGCTACTGGGGAAACACCTGTGAAATCCGTGGCTCATATTTTTGCAAAAATACAAACTTGTTCATACATCTGTTCAATTTATAAACAATAAGTCACAGCTAATATGGTTCCGGAAGTCTTAAATATCAGTACCTTAAGTCACTTCCTGACCGTTTCAAAGTGCAGTTTTCTGTAGTGGAAAATAGTGGGATACCGAATGGTGTTGGTTGATAGAGTTACCTGAATGTTGCTGCTAGAAAGGATCATTTGGGTTGCATTATTTGACCAATTTCATGGTGATTGAGTTATCAGTGACAAAAAGACACTTCATTTTCCACGTTGCAACCAACTTGTTGAATGAAAGGTGGACGTGGATTGCCAACAGCTTATCATTGGCTGCAGCCACCCAACACTGAATGCATCGTGGGAGACCTCGCATTGTCTGATGAAATCAGCCCACTTGAGGACACATGCAGGCCACAGGTTTTTCCCAGTGTAATGTAGACACGAAATAGGATTTCAGATTCTGTAAGTTGTCAGGATGCTGACTGGTCTAAGACGCAAGACTCTTAAGTGTGATTCCTTGCCTTGTTTGAGTCTGGTGAATTGTGAACCCTACGTAGGATTGTGACACTCCCCTTTTAACCACCCAATATCCCCACCAACCTCATGATGTCTGCAAGATGCTGTTGTGAAAATTACACCTGTCTCCTTTGTGAATGGCACAGTTGTTAGCACTGCTTCCTCCCAGCACCAGGGACCTGGGTTCAATAACAGCCTTGGACTACTGCATGGAGTTTTCACATTCTTCCTGTGTTTGTGTGGGTTTCCTCTAGATGATCCAGTTTCTTCCCACACCAAATGTTCAGGTGAGGTTGATTGGACACTCATGGAGTTATGGGGATAGGGCCTGGCTGGGGTTGTTGGTGCTGGCTTGACGGGCCACACGGGATTCTATGAAGTTTTTTTTTAAATGTGAAATTGTTTTTGTCCTTGGATTTTCAAAATAAGTGAGTCTGAAGAATTCAGTCAGTCTGAACATGTGTTTAGTGTAAGACCCATTGCACTTTTTTAAATTGGGAAGCCAAGATAAAAGAAGGGACACCATCAACAATACAAGGAAATGGTGTTGATGCCTACATCATAGGACGAAAGAAACACTGAGGAAGATATGAGATCCTAGGAAAAATTAGTTGGTATTTGATACTTCTAAACAAAAACAAGATTAATTTGCTGAAAACTGCTTAGCTGAAGATTCTTAGTGCATAACATTCAACTGAAATCAAATGTTATCTTTTAGTCTTATTATACATAGTTCCTTTGAAGCTCAAAAAACAGCATTCTCCATGTTGATCTTACTTATGCTCAGTGCTCTTGATGAGATATGAATAAAATGCATAATTTTAATTTTTTTCTCCAATCCTTCCTCCTATAAGGAAATCCAACTGGCAGAAATACTGCAATCATTTTCCTCGGCTGATGCCTAATTTTCAGGAACAAAATTCGAATGAATAAGTAAAATGTTTTGGCTAAAAATATTGCATCTTGCACATTTCAACAGAACCTAATGCTTTACATCTTAAGATATGATTTAGAAGGACACATTAGTAGCTTTTGCAACTCTGCAATTGGTCTAGAAGTAGTGGAAATATAAATGAACCTCAGCCTCTGTTTTATGACCAGTCAGCATCTCAACTATTTCCATAAGAGGGGGGTCTGTCCAGCAACTAAAGGTAGGACCACTCCTCTCTGCAAATTATCCTTTAAAAATTTTATCCCTTTTTTCACTAAGTGCTATGTGGAACAGAAAACAAAATTTTTAATAGTTGCTTTTTGGCAGAACGACACCATCAGGGGAGGGGTTTGCTCTACCAGTATAACATTGTGACAAATTCTCATTAAACGGTGATATAACAGAGGAACTACTGACCTGCATTATTCTTTGTTAAGAAATGCAAAATTTTTAGTACAGCATTCTTTCTTGAGCAAAGCAGAAATGGGGCTGAATAAATCAAATTCAGGCAAATTAACATTTGGTGAGTCATTTGTATATCAGTTACACCCCAACTTAGCTGTTACATTGAAAATAGAAGCAGGTGTAGGCCATTCGGCCAGTTGAGCCTCTTCTGACATTCATTTTGATCATAGCTAATCATCAAATTCAATATTCTGATCCTTCCTTTCTCCCCATATCGCCTTAGCAGCACCCCCCCCCACCTCCACCGCCGATCCCTTCCTTTAGCATCCCCCTTGATTCTTTAGTCCCTGTTGAGGTCCAAAGTGACACTGTACACAGCCTGTTATCAGACAAGTGCAAACATTAAACACTATTGAAACAAGTAATACAATGCTATATTTTAAATAGTGCTTTCTCTTTTTTCTTGCTATTAATATTTTTGGCCAGATTCACTGCAACTGCATTGGTTTTCATTTATGTTAATGTTTAGGGTTTAAGACTTCTTTTGGGAAGGTATTTTTCAAGTGATTGAGAATTACTGTTGATTACAATTAATCCCAAACTGGTCTTCCTTCAAGATCATTGTTGAACCATTCCAGTGATAGGCTTTTGCCACATCTTAGCCTGCAATCTACACACAGTTTCTGAAGACAAGGCCATCAGATTATTTGTACGCTTTTGTCATTTCAGTTACATAGACTGAAATAATGACAAAACTACAATAACAACATTTGAAGTTACGACGTCGCAATATTAAGATGATCATTAATTGGGCATAAGGGCAGGAAAATATCAGAAGCATCAAACAGACCCATGAGAATCTGAACTCTCTTCTCCAGAGAGCAGTGGAGGCAGGGACAATGAATAATTTTGAAGCAGTGCTAGATAAATTCTTGACCAACAAGGGAATCAAACGTTGTCAGGGTTAGGCCAGTGTTGAGTTCAGGTCCCAACCATGATCTTAACCATGAATGGTAGAGCAGGCACAAAGGGCCAAATGGCCTACTCTACAGATCTGCTGGTATATAGCCTTTGTACCTAAAATATTATTTAGCCTCACATTTGTAGTAGCTTCCTGTGAATTTTATGTTTAGCAGTTGGTGAGAACCCGTACAGGGAGCACTCCAGAGAATGACTTAGGTTGACGTTATTTAAAAGACTAATTTTAATTTTTGTCATCAATCTTTAGATGGGAATGGAGGGATACAAACGAATGGTCTAGTTGGACCAATGAGCGGCGCAGGCTTGGAGGGCCGAAGGGCCTGTTTCCTGTGCTGTACTGTTCTTTATTCTTTATGAAATTAGTAACATAAATGTTACAGAAACAAAAGCTTATTGATCTTGTGGCACTGCTCAGGTGTAGTTTTACAGCAATGGGCCAAGAGACACCCCCCACCACCACCATCCCTCACTGTGACATTTAACCATACATTTTATCCTGAATTGTCTGATGTACACTTTGTGGCAAATGTGGCCCAAATAAATATATTCTGAGTTTACTAATTGCTGATGGAAATGTATGTAAATTGGCGGCTGTTTGCAAATTAGTGAAGACCCTTGGTGAAAAATCAGGTGGTCAAAAAACCCCAGCAAGGTTAGCATTTTGAAATATTGTGAATCTTTGAAGAACATGCTCTCAACTTTGATAAACACACCATACATAACGTTGATAAATTGGCTTCACAAAGAGATCAGTAAAATACCAATTAGCTACTGAGGAATATTTATGTATTATTGACACAAGTAGGCTTACGTTAACGCTGCAATGAAGTTACTGTGAAAATCCCCTAGTTGCCACACTCCGGCGCCTGTTTGTGTGCAATTTAGCACCAGCACGTCTTCTGAGGAAATCGGAGCACCTGGAGGAAACCCACGCTGACATGGGGAGTATGTGCAGATTCCACGCAGAAAGTGACTCAAGCCAGGAATCGAACCGGATCCCTGACATTATGATGCAGCAGAGCTAACCATTCCATGTGCTAAAAATCAGATAATCGAAATATAAATCCAAATGAATTTGGGGAACAGTACATAATACAAAAAGTAAAATGAAATTCCACAAAGATTACATTCCTTTTGACTAAATGTTCTTTTAAAAGTAAACTTTTACCAGTGGGCCTCATCTATTAAAATGTTAGAATTATTGCACATTTCCATGTAAACTTCTTGATTGACAATCTAAATTTGCAGCGGTATAACATTCCAGTTTTGGTGAGGTAAACTGTTAAATTGAGATGCAATCTGAGTAGCAGGAATCTGTCCACGATTCCCCTCATGGCACTCTTTAAAATCTGAGATTTCTTTCAAGAACAGCATTTATTGCCCATCCCTAATTGCCCTCAGGAAGTGATGGTGAGCTGCCCAACTGCTTGCTGGGCCACTTGAGAAAGCAGTTAATAGTCAAACACAGACTGGACAAGGACAACTGATTGCCTTCACTAGAAGGCTTTTCGTTTATTTATGTTTATTTAATTGAACTTAAATTCTGCCCAGCTGCTATGGTGGAATTTGAACTTGTTACTCCAAATCAACAGTTCAGGCTCTAGATTACTTGCCCAATAACATAACCATTATGTGACAATACACTGTGTAGAGAGAGTAAGTGGAAGTGAGTCACATCACCATTGGGAGGGGACATCATTGGATGAGTCAGGGACAAACAATCAGATGTAGAATGGGAGCAGGAAAGCGAATGAGAAACAGATTTTAAAACATAAATTCCAAAGAGGAAATTGACAGATATTAAATCAGCAAACTCCTGATTCTATGTTAGTTTATAACACTCAGGATATTTAACTTTCAGACAACATAAGGAACTGAAAAAAAAAACTCCATGGAATGATTTTATTCTGTAAACAATCTGTCACTGAAATAAACTGAGTATTGGATGTAAATTTTTTTTTAAAAATTGCCTGCCACATCACTATGGGAAATTTGTTTAAATATTAATAATTGTGAGTTTTGGACTTTCCTTTAAAATACAGGGAAACAATAAAATAACTTAGTTTTTCAAAGGATATTCCAATCATGAAAACTTTGATCATGAGTCAAAAAACAATGTGTACAGAGAAATAGTCAAATACCACAGAATAAGTCACTCTGAATGAGTTTCATGAGTGGCATGACAAGATTATTTGTAAATTGAGATCTGGGCCTTTGTGACTAGTGGTGCAGCACCAGATTATTCACAAAGTGCAGCCACATATATTTCATTTTCAGGTGGATTTTCCATATTGTCTAAAGTTGTGTTTTCTCTTTAGGTTCCTCATCTTTGGTTCAGTGGATTTTTGTTACCTGAGCTTTTTCATAGAATCCTACAGGGCAGAAGGAGGTCATTTGGCCCAGGAAAGAAGCTGTTCTTGAGTTGTTTTGTAAATGACTTCAGACTTCTTCATCTTTTTCCTGAAGGAAGAAGGTGGAAGAGAGAATGTCCAGAGTGCATGGGGTCCTTAATTATGTTGGCTGTTTTGCTAAGGCAGTGGGAAGCGTAGATAGAGTCAATGGATAGGAGGCTGGTTTATGTGATGGATTGGGCTACATTCATGACTTTTTGTAGTTTCTTGGGCAATGCAGTTATGGTCACAGGTTCTGAATTGGATGTAGGTTACCGACCACTCCTACATTCCCCTCAGTTACTAGAATAGATTCATGAAGGAACTTAATTTGGAGAAAATAGTTAAGAGTCTTCATGATCAGGTGTTTGAATATTAAAAAGAATAAACAAAATAGATGGATACAGGTTCTTTAACCTGCACTCTGAGAGAATATGGTTACAAAGTCAACAAATCTCAAACATGATCTGAGATTAGAATGTCTTTTCCTCTTTTAATTCATCTGACCTTGA
Organism: Carcharhinus amblyrhynchos; assembly: GCF_965287045.1. Taxonomy (NCBI): domain Eukaryota; kingdom Metazoa; phylum Chordata; class Chondrichthyes; order Carcharhiniformes; family Carcharhinidae; genus Carcharhinus; species Carcharhinus amblyrhynchos. Next base: position 2,312,726 of record NC_137328.1, read on the forward strand.
CCTAGAGCCTCAATAGGACCGATTTACACACCTCTGGAGGTCTCACTGCCTCATTTTGCTGGCAGTCTGTTCTCCTAACTTGGTGTAGTCCCACTGAAACCAGGAATGAAAAATTCCAATGAGGAGAGTGTGTGTCCTTGGCCCCACTCTGGTTGCACCGCTGGCTTTGGGGTGATGCAGCTTCCCCTGCTACACAAAACCATTGCAAATTCCCACTGAATGCCAATGACTGGTGGACCTGGGCCCAGTCAGAGCCTTTGGCTGCTGCAGTGGACTCCTCCCAAAGTTACAGCCACAGTCTACTGAAAATACTGAAGACTATCAGTGTTTAATGAGACGATCCTGTCTCTACAGAGTTGGGAAGAGAGAGGAAACAAATCTAAAGAGGCAAGACTGAAATCAATTAGACATTTGGCAGCAGGGAATGAAGAAAAGTAATAGCTAGTTAAGAATCTGAGCACGTCAGAAAGTGCAGATGTACATTGCCCCTGGCACAATTGAACTGCTAATGATGACAGATTCCAATGTTTTCAAAGTAGGAATTTCTGTTTCATTAACATAAAAGTGGTGAAGTATATTTTGTGAAAGCTGTTGCCACATATTTGCCAGCTTAGAATGTGATTCATAAGGCGATAGTATGGTTAGTGACTCATGGGCCAAGCTTGTGATTCCCTATTCTCTATCAGCTTTTATGGTTCAGTCAAAACATTTTTATCAGTCATGTTTTTTACCCAAGTTTCTGCCCTCTCATTTCCTTTAAACTCACATCTTTATCTAGTTTCTCTGATACCTCCCTCATGCCCTCTCCAAGCGCATTTTATCCCTGAGACTCATATCCTTCCCTCCATCCTATTCCCACCACATTGTTGAACACTAATAAGGGCGGCACAGTGGCACAGTGGTCAGCACTGCTGCATCACCGCTCCATGGACCTGGTTTCGATTCCTGGCTTGGATCATTGTTGTGTGGAGTTTGCATGTTCCCCATGTGTCTGCGTGGGTTTCCTCTAGGTGCTCCGGTTTCCACAGTCCAATAATGTGCGGGTTAGGTTGATTGACCGTGCTAAATTGCCAATAGTGTTCCAGGATGCGTACGTTTGAGGGATTAGCAAGGCAAGTATGTGGGGTTACATGGATAGGGCCTGGATGGGATAGGTGTTGGTGCAGACTTGGTAGAATGGCCTCCTACTGCATTGTAGGGACTCTATGTTTCTTTCTCTTCATGATCTCCATTGTTTGTTGATATTATTAAAGATTTTCTCTCTTCTCCTCTCTTTCAAATCTGCTATCATCACCCTCCTTCAGGAAAGCTAATCCTTGACCTCCAAAGCTATCAGCCCCATCTCCAACTTTTCTTTTCCCTCAAAATCTGTGTCCATCTTTCCTAGATCTCTATGTTCGAATCAGCTTCAACACTACCAACGCGGCTCTTACCAATGTCATAAATGACATCCTATGTCACTGTGCTGACTGTCCCTTTAAGGTTCAATCTGCAGAGTAAGGGTCACATGACTCAAGGGAACCAATCGAGGAGCAGGGTGGGGGGGGCCACCCGGGTAAACACAGGCTTCTGAACTCAGGGTCATTGCGGGAGCTGATCGCAGCCACAAGGCTGTGAGCCTCTGTATCATTTAAAGCTGTAAAAAACAAATCCTGTTTTCTCTCAACTCGTGAATGAGCATCTTTACAGTTACTGCAAAAAAGTCAACTTTCCCTCCTTGTTCTTCTTCTTGCTCTGCCCAAGAATGCGAGAAACTACAAAAGATTGTGATGTAGCCCAATCTATTATGCAAACCAGCCTCCCATCCATTGACTCTATTTATACTTCCTGCTGCCTCAGCAAAGCAGCCGGGATAATTATGGATTACGCATCCTGGACACTCTCTCTTCCACTTTCTTCCATCAAGAAAAAGTTACAAAAATCTGAGGTCACGTACCGGCCGACTCAAGAACAGCTTCTTCCCTGCTGCTGTCAGACTTTTGAATGGACTTACCTTGCATTAAGTTGACCTTTCTCTACACCCTAGCTTTGGCTGTAACACTACATTCTGTACTCTCTCATTTCCTTCTCTATGAACGGTATGTTTTATCTGTGTAACACGCAAGAAACAATACTTCTCGCTGTATACTAATACATGTGACAATAATAAAACAAATCAAAATCAACTCCCCTTTGAATAGTCGACCCCACCATCACCTCCAGCCTCCCTCCATTGTCATCCATCTGGGTGTGACTGCTGTTGTCTGTTTTCAATCTTTACAATTTAATTGTAGAAAGTGAGTCACTTGCAAAAGTTTTTCTTTCTGCTCCCACATAGTTCCCTTCCCTGCCCCCAAGGAATTTAGGACTCCCCGCATATTTCTCATCTGTCTCTCAACAATATCATCTGAAAACACAATGCCAGTTTGCACACGCACACTGCTGCCACCCAGTTCTCCTGCACCACCATCTCTCCTGACTCATCCACTGTGGCTAAGTTATCAGACTGTTTACCCAACATCTGTTGTATCAGCAGAAACTTCTTGCAGCTGAATATTGGAGTTATCTTTGTCAGTCCCTGCCTCCTTACTGTCTAATATCACCTTATGTGCTTTGGTGTCAGATTCTGTTTGCTAATCCCCGTGTGAAGCATCCTGGGACGTTTTAGTATGTTCAAGATGCAAGATATTGTTGAAGATGTATTATGCAACATGTTGTAAGTTACATTGAACTGTTAGAGTAAATATTTTTCTGCATTGTTCTTTAAGTTAATTTCCAGTCCTGCTTCCACATGAAGATTAAAATTTTCTGTTGTAATTATGTTGTTTTTGCTGCATGTGTCCCTGATTGTCTTCATTCACCCATGCAGCACATCCCTGCAATCTCTACAATCTGAAGCTTTATGGACAACGTCTACTAGAGTCTTTCAACATGTTGCTGTTTCACAGACAGAGTGGCTGGAAAATTCCGGGCCCCTGCGGCCAATTTTCCTTTGGCAGGGACATCTTGCCATGGGCTGGTCTTGCCCATCTTTCTGTCTCACCAAAGTCAATGGCCATTTGCATCGCTTGTCACCGGCGCCACTGTGGAACCAAAATATCCCACTGGCAGAAAGAGCCAGAAAATGCTGGGCAGTGTTTGCACTGTCTGATTAACATCACTGAAATCCCTTACTGTAATTAGCTGCTGTAATTAGCTCTGTCTCCACATAATCTTACACTGGGGCGGCAGGAGTCAGATGGACACCCAAAACTCTGCTTGAAGGATGCTTGGAAGCATGGCATGAAAATCACAAACACTGATTATTGGACCTGGGAGACACAAACAGAAGACAAGGGAAAATGGCAATACCTCTGCTGTTGTCATTAGTATTGGGGTGATCTGATTTGTAAGGGTTAATGTGTTGGATTGGGGAAACGACAACGCTCACATGACCAAGAAAAAGACACATGACCAAGAGTCGAGATGGAGAATGTTTATGGCTTCGACTGAGTAACTCCCGGTCCTGTTTATCTGTATGTAGCTATGTTTATCCAATAAACCATTTATAATTCAGACATACCTCTGTCTCAACAATCATTCTTCAGCCAGTCACTGCTAACATACAATGTGCACCACCGTGATGACCAGTGGCCACAGCAGCTTGAAGGTAGCACTGAACACAACTACTCACAACAGTACTCGGTGTGGCATTTGTGGTAGAACCTCGAGGATTGGCCTCTTTAACCATCAGCAAAGCAGGGCCACAGCAGCCCCGCCATCTGAAATGGGTTTGCTCGATGTGTGTCCATTCATAGATGGAAGGATATCTGGGCCAATGAATTGGCTTTCTCAATAATATCGATATTGCAATCTCATTGTTCTCAATTTCGCTGTCCTCTCAAAAAGATCCAACAGCTCCCAGTGATACTCAGCTTGAGATCAGGTCTCTGTAAGGGCTATTACATAGAGTCATTAGGCACAGAAGGTGGCTATTCAGTCTATTGAGTCAATGTTTGCAACTCATCTTTTTTCGGATGCAACATACGTTCTGAGTGCAGAACTTTTATATAAAAAACTGACCTTCTCCTCCCATAAACACAGTGGCAGCTTTTCTCACACACTTTGACATACTGCATTGATTTTCACTGAGACAAGAGCAGAATCCATCAATATTACACAGGTGGTCTGAATGACAGTGTGGTTATGTGGCTGGGAGCTCATTTTGGTGTCAGATATAATACCGAGGTTGCAAACAGTCTCACTCAGCCTCAGAAAGCCACCAGAGGGAGGGATGGAATTGATGGCAAGGGAACTGAGCTTGTGGGTTCTGAACAGAATGGCTTTGGCTTTCCCAGAGTAACAAAAGGAGATTTGGGCAAACCCAGCTCCACGATGATTCACTTTGTACCCTCAGTTTCTTCCTGCGTTCCCTGTCACTGCTCATATTGCCTCCTTTACTCTTGGCAACCTGTGGGGTGAACACTCTGGAATAACAACTCCAGAGCAAAATTTCTCTCTTGAATGTGGCGTGATGTATTCATTTAACTCTCAGTTTGTGCATCCTTCTGCTCGAGGAATCTAATTGTCTACATTAAGAATGCTACATGAGTCCAGTCAAGCCCATGTAATGTCTGCAACAACATTTACTGGACTTTGATCCTACTGTACCTACTTATATTTTTAACCTAACAGAAAATATTTTATGTCATTGTGTATTTTTAAGTTTATTCATTGGGCTTGGGCGTCACTGGCTGGCCTGCATTTATTGCCCATCCTTAGTTGCCCGAGGGCAGTTGAGAGTGAACCACATTGCTGTAGTTCTGGAGTCACAAGTAGGCCAGACCAGATAAGAATGGCAAGTTTCCTTCCCTAAAGGCATTGGTGAACCAGATGGGTTTTTCCAACAGCTGACAATGGTTTCATGGTCATCAGTAAATTCCTAATTCCAGATATTTTTAATTCAAATTCCACCATCTGCTGCGGCAGGATTCAAACCCGGGTCCTAAGAACACTAGCTGAGTTTCTGGATTAATAATCCAGCGATGATTCCACTAGGTCATCGCCTCCCCAATAAATATTAACTTATTTTCTCATTTACATCATTTGAAAGTTTCTTTCTGTCTTATCACCTGCAGTGATTAAATAGGAAAAGCTATAAATTAGTGCATAGATAGATAATTACTTCAACAAATGGTGAGCTTTTGTGGCCTGCTGCCAACCTGCATTTATAGGTGATTTTTATGTTTGGCGGGGTTGGTGGGACAGATTATCCTTTGAGGAATTGTTGTGTCTTTTACTCTGAAGAGACTGGATAAGAGGTGGTAACACTGAACATTACTTAACTATGGTTCGCTGAATCACTCTGTATCTGATGTTGCAAATTTAGGTGTTGGAGACAAATCCCAGCATTCATCCGCACTTTAGATTAGCACAGTGTTAGCTAAACATCATTCAAAATTAAGATTCACTACTATTAGGTTGGTGACTGTCATGCAGTTCAAAGATACCTGTCCTGGCACAAGACTTCACCAGTGAAGGTGATGTGTAATAAGCGATGAATCTCAGAAGATTCTAAAGATCGAGGGAAAATTACTGTGAAACTCAAAAACAAAATTCTGCATGTCCCAGCTGGAGTTTTCCCTATCAATGTGGAAAATTCATGTTTTAGTTCCTTTTGAAAAAAATTTTTAAGCAGAAGTTATTACTCATGGTTGAGTGGGTACATGACTGACTTTGGTCAGCATTGTGCTTGCACTGACAAAGTCACTTACTGTTCAGGCAAGTGCCATGTCTCCTGTCACCAACGCCCTTTATTGTGAGCCAAAGGAAAAGGCCGCTCCCATGGCTTAACAATCATGTAGTCTTCACCCCGGGATCTACAACTCCAGTCAGGTAAAGCTACAGCCTTAAAATTCCCCACTGGCTGCTTCTCATTTAGTGAGCCTTCACTCACTCAGCTCGTATTCCACGGAGGCCACAGGTAAATCTATTGATGATTACCTCATGGTCGTCAAAACGGGAAGCATGTCCGGGTACAGTACTATACACTGGACTGACCTATTCCCAGTACCACTCCCTCCCACTGATGGACATTTTTCATGAAGGAGCCCAGACAGTGAGTGTTTGGAGGCCGTTCGTCCATGGGAACATCAGGATCACCACCTGATGTCCACAGGCTCAGATTTCCCAGCAGGGAGTTACTGGCAATGGTTTATAAACAGGAACCCTGGATAATTGTTCTTCTTTGCAGCCCAGGAGAGATAGTAAATAATTGTAAGAACTCTACCAACATCTCTCCCTCATGAGCTGTAGCTTATTCAGCACAAATCCGTGGATGAAACAAGGATCTTCTTGGGCTGTGGTTCAATTCTGTGTTACACAATGCATTTGTCCTCTTGACTCAACATTGCGTTCAACAATGAACTCTCCTTGTTTTTCAGATTTTTTTTGTCCAGTGTCATGTCCCGGCATGTTATTTACCTTTAATCAATACTTTTAAAACTGGACTCACAGATTATTAAAATAGCCATGGCAAATCCTGGGACCTTTTGCATTTTGAGATGCAGACGGTCTGAAGTGAAAATTAAATATGGACATTATAAACCAATCACTGAATTCACACATCGTTTTTTTAAATCATGGATCAACACAATATTACCATCGAATTCTAATAGAACTGAATGTCTGTTTCACTCTGGGCAAAAGAGGATATTGAAGGTGTGTGCAAGACAGATGTGAATAAATTGTATTAACATTCCATTGTATTAGTATGCTATCCCTCATCCAAACTAGGCCAGACAAATCTCAAATGATAACACAGGATAATTGGAATCAACATACATAATCTACTGCCCTTTGTCTGGAAAAAGGACCTTGAATTTGTGGAAGTCAGTACGAAGTTAGTGAACCTTTAAGAGTTTTTTTTTCTAAATCATGCTCTCTGCAGTTGCAAGCAGGTCTTTTTGGCTTCAATTGTTTTTTTCATTATGGCACCGGTCTGCCTGGAAGAGTCTTTTTATTGTGGCTTAAATGGGCGTTTGTTTATTTTTGCTGGGATGTTTTATGGCTCTGTATTGTTAGGAAGAAAGCTGGCTGGCAGGTCAGCTAACACAAGCTCTTTCATTTTCAGTTTGAGCTGATATTTAGCCTGTTTTTTTTAGAAGGGACATTATGCTAGAAAGAAGTGTCTGTCTCTCTCTCTCTCTTTGCCTGGTTTTGGAAATTCTGCTGGTCATCTGAAAGTGATGTCTTGCTTTTCTGAATGGGTGAACCTGCTGTTGCTGGCCTGCCTCAAGTCCCTGGTGTTTTGGGAATCTGTTTTGGCTTCAAACTACGTAACATAAGAACATAAGAAATAGGAGCAGGAGTAGGCCATCTAGCCCTTTGAGCCTGCCCCGCCATTCAATAAGATCATGGCTGATCTGAAGTGGATCAGTTCCACTTTCCCGCTTTCTCCCCATAACCGTTAATTCCCTTGTCTATCAAAAACCTATCTACCCCTGTCTTAAATATATTCAGCGAGGCAGCCTCCACCACAGCAACAGGCAGAGAATTCCAGAGATTCACCACCCTTTGAGTGAAGAAGCTCCTCCTCAACTCTGATCTAAACTGTCCCCCCCCCCTTATCTTGAGGTTGTGCCCTCTAGTCCTGCTATCCTTTCTAATCAGGAAGAATCTCACTACCTCTACCCTATCCATCCCCTTCATTATCTTATACGCCTTTATAAGATCCCCCCTCATCCTTCTAAACACCAATGAGTACAGACCCAGTCTCTTTAGTCTCTGTTCAGAGTCTATCCAGAGAACTGCAGACATTATCTAAAGGACTCAATTCCAGTCATCACGTGAGCATTAGTCTATTCTGTGTTAAGCCTGTTTGAAGCATCTTGTTTATGGGATTGGTTTATTTGGACAGCTCCTATATTCCTTAAGGGTTATATATTACCGTGGTTGTTTTGGTGTTGTTTGTGATTGATAGAAGTTATTGCTAATATTCTTACTATCGATGTTAACAATATTCTTACATAAACTTTGTTTGGTAAAAGCTCCTTAGTGGGTCATTTAAATCATACTGAAGTGAAACCTATCCTGCTTATCCTAGCCAAATTCAAGATGCAAAACTTATGATCCAGGCCAGGCTCCATCAAACACTTTGACGTATCTGACCTGAACCATAACACTAGTGAACCAATTAAATCATCAAGAAGTTGATTGAAGACATTGAACCATGCTAATAAACTGTAACACTCTGAAGGTGGCTGACCCCAACAGGAAGGATTTCCCCAGCCTATCCCAACTCCAGGTTTACCTCAGAACCAAGTCTGTGAAATACAACTAAAACAAACCTCACAGCCTGCTGAGAATCCTTCACTTCACAAAATCTTCATTTCAACTTTAAAACATCTAATAAATTACTGAGCTTCCATAAAAGAGATTGAAATAATTATAAGCTGTAACAGTATATTACCTTTATCTGTGGCATGGTGGCAGTATGGGTTAGCACTGCTGCCTCACAGCACCAGGGACCTGGGTTCAATTCACAGACTGGATCACTGCCTGTGGAGCGTCTGCATGTTCTTCCTGTGTCAACATGGATTTCTTCCGAGTGCTCCAGTTTCCTCCCACAGTGCAAAAGACGTGCTGGTTGGGTGCATTGGTCTTGCTAAATTCTCCCTCAGTGTATCTAAACAGACGCTGGAGTGTGGCAATTAGGGGATTTTCACAGTAACTTCATTGCAGTGTTAATGTAAGTCTATTGTGACTCTAATAAAGAAACTTTTAAGTTTAATCTTTGTGTATGTGAGTGTGTATAAGATGGGTGAGTGAAATGTTGCATTATTTTTGGGTTAAGTGTATGAGAATAAATAACCTTCATTGCTTTTAAAGTCACAAAAGCTTACTACTGCAATAATTTAATTAGGGATCTACACTCTAAGGATAAGATAGCACATACTTGATCATAAATAGTAAAGGGATATATAAATTCTGCTCATGACAGCCAGTCTGCATTTGGTTTTCACATTTTTCTTTTACCTTGCCCTTTACCTTGCCATTAACATTAATCTGGACCAATACTTTGTTTTTTGGTATAACTGTTACCACATCCTTTGTCTTTTGTTCCATGACATTTTTGCTATTTAAAGTCCCCACCCCCTGGCTAACCTCTCCTTGACCTGGGGAGGCACAGTGGTTAGCACTGCTGCCTCACGGCGCTAGGGATCTGGGTTTGATTCTGGCCTCGGATCTCTGTCTGTCGGTGCGGAGTCTGCACATTCTCCCCGTGTTTCTGTGGGTTTCCCCTGGGTGCTCTGGTTTCCTCCCACAGTCCAAAGATGTGCAGGTTAGATTGATTGGCCATGCTAAAATGACCCTTAGTGTCAGGGGAGCGAACAGGATGAAGATGTGGGGTTACGGGGATAGAGTCTGGGTGGGATTGTTGTCAGTAGCGGATGATGGGCCAAATGGCCTCCTTCTGCACTGTAGGATTCTATAATTCTTCCCGTTTGTTCTACATTCCCCTCCCCCTTTTCCAATGGCATCAGCACATCACATTCCTACCTCACTTCAGTTCCAGAGAAGAGTCACATTGGACTCAGAACATTAACTCTGTTTCCCTCTCAAAGATGCTGCCAAATTTGCTGAATGTTTCCAGCACTTTCTGTTTTCCTTTCAGATTTTCAGCATCTGCGTTTACACAACAGCAAGTCTATGGGACTCTCCTCTTCAAATCAGAGTCCCTCCAGGGACAGCGTTCTGCCCATCAGGTATATTCACCTTAATCCAATCCATTTTCCTTCTCCTGGTTTAATTAAAAATACACAATGGGCTGCTGGTGAAATTTCCACATCAGGAGGGGATTGGCAGCATGTTCAAGACATTATTGGTTGTACTTCACCAGAGGGAAACCTAAAGTTGCAGCACCCATCACCCCAAAGATCATTATTGTGGTCCCTCCTCAAGATATTTGGCTGGTATCAGCGTCTTTACCGGTTAAATGTTGGGTGCAACCTTGAGAAAGAAAGAAGAAGCCATATTAAAGCCCTAGTGGGGAGTAATACAAGCACCTGCACTGTTTACCACAACCATCTTCAGGACAGCTCCAAGAAGCCATGATAACTGAGGCTGCCAGGAGGGGGAGACTGTCAGGGGATTTAATTTGAGTGGGTTCGTAGAGAAGATCTTTGGACATGAAGGTCAATTCATCTAACCTACACATCTTTGGACTGCGGGAGGAAACCGGAGCACCCAGAAGAAACCCACGCAGACATGGGGAGAATGTGCAATGTCCACACAGACAATTGCCCATGATCAGAATCGAATCCAGATCCCTGGCACTGTGAGGCAGCAGTGCCAACCACTGTGCCACTGTGACGCTCTTTAGCATCTTTTCAACATTTGTTAGGACTGGACAGAGTAACCAAACATATCTCTATGCATTCCGACAGGCCACACCTTCCTCAACCTGCCTGGAGCAATATTCAAACATTATGTGAACTTGGAATATTGGTTTCACAATGCAGCATTATTTTGACTGATTTAATTGGTTTTATATATGCTACTAGGCAACAAGCAAGCAACTCGATCAACCAGTTATTTCAAAGATACAACAATTGGGTCTAAATTTGTTGCAGCCAGAAAACATTTAGGCAGCTTTTCAGATCGCAATTACCATTTAATGCACTGTGTCTCAGTGGGTGCAGCACCCTGACATCTGAGTCAGAGGTTTATGAGTTCAAGTCCCAATAATTGCACAAATCCAGGCTGGCACTCCAGTGTAGTTCTGGCATTGGTTTAGTTCAGTTGGCAGGATGGATGGTTAGTAATGCACAGCAATGCCAGCAGTGTGTGTTCAATTCTCATGTGTAGCTGACGTTATTCATCAACTTGTCCCTTGAGGTGTGGTGATTCTCAGGGTAAATCACAACCTGTGGTCATCTAGGACTATGGTAACTTCATTTTACTATTTACCGAGGGACTGCTGTTTTTGGTTGGGGCAGTTAAAGTGAAGCCCTATTACTCTCTTAAGATGGAGTTAAAAAATCCCAAGGCGCAATTTGGAAGAGGAACAGAGAAGTTCTCCACATTGTGAAAACCAACATTTATCTCTTAACCAATGTTACTAAAGCAGATCATCCAATCACATTGCTGTTTGTGGGAGCTTGCTGTGTGCAAATTGGCTGCTGTGTTTCTTATAGCAGAACTCGGTATTTCATTGGTGTTTTGGGCTGTCCTCAGACTCTTTTTGTAAGTGTTTCTTTCAGTTTATCCCATTGGAAACACAAATTTGGCTCAAGTAGAAATAAACATCCAACTACTTAATTAAATATTTTAGCTGCTCTGCGGAGTCCTCTCGCTGCCAGGTTACAACATACAATGTTAAGTTTACACACAGGACGCATTGTGATTCAAATGTGATGAAATAAGCAGACACCTTTGGATTATAGTAGCCTGTGAGATCTTGCACACACATCTTGGCTCCTCAGCTTTATTTCCACTCTACAATGAGAGCAAAGTGATTGCGTGTAATATTGCAGCCAACAGACCCAGTTCATTATACTCCATGGCAACATGTTACTGTTAACCATCCACACTCACCTGCCACAGCTGCCAAACATACTCGGGCACACCAAATTCCATCAGTTTGAACAGAATTAAGAAGTGATGATGCCCTTACATATTCCTTCTCTGACAGGGTCTACACTTGCCAAAAATGGGCGTTCATGTTCATTCTAATCACATGCCATTCAACTGAACAGGGGAGAGCTGCAATTCTGTTACTGGCCCTTTTTTCTCGGCTTGTTAGACTGACTGTGTTTCCACCGTTTAATTGTACACTAACATCTGCAGACTCTTTCCATCTTCCCTTCCGATTCCGCTCCTGTTTTGCCTTTGTCTGCGGGTCGACCACTAATTGTTTTAGCTATAAATACATTCTTCAACATTCCTTACTACCTCCCTGGTTGAGATGAGCTTTTTATATCATCAAATAAACCCAATGCTTTTCTTGTAGTTTGGTTATTCAACCCTTAAACTTCCTGGGAGTGGAATTTCTGATGTTATTTTCCTTCCACTCTTTCTGATTTCCCACAATATAATCATTTATCGATGGGTGGCATGGTGGCACAGTGGTTAACACTGCTGCCTCACAACGCGAAGGCTTGGGTTTGATTCCCAGCTTGGGTCACTGTCTGTGTGGAGTCTGCAAGCTGTTCCCACATCTGAATGGGTTTCCTCCGGGTGCTCCAGTTTCCTCCCATAGTCTGAAAAAATGTGTAGGCTAGGTGCGTTGGCCATGCTAAGTGCTCCCTCTGTGTACCTGAACAGGTGTTGGAGTGTGATGACTAGGGGATTTTCACAATAACTTCAATGCATTGTTAATGTAAGCCTACTTGTGACATTAGTAAGTCAACTTTAAGCTTTTAAACTTTATCCTGAATTTTCAGTTCTAAAGAAGGGTCTTACGTGAATCATTCACCTGTTATTTTCACTGTACAAACACTACTTAGCTGCAATGTATTTTCATTTCAGATGTCCAGTGTAAGGGTGGTACAGTGACACACAGTGGTTTGCACTACTGCCTCACAGTGCCAGGGACCCAGGTTTGATTCTGAGGCTTGGGTGACTGCTTGTGCTGAGTTTATACATTCCCCCCTTGTCTGCGTGGGTTTCCTCCCACAGTTCAAAGATGAGCAGATTAGGTGGATTGGTCAGGCTAAATTACCCCTTCATGTCCCACGATGTGTAAGTTAGATGGATTAGCGGGATAAATACATGGGAATAGGGCCTGAGCCCCATCAGAGAGTTGGTGCAGACTCGATGGGCCGAATGGCCTCCTTCTACACTGCAGGGATTCTGCTTGGAATTTGATTTATTCTTCTTTCTGCGGCAAATTATTTCACTTTTGCATTTTAACTGTAAAGCTTTGCCACCCAAGAATAAATGTCAGCAAATTGCACATCCATTAATTTTAATGGGTAGGAAATCAGGGGTTGCACCTGTCTTATTTTCCAATACGTTCTCCCCATTGGGAAAGATTTTCTGCTGGAAATTTGCAAGTGGAAAATAACCCCTTCTGTTCCTTTTAGTCATCAGTTACCTGTAATGTTACTGGTGCACGTAGAAGTGCAGTGAGCATGGAAATACACGTCATGTCACAACTTTTCATCTTATTTTCAGAAAGCCCCTAATAATTTCCTCTTTAATTAATAGAATCAGATTGTGGCAGCTTGCCTCTTTCCAGTGCATTTTCTAAATTTAATTGCAAGGAATACCTCACAGTTTCCTTGTGCTTTTCTTTAAAGACTAATTTTTCTTGCAGACAGAGCTTGAGGGAAGAAAGCACAATGTACTAACATATTGAACACATTTAACTTGTTCCTTGTTCCAAAGGAGGCTCAGCAAATATTAATGCAAAGTTTGAAAAAAGACTAAAGATTTTTGATAAAGTTGATTTGATTTATTATTATCACATGTACTAACATACAGTGAAAAGTATTGTTTCTTGCACTCTATACAGACAAAGCATTCTGTTCACTTCTTCACTCAAAGGGTGGTGAATCTCTGGAATTCTCTGCCCGTTGAAGTGGTGGAGGCTGCCTCGCTAAATATTTTTAAGACGCGGGTTGATGGGTTTTTGATAAGCGAGGGGATTAAGGGTTATGGGGAGAGGGCGGGAATGTGGAACTGAGCCACGACAGATCAGCCGTGATCTTATTGAATGGCGGGGCAGGCTCGAAGGGCTAGATGGCCTACTCCTGCTCCTATTTCTTATGTTCATAGAGAAGGAAACAAGAGTGCAGAATTTAGTGTTACAGTCCTAGCTAGGAAGTAGAGAAACATCAACTTCATGTGAGGTAAGTCCATTCAAAAGTCTGACAGCAGCAGGGAAAAAACTGTTCTTGAGTCAGTTGATACGTGACCTCAGACTTTTGTATCTTTTTCCTGAAGGAAGAAGGTCGGAGAGAGAATGTATGGGATGTGTGGGGTGCTTAATTACGCTGGCTGCTTTGCCAAGATAGCGAGAAGTGTAGACAGAGTCAATGGATGGGAGGCTGGTTTGCGTGATGGATTCAGCTATATTCACCACCTTTTGTAGTTCCTTGCGGTCTTGGACAGAGCAGGAGCCCATACCAAGCTGTGATACATCCAGAAAGAATGCTTTCTATGGTGCATCTGTAAAAGTTGGTGAGAGTCATAGCTGACATGCCAAATGTCCTTAAATTCTGAGAAATTAGAGGCATCGGTGGGTTTTTTTAACTCTAGTCTCAGCATGGGGGGACTAGGACAGGTGGACACCTAAAAACTTGAAGCTCTTGACTCTTTCTCCTTTGTTTCCATTAACGTAGACCAGGGCATGTTCTCCTTTATGCTTCCTGAAGTCAATGACAACCTCCTTCGTTTTGTTGACATTGATGGAGAGATTATTGTTGCTGCACCAGTTCATCAGATTCTTTATCTCAAGTCAACTTGGAAAGGCTATTTCTTTAGGTCAGGGAGTCGGTGAGGGGGCATTATCAATTTAAAGTAAAGTTTATTTATTAGTGTCACAAGTACTTACATTAACAATGCAATGAAGTTACTGTGAAAATCCCCTAGTCGCCACACTCCGGCCCCTGTTCGGGTACAGTGAGGGAGAATTCAGCAAGGCCAATGCACCTAACCACCACATCTTCTGGAGTGTGGGAGGAAACCCACACAGATACGGGAAGAACGTGCAGACTCCACACAGGCAGAGACCCAAGCCAGGAATCGAACCTGGATCCCTGACACTGTGAGGCAGCAGTGCTAACCACATTTCACGTTATCAGTAACAAAACAATGAGACCGATTAGAATACATTCTGTTGAACAGAAGGTTTATGGACCATGGACTGCTTTGCCACGGGAAGCTGTTGAGGCAGAGGCCATTGCATATTAAGGGAAGAGTGGATAAATGTTTGGAATAGAACAAGTTTCCGAACTCTGGAGAGGAGGGCAGTGGGATTCACTTCCAACCGTTCTGGGAAACAGCTGTCAAAAGCAGAAACATCTGAGTGTTTCAACACGTGAACTCCAAGTTAGCCGCACACAAAATGCATTTTATAAAACAAATCATGACAATCGGCCCACAGTTCCATTGGAACAAATGGTTTACAGTAATTTCTACAGTGGTGAAATATTTACAATCAACTTCTGCTTCTCTCCAAATAATTTGGTGTCAAACTGTGACCCAAGCCAGGAACCGAACCCAGGAATTGAACCCGGGAACTGTGAGGCAGCAGTGCTAACCACTTTGCAACCACGCCACCCCTCTGATGTAATACAAGATGTTCAGCAATGAATCACATCTTATTAACCCCACAGGAGAACTCACCATTTACAAAAATAACTTGAAAAATTATACTCTCAGATATAACACATAATTTAGCATTTAAGCGCTAACTGATAACTGCCCATAGTTCACCACTAACAATAATACTCTGATGTACTCTGAACCCTGATACAATATCTACTGTTCAGCGCTTACTAATTGCAACATCCCATATATACCTCGTCACTCAGAGTAATACTCGATACTGTAATCTCTGAGTTCAGCCAAATGATTCAGCACCAATCACTGAGTGACAATTCCCACCCTTATTAAACTTTTCATTTATTATTATATAAATTCTGTACGGATTCCAAAGTTGTCATTATGAAGCTTTCAACTTACATTTGTCCTGAATATTCGAATTTTAGTGATGTCGGGGGGAATGTTGCCCCCTCCATGGTCAAGGATTGAAGATGTTCCCCATGAGTGTGGGGGGAGTGGGGGTTGGGGGGCTCACGGTGTACATTGGTGGGGGAGTGGGACCTTTAGTTTCAACTCGAGGCCCAATCTGTGAGGGGTCAGCCTTGCCTTCTGGTCTCACACGTCTCTTTCATGATGCAAATCACCCCTGACTCCAAATAAACGTGGGTGTATTGGGATCAGGATCTCACTGACCAACCTGGCGTGAACCTCATCACATTTCCCACTGGAGACCACACTTAGAACTTCCTCGGGAGGATTGTACCCGGATTTTGCTCTCTCACACTGGAATGTGAAATGTTGATGTCGACTGGGGTTTTCTGGGCCTACTTGACACGGGCACAAGTCCCCTTATGGCTGCCAACTCTCAAAGAGGACCAGAATGGGATTTTTGCCGAGGTGACCTCAGAATGAGATCCTCCCCGCCTGCCTACTAGCGACATCATCGTGTGTACGCCCAACGAGGGTGTGAACCTGATTGCCATTAATTTAAATGGATTTAAATATGCAGAAATGGCTTCTCTGTGTTCTCCTTATATCGCCAACCTGCTGATCACACTGGAAGCCAGTCATGATGAATGTGCCTGGACTCAGAGGTGTGTATAACCCCAGCTGGTGATGGAAACAGCCGGGTATTGTCCTTTGGCATCGTGTCACTGCCACCTGGCACTGCCAAACTGGAACTGGCATGGTGACACTGGCAAGATGGCATTGTCGAGGTGAGGCCATGGCAGGGCTGGGGTGGAGCCTGTATCGAACCCCACTGGGGTCTTCCCATCTTGTGGGCCATGGTATTGGGGTGAGTGGGGATGCCTGCACTGTGGCCTGTGCGGAGCTCTGATGCTCTGATGCTAGCCATAGAGTCATTGAATTATAGAATCCTACAGTGCAGATGGGGGCCATTTGGCCCATCGAGTCTGCACCACCCAGGCCCTATCCCCATAAACCCATGCGCTGACCCTAGCTAGCCCCCGCCTACCCCCCCCCGACACTAAGGGGCAATTTAGCATGGCCAGTCCACCTAGACCACACATCTTTGGAATTCATCACAGCTCAACAAAGGGTTATCCAGACTTGAGATGCTGGCTCTATTCTTGCTCCACAGATGATGTCAGACCAGCTGAGTTTCTCCAGCATTTTCTGTTTTGGCCTCGGTGAAGCGAGATTTGCCAGGGTCTTTAGGCCCCGCCCCTCAGGAATGACAGCACAAAACATGCCCGCTGCTTTCTTTTTGACAAAGTGTCAGAAGATCTGAGGAGAAAACCTGTCCGTTTCTCTAGTGAGAAACACACCAGTTTTCAGTCAGGACCTGACCAGGATTCTCAGACGGTGACCTGCCATCACTGCCGGTGAGAACAGAGAATTTGGTGCTCAGCCAAGACTCCATTCACCGCAGCGAGACTGGAGAATCTCAACCACGGATAAATTCAGAGAATCCTGACTTTTGTCTGTTTCCCACCCAAAATAGTGTTTCTGTCACTTGCAATTTTGGAATTTGTTTTCTGTGAAGTCAGAAAGTTTGATCATTTCAGGGTGTCTGCAGTGATGAGATTGCCTCAAGACTCAGTACAGTAACAATCAAACTGTTGTGTCAATTCACACAGATCCTTGTTTAATGCTTTAGTTCACCAACATCCATTTGAAAGTAAGCATTGATGCTGTGCAACTCACGAGTGACGCTCTACCCTGTCCATTTCAGTTCCTAGTCTCAGATATCTGGTTGACAAAGGAACACAGGCAGTTATTTTTAACTCCAAAATTTGTGCTTGTTCCAATTTTATTTGCCCAAACTATAAATGGTAGCTTACACTCCAGGATTGTTGTATCATTTTCTCCCTCTCTCCCTCTCAACAATGGATGAATTTTTCCATTGGCTCGGATGGGAAAAGTGGTGCACTTGCTCAGTTTGCTTTCCTCACCACATTTTCCAGCAAAAACAATGCTGGAGGCATGCTCCACGCAGTCACATTACCATTTGTGCTTGCAAAAATGCAGCCTATGTGTAAAGTACTTTTAAATCTTAAAGTGACAGGCTCTTTCCGAGCTGTAGATGATCCTGATTGCAAACCCTGCATGAAATATCTTGGTCCAAATTCTCCGATCCCACACGGCCTGCAGTCAGCGAGAACGGAGAATTTGATGCTCACAGTAGCGGGACTGAACAATCCCAGCCATGGGCGAGGTTGGAGAATTGTAGCTCTTGTCTGCATTTTACAGGCTAATCAGAAACTTGGAACTTTCTACTTCCCTGGCCAGTGAACTGTATTTCCAACGAATATAGTAATCTATCAGGGGAAACTCTTAAAATAAGTATTTGATTCGGTGAATACAAATGGCATTATTCTGCTCAGTGCCAATGACAGCAATGAGAACACTATCACAGTGCTTCCCAAACTTTTATACATGATGGCACATCTCTATTCCATGGACATATTTTAAGGCAAACCTCCTATGTTTCTTGTCTTCTTCCTTTAGTGGGAACTTTTAACCCCCCCTGTCCCCTCACCTGTTTTGTTTTTAATCTCTCTCTCACTTCTCCCAGGGTTTTTGCCTTTTTGAGTTTTCGCTTTGTGTGTTGATGTACGGGGACCTTTATCTCCAGCTCCAAGTCCAATTGGTCAATGCGCATGGGCCTGACCAATGTGAAAAATCCAAGCCATACATGGGCGGCTCTTTCCCAGCCGGCACACGCACGGGAGGCCCAAGATTCATCAGATCTTGGAGGTACCAACCACAGAGCTAAAGAAGAGGTTAGTTTTAGTTTTATTACATTAATTTCAAATCTTTTTGCACGGCACATTTGGGGAGATGTTCACGGCTCACCAGTGAGCGCACTTACTGGGAATCATTTCTTCATCATTAATCATTGTCCTTTCACGTGATCAATCTCTACATTGAGCTGAAGCAAGATTCCAAGAGCTGCCATTTATTATGTGGCCAGTTCAGAATAAAGGTTAACTCGGATACGGCTCCCATCGTAATCCCTTCCCTCTGCAGTTTCTTTCACAGGCTTTCCCCAATATTTCATGTCCAGTGGGGAGAGCAGACACCTCCAGGAGGATATTGATTGACCGATCAATAGGACTGACGTGTGGCTGACGAGACAATCCTGGAGTGTAAGCTACCATTTATAGTTTGGGCAAATAAAATTGGAACAAGCACAAATTTTGGAGTTAAAAATAACTGCCTGTGTTCCTTTGTCAACCAGATATCTGAGACTAGGAACTGAAATGGACAGGGTAGAGCGTCACTCGTGAGTTGCACAGCATCAATGCTTACTTTCAAATGGATGTTGGTGAACTAAAGCATTAAACAAGGATCTGTGTGAATTGACACAACAGTTTGATTGTTACTGTGCTGAGTCTTGAGGCAATCTCAACACATCACTGCAGACACCCTGAAACGATCAAGCTTTCTGACTTCAGAGTCAAAGCAGATTAAGCGTTCCAAAACAAAATTCCAAAATTAAAAATGACAGAAGCACTATTTTGGGCGGTGTGTTCCCAGAAATAGACAAAGGTCAGGATTCTCTGAACTTGCCCGCGGCTGGGATTCTCCGGTCTCGATGCGGTGAATGAAGTTTTGGCTGAGACCCAAATTCCCCGTTCTCACCGGCAATGGTGGCGGGGCAAAGGGAACAATGAAGTGATTTATTTTGGCAGGAAGAATGAGAGGGGGGGGGGGGCGCAGCAAAATGGACTCTGGTGCGATGTTAAAGGGAGTGCAGGAAAAGAGATATCTGGAGATATATGTTTCAAATATTTGGAGATAAAAGAGATTGAGGATTCTTTTAAAAAGGTTTGTGTGACCCTTGGCTTCCAGCATTCTTGGAAGCCTTGCTCTTGCATCAACACTTGTTTTATTTAGATTCAATCAAAAGACTATTCTCCCAGTGGCCAATTTTGATAAAAGACATGACAGATTAATGGTGTAGCCAACTCTAGCCAAGTCCAGTGTTTCAGAACATATTGGTTTTAATGTGCATCTCCTGTAACATATTCACTGTGGTGCCTACAGCAATCTATACAAGTCTAACAAAGGTTCTGACCAAGGGTCATCCAGACTCGAAACGTTGGCTCTATTCTCTCTCCAGGATGCAATCAGACCTGCTGAGATTTTCCAGCATTTCCTGCTTTTATTGGACAAGTCTAATTTTGCAATAATGGCAGGCTGTTTGGTCAACATTGATCGAGAGAGATGGTCCATCGATGCCTCAGTATATTTAGCGAGATGATGGCTGATCTGTGTCCGTAGAGCCCACCTTTGCCCCATATCCCTGAATACCATTGGTTAACAAAAAATCTATAAATTTAAAATTTAAAGTTTACGATTGATACAGCATTAACGATGATTTGCGAGATAGAATTCCGAAATACCGCTGTCCCTCGTGTGTAAAAGTGCTTTTTAATTTTACTCCTCAAAAGTCTGGCTCTAATTTCTAGGCTCTGCCTCCGAGTCCCAGACTCCCTCGACCAGAGGACATTCCACCAGCTCACCATCTTCCCCTAATATCTTGAGATCAAAACAGCCCCTAAACTTCTAAATTCCAGGGCACACATTCCTGGTTTGTGTAATCTCTCCTTGTAATTTGGCCCTTGGAGTCCAGGTATTATTTTGACGAATCTCTGATGCATCCCCTTCAAAGCCAATCCGTCCGAATGTTCCTAACTCTTCATGGCTCTCCGTGAATTAACACAGACAGAAAAGCATTTACTGTCGAGATAAATATATGAATGACAGGGTAAATACAACGGAAGTTGTGTTGTTTGCCTCACATCAGTCATGCAGAGCTACGTACGGTAAATGCTGTGTACTTAACCTTATAAATCGCTTCAGGCTGTTCTCTGTAAATCAGTGACCATCCCACCTTGAAGTGTAAATTCTGTCCTTTGGGGTTTCCTGCAGTCGATTACAAGGATGCAGCTGGTCAGCAGAAGATATTCGAGCAGCATATTTTGCTAAATGTTTAAAGAGTACAATCTGAAAGTAATAACTGAAAGGTTGAATAAACCATTATTGGCAAGAAGCAGAGTGTGGACTTGGCTCAGGTACAGCACACAGATGATGTTAGATATAATGTAACATATTTTCACTCCACATGGAATTGCCAGATTGTTGGGACAACGTAGTATGATCTAGTGTTACAGCTTTATCTTCTCAATTCAAATCTCTAGAATCTTAACAATGAGAGTTGCTGGAATGTTCCCGGTCAAATGTGGCTCAGTGGGTAACTATTGCCTTCAGGTCAGGGTCTGTGCGTTTAATCTGACTCCAGAGATTTGAACTTTAAAGGGTGACATTCCTCCAGTACTGAGGGAGTGCCGCACTGTCAGAGCGTCAGTACTGAGGGAGTGCCGCACTGTCAGAGTGTCAGTACTGAGGGAGTGCTGCACTGTCAGAGCGTCAGTACTGAGGGAGTGCTGCACTGTCAGAGGGTCAGTACTGAGGGAGTGCCGCACTGTCAGAGGGTCAGTGCTGAGGGAGTGCCGCACTGTCAGAGGGTCAGTGCTGAGGGAGTGCCGCACTGTCAGAGGGTCAGTGCTGAGGGAGTGCCGCACTGTCAGAGGGTCAGTGCTGAGGGAGTGTCACACTGTTAGAGGGTCAGTACCAAGGGAGGGTCACACTGTTAGAGGGTCAGTACTGAGGGACTGCCACACTGTCAAAGGGTCAGTACCAAGGGAGGGTCACACTGTCAGAGGGTCAGTGCTGAGGGAGTGTCACACTGTCAGAGGGTCAGTACTGACGGAGTGCCGCACTGTCAGAGGGTCAGTGTGGGGGCTGCTGTACTGCAAGCATCATTGACCGTTGTTGTGAAGAAGTGCACAGGAAAATGGGAACACAGCAGGGAGACAGTGAGACCTTAAAACAAAGAATAAGAAGCATAACAAACAAATAATCTGAAATACACAGTGGGCTGAGTTGAGTCAAGTCACAGTATTTTTCCACCAGTTGGAGAGACCATGGAGGTCCCCCCTAGATTCGATGGGAGAGACCCAACACTATTCAAACACAAATAATTGGCCAGAATCGGGGGGCTAAGGATGCTGAGGGCTGAAATCCTGCCCCTCACAGCAGTAGGCCAATCAGGGGTCAGCAGCTGTCCATTGCTGACTGCCCCACAGTGGGTGGTAGCTGCTGCCAGTATTGCTCTGGGAACCAGCCAGAGGGTCAGCACTGGATCCCTGGATGCAGGGCAGAATGGGAGTCATTGGGAGGAGGTTGCCGAGATGAGGGTGGGGAGGATGTCAGAAACAAGAGCAGGAGATTGGCATTCTGTATCTGTGTCTCTTCCTGATGCTGGTTCCTTCAATCTGGCACCGAGTGCTTATAAAAAAGGGGGCCTTGCCCCCCACACCTCACTGACAAGGCCACGGACAAATCAGGTGCCCTTCAGGAGCTATGGGAGAGATGTGAACCCCGTTAATTCCCTGAGACACCACCAAGTGCCAGTGGATTCAAGAATATCTGGGGCTCATTCACAAACCTAATTGACATCCCATCGCCAGCAGATGGGATTCTGGGCAGCGAGCCCTGACAGGCTGGAGGGGGTGGGGAATGAGGAGAACCTCCTCGTGAACCTGCTCCTGGGTCTGGCCAAGCATGTCATCCAGGCAGCAAGTGACAGAGAGGCTCACCTAACCTGACTGTCTGCCCGTCTACTGCATTCATGACTGAGCGTCCTTGGAGAGGGATAATGCAGAGTCTGGAGGCACCATTGAGGCCTTTCGTGCTTGTTGGACACTGGAGGTTCTGGGATGTGTTATCAACCCTCTTAATCACATTTTGATTTCATGTTTCAATTTAGCTTGTGATTTGCTTTTATTTTGGGTGATTCCCCTTTAAGCGACTGCCCTTTCTGCTTTGCTCCTCACTTAATTTAGTTTAATTGGTGTGCACAGAAGAATGGAATTCCCGTGTTGGACCGTCCCTGTCTCCGACTGAATTGGAGACAGGTTTCCTATTGCCAGGAATCTGACGTGGGTCCTCCTTCACCCCCCTCACCCCCACCCTGGCCATCGTGCCCACTCTGGTGGGCTGAACTCAATTCTACCCAGTAAACCTGGCACCATCTGTTCAGGAGTAAGGAAGAATAATATTGCAGATGCAGACCCTTTTGACAAACAGGAAAACATCAAACATTCAGGTACAGCATGTAATCGAGAAGGCTAATGGAACGCTGCACCTTATTACGAGAGGAATTAGAGATAAAACTAATGACAGCATGCTTCAATAATTCAGGCATTGGGAAGGTCACGTCTCAAATACTGTGTGAATTTCAGTTTCCTTATTTAAAGAAGGATGTAAATGCTTTGGAGACGGTTCAAAAGAGGTTTATTAGATTGATACCTGGAATGAGTGGGTTGTCTTATGAGAATAAGTCGGAAAGCCTGGGCTCCTTTCCACTGCAGTTTAGAGGAGTCAGGGG
This sequence comes from Carcharhinus amblyrhynchos, assembly GCF_965287045.1. Lineage (NCBI taxonomy): Eukaryota > Metazoa > Chordata > Chondrichthyes > Carcharhiniformes > Carcharhinidae > Carcharhinus > Carcharhinus amblyrhynchos. The sequence goes on from NC_137328.1 coordinate 2,335,881, forward strand.
TGTCTTGACTGAAGTATATAAGATCCTGACAAGTGGACATGAAAGACTGAGTGAATCCAGAACAAGGAAGCACTGCTTTAAAATTCGGGGTCAGTCTTACAGATGTAGAGATTTTTTTTCTCTGAGGGTTGTGTGACTTTGGAACACACTGCCTCAGCACACAGTGGTGGCAGGTTTATTGAATGTTTCTAAGGCGGAAGTAGATAAATTCTTGTTAGGGAGCGGAATCAAAGGTTATCAGGGTTAGATGGGAAGTGGAATTCAAAACACAAACTAATCAGCTTTGGTCTTACTGAATGGTGGAGCAGGCTCGAGGGACTGAATGGTCTATTTGTGCTTCTATTTCCTATATTTGTCTGTGCCCCTCTTATCTGTACAGATTCTAAAAGGAAAGTTTCACAATAACTTCATTGCAGCGTTTATGTAGGCCTTACTTGTGACTAATAAATAAACTTTAATTTAGTAGAGTTGAGTATTTCCAACATTCATTATTATTTGTTTTGCTTTTAGAATATTAACATTTTGTAGAATCAGAGAATCCCTACAGTGCCAAAGGAGGCCATTTAAGAACAGAAGAACATAAGAAATAGGAGCAGGAGTAGGCCATCTAGCCCTTCGAGCCTGCCCCGCCATTCACTAAGATCATGGCTGATCTGAAGTGGATCAGTTCCACTTTCCCACTTTCTCCCCATAACCCTTAATTCCCTTGCCTATCAGAAACCTATCTACCCGTGAATTAAATATATTTAGCGAGGTAGCCCCCACCACTTCAACGGGCAGAGAATTCCAGAGATTCACCCCCCTTTGAGTGAAGAAGTTCCTCCTCAACTCCGTTCTAAACCGCCCCCCCTTTATCTTGAGGCTGTGCCCGCTAGTCCTGCTGTCCTTTCTAAGTGGGAAGAATCTCTCTACCTCTACCCTATCCATCCCCTTCATTATCTTACACGTTTGGCCCATTGAGTCTGCACCCATTACAGTCCCACCCAGGCTCCATCCATTTAACCCACTATTTACCCCACTAGCCCCCTAACACTAAGTTTCCTCTTTGTAATAAACTGAAAAATGTATCCCCCCCCACCTACCCAACCCCCCCTGCCCCTGGCCCAGTTCACAGGAATGGGAGCTGTGTTTAAAACATAGATGGCAAAGATAAATCTGTAGACACTTTTGAAACCTAAGCTGTGATTTATTATTTAAGAAGAAAGTGTATCAAGTGCATTGTGATAACAAGAGGGAAGAAAACAAAGCTTCCCATTTGAGAGACTTTCACCCGTGTCCAATGCAATCACGGTAAGTATTTGCAGATTTTACTGCGTGTTTGCTATGGCAACCCAACTTCTTTGAGGGAAGCCCTTTGTGTGATGATGTCGACAGCAGATTCATCTGAGTGTAGAGTACGTAAGCAGCAAGGGCACACCCTGTGTGGGAAGCAGACACGCAGGCAATGTAACCTAGGGAATCCTGAGTGTTTTTCGCTGAGGTGAAAGTAAATAAAGGTGCTGGTGTCTAAAAATACTGAGCTCAGGAATCCTCTGTGTCAGATTTCAATGAATTCCTCTCAGACAAATCTGGAAGCCTTTTTACATCAGAGATGGATGGGAATGATTGTATTAGTGAATGGCTTAATTCTGCTGCTCCAATTTAAATATCAAATGTAAGAAAAGCTATGAGTAATCACGAATTGAAGGAAGACTCTGAATAATGTCCCCATTCATCGCCATCACAAAGGAGATATTCTATATATTTTTTCACATTGTAAGACTGTAGGCTCCAGCTAATGGATCTGGCAGCATCCCAGCAAATCTTGTCAAACCAGTTCCATTTCCTCAATGTTTTTTGGCAATGCTGAGGAATGCTGCCATGTGTTAGCATGTCCAATCTGTCTCCCTTTCCGCCTCTCCGATACTGAATCCTGGGATCTCCTTTGTGATGAGTAGGTGGCCACCGCTCCAGATCTAATTTCTTTAATCTGTTTGCTTTGGTTACAACGAAGGGTAGTGGCTGGTCGCTGCCGATACTCTACCTGACACTCGTGAAACTGGGATTGAAAAACATTGAAGTCAAAGCTCGTTTGGCCCATTTCCACTGAAATCAGAGGTTGCAGCGTGCAGAAAATAAGCAAGAGTGAAAATGAACACTGTAGCTGCACACAGAGTGTTACACAATGTTAGAAGAGTGTTTATGTTTCTATTTTCGGCTCTTTATTTTATCACTTTCCTGTGTTGCTCATGTAAGGTTGCTCTCTGTTCACAAATAGCCTGTTCATCGATAAGATAAAAGTGAGATTGAGCAATGGGACGAGTGAAAGACAACTTTTGAACAGAAATGAAAATCATAGAAAGCCTACAGTACAGAAAGAGGCCATTCAGCCCATCGAGACTACACCGACCACAATCCCTACCCCCATATCTTTACATATTTACCCTCTAATCTCTCTGACCTACACATCTCTGGACAATAAGGGCAATTTTTTTTCTTAGCACAGCCAATCAACCTAATCTGCACATCTTTGGACTGTGGGAGGAAGCCAGAGCGCCCGGAGGAAACCCACACAGACATGAGGAGAATGTGCAAACTCCACACAGACAGTGACCCAAGCAGGGAATTGAACCCAGGTCCCTGGAGCTGTGAAGCAGCAGTGCTAACCACTGTGCTACTGTGGATGCTTTGTGTTGGGAGCTTTGTGTTGTGTTGTGTTTTGGTGCTTTGTGTTGGGAGAAGGTATATATGTAGGGGTGGGAGTGGTTGGGTGGATGTGGTCAGGCGGTGGGGTGGGGGGGGGGCGGGGGAGCAGTGGGCATGGATAGAATCTCAACGATAAGGACATCCCCCGGGCAGCAAAGAGAAGTGTTGCTTGTCTCCTCCCCAGTCTTGTCTCCTGAGACTTGATGCCTTGTTTGTCCTGTACCCAAACCTCACCGCTGGGTAATGTAATGCAGAGCACACCACAAGCACTCTGGATGGACATCTCCAGCTTTGCCCAGGTACCTGAAGCACATCTTCAGTTTGCTAATGGCCCAGTGGCATATCTGGTTGGCATGATGTGGAGATGCCGGCGTTGGACTGGGGTAAACACAGTAGGAAGTCTCACAACGCCAGGTTAAAGTCCAACCGGTTTATTTGATAGTAAACCCACAAGCTTTTGGAAACGCCGTTCCTTTGTCAGGTGTGTGGTAACTAGTTGGACTTTAACCTGGTGTTGTGATACCTGGTTGGCACATGGGTGGGAATTCTCCCATCCCGCTCGCCACTGGAATTTTAGCAGCGGGTTGCAGAGAATGTGACAGTTGAGCGGGAATTTGAAGCTTTTAAGCCATCCTGGCTGAAGCGATCCATCTATGATCTTTATAGTATCGACCTTCAAAGCCTCTTTTCCCTTCATGATGTGGAGATACCAGCGTTGGACTAGGATGGGCACAGGTGATGAGGGATCAGCGCTCCGAAAGCTCATGCTACCAAATAAACCTGTTGGATTTGATCTGGTGTTGTGAGACTTCTCACTGTGTCTTTCCATTCACTTAAGCTGCAAGACCTACACAATAACAACTTTTCCGATCAGCAGCAGTCTGGCACTCACTCCAGGTGAGGGCAGCAGAGGTCCAGGTGAGGGCAGCAGAGCAGCAACCAAAAGGTGGTTTGTGGAGGAGCAGTTGTAAAGGGACAGTTAAACTCCGAACACTACTTCAGTGTTTCCCTCCCTACCTCCTCCTCTAACCAAAAAAAAATGTCGGAAGGGCCATAAGCAAGGGAAAGGTGAGTTGAGATTCTTTTAACCTTCCACCTGTGTAAGGGCAGTATGGCGGCTGGAGGAGTGGTATGCTCTTCCTATCAGATGTGGGAAATTAGGGAACAATCTAGTCTCCCTGACAACTTTGTCTGCAGGAAGTGTGTCCAGTTGCAGTTCCTCACAGACTGCATTGTTTGGTTGGAGTGGCAGGTGGATGCACTACAGTGCATACAGGAGGCAAAGAGTGTTAAACTCACTAGTTATAGGGAGGTTGTTACACCTCAGGTTCAGTCAAGTAGATGGGTGACTGCCAGAAGAGGCAGGCAAGTAGTACAGGAATCTCCTGTGCCTATTCTTCTTTCACACAGGTATACCATTTTGGGAGCTGTTGAGGGGGATAACCTGTCAGGGAGAGATACAGCAGCAGCCAGGCCTCTGGCACCACACCTGGTTCTGCTGTAGAGCAGGGTCAGGCAAAGATCAAGCGAACAGTACGAATAGGGGACTCACTAAGTTAAAGGCACAGACAGGCATTTCTGTGGCTGCGATCGAGATTCCAGAATGGTGTGTTCCTTCCTTGTGCCAGGGTCAAGGTTGTTTCTGAGAGATTGCAGGACATTCTTAAGGGGGAGGGTGAGCAGCCAGAGGTCGTCATACATATTGGTACCAACGACGTAAGTAGAAAAAGAGATGAGGTCCTGAAGTGTGAATATAGACAGTCAGATAGAAGGCTGAAGTGCAGAACCTCAAAGGTAGTAATTTCTGGACTACTACCAGTATTAGTAATACTACCAGTGCCACATGCTAGTGAGAGTAGCAATAGGAAGATTGGGCAGATGGATGTGTGGTTTGAGAACTGGTGAAGGGGCAGGGATTTAGACTTTTGGATCATTGGGATCTCTTCTGGGGAAGAGGTGATCTGTTCAAGAGGGACGTGTTACTCCTGAACTTGAGGGGGACTAATATGGAGCCACTCGGGAGGATTTAAACTACTTTGGCAGGGAGGTGGGACCCAAAGCAGTAGGGAGGCGGAAGAGAAAGTTGAGGACAGCACAGAAGTTAAAGCGAGTACATTTAGTAGTAAAGGCAGTGTCAGTAATCCTAGTGCCAGACAGATCAGGAAAAAGCAGAGCAGAGAGCAAGGGAAGTCCAGATTCAACTGCACTTGTTTCAATGCAAGAGGCTTGACAGGCAAGGCAGATGAACTCAGGGCATGGATGGGTATGCAGGATTGGGATATTATAGCAATTACTGAAACATGGCTAAGGGAGGCACAGGGCAGGCAGCCCAATGTTCCAGGATACAGATTCTATAGGAAAGATAGAACAGGAGATAAGAGAGGTGGGGGAGTCGCACTTTTGATTAGGGAAAACATCACGGCCATACTGAGAGGGGATATATTCGAGGGTTCGCCCACTGAGTCTATATGGATAGAACTGAAAAATAAGAAGGGGGAAATCACTTTGATAGGGTTGTACCATAGGCCCCCAATAGTCAGTGGAAAATTGATGAGCAAATATGTAAGGAGATTACAGATAGCGCCAAGATAAATAGGGTAGTAATGGTAGGAGATTTTAACTTCCCCAACATTGACTGGGACAGCCATAGTGTTAGAGGGTTGGATAGGGAGAAATTTGTTGAGATATTCAGGAGGAATTTCTCATTCAGTATGTAGATGGCTCGATTAGAAAGGGGGCAAAACTTGACCTCCGCTTGGGAAATAAAGAAGGGCAGGTGACAGAAGTGTTAGTGAGGGATCACTTTGGGACCAGTGACCATAATTCTATTGGTTTCAAGTTAGCAATGGAGAATGATAGGTCTAGCCCAAAAGTTTAAATTCTAAATTGGGACAGGGCCGATTTTGGTGGTATTAGGCAGGAACTTTTGAAAGTTAATTGGGGGAGTTCTGTGGGAAGGCAAAGGGACATCTGGTAAGTGGAAGGTTTTCAAAAGTGTGTTAACCAGGTTTCACACGTTTCTCTGAGAGTGAAGGGCAAGGCTGATAGAAATAGGGAACCCTGGATGACTTGGGATATTGAGGCCCTGGTCAAGAAGAAGAAGGAGGCACATAACATGCATAGGCAGCTGGGATCAAGTGAATCCCTTGAAGAGTATAGAGGGTGTAGGATTAGGAGGGAAATCAGGAGGCAAAAAGGGGAGACGAGATTGTTTTGGCAGATAAGGCAAAGGGGAATCCAAAGAGCTTCTATAAATACATAAAGACTAAAAAAGTAACTAGGAAGAAAGTAGGGCCTCTTCAGGATCAACAAGATCAAGAGATGGGTGAGATTGTAAATGAATATTTCTCATCAGTATTTACTGTTGAGAAAAGCATGGAAATTAGGGAACTAGGGGACACACATAGTGATGCCTTGAGGAGTGTACATATTACAGAGAAGGAGGTGCTGGAAATCTTAAAGAGGTAGATAAAGCCCTGGGACCTGATGAAGTGTATCCCAGGACACTGCGGAAGGCGAGGAAGGAAATTACGGGTCTCCAGCAGGGATATTTGAATCATCAATAGTCACAGGTGAGGTGCCTGAAGATTGGAGAGTGGCAAATGTTGTGCCTTTGTTTAAAAAGGGCTGCAGAGAAAAGCCTGGGAAACACAGGCCAGTGAGCCTCACATCTGTGGTGAGTAAGTTGTTGGAAGATATTTTGAGAGACAAGATCTCAGGCATTTAGAGATGCAAGGACTGATCAGGGGCAGTCAGCATGGCTTTGTGAGTGGAAAATCCTGTCTCACAAATTTGATTGAGTTTTTTGAAGGGGTAACCAAGAAGGTAGATGAGGGCAGTGCAGTTGATATTGTTTACATGGAATTTAGCAAAGTCTTTGACAAGGTACCGCATAGTAGGTTGTTGCATAACGTTAAATCTCACATCATCTAGGGTGAGGTAGCTAAATGGATACAAAATTGGCTTCTTGACAGAAGCCAGTGGGTGGCTGTAGACGGTTGTTTTTCAAACTGGAGGCCTGTGACCAGTGGTGTGCCTCAGGGATCAGTGCTGAGTCCACTGTTATTTGTCATTTATATTAATGATTTGGATGAAAATATAGGAGGCATGGTTAGTAAGTTTGCAGATGACACCAAGTTTGGTGGCATAGTGGACAGTGAAGAAGGTTATCTCAGATTGCAACGGGATCTTGATCAATTGGGCCAGTGGGCTGATGAGTGGCAGATGGAGTTTAATTTAGATAAACGCAAGGTGATGCATTTTGGTAGATTGAACCATGGCAGGACTTACTCAGTTAATGGTAGGACATTGGGGAGAGTTACAGAACAAAGAGATCTAGGGGTACAGGTTCATAGCTCCTTGAAAGTGGAATCACAGGTGGACAGAGTGGTGAAGAAGGCATTCAGCATGCTTGGTTTCATTAGTCAGAATATTGAATATAGGAATTGGAATGTCTTGTTGAAGTTGTACAAGACATTGCTAAGGCCACACTTAGAATAATGTGCACAGTTCTGGTCACCCTACTGTATAAGGGATATTCTTAAACTAGACAGAATGCAGAAGAGATTTATCAGGATGCTACCGGAACTTGATGGTTTGAGTTTTAAGGAAAGGTTGGTGATTTTATATAAGTCTATAAAATAATTAGAGGCATAGGTCAGCTAGATCGTCAATATCTTTTCCAAAAGGTAGGGGAGTCTAAAACTAGAGGGCATAGATTTAAGATGAGAAGGAAAAGATACAAAAGTGCCCAGAGGGGCAATTTATTCACACAGAGGGTGGTGAGTGTCTGGAACAAGCTGCCAGAGGTTGTAGTGCAGGAAGGTACAATTTTGTCTTAAAAAGCATTTAGATAGTTACATGGGTAAGATGGGTATAGAGTGATATCAGTTAGAGGATTGAGAAAATAGCTGATAAAATGCTCAGATGTGAACCATCTGGTCATCTTATTATAGAAAGGATATTATTAAACTAGAAAGAGTGTGGAAAAGATTTACTAGGATGCTACAGGGACTTGATGGTTTGAGTTTTAAGGAGAAGCTGGATAGACTGGGACTTTTTTCACTGGAGCGCAGAAGGCTTAGGGGTGATCTTATAAAGGTCTATAAAATAATGAGGGGCACAGATCAGCTAGATAGTCAATACCTTTTCCCCAAAGGTAGGGGAATCTAAAACTAGAAGGCATAGGTTTAAGGTGAGAGGGGAGAGATACAGAAGGGTCCAGAGGGGCAATTTTTTCACACAGAGGGTGGTGAGTGTCTGGAACAAACTGCCAGAGGTAGTAGTAGAGACGGGTACAATTTTTAATCTTTAATGAGTGTTTAGACAGGGTATAGAGGGATATGGGCCAAATGCAGTCAATTGGAACTAGTTTAGTATTAAAAGCTAGGCAACATGGACAAGCTGGAGGGCCGTTTCCCATGCTGTAAACCTCTATGGCTCTATCAATTTCACAGAGCAAAGCAGCAAGTAACCTATTGTCGTGGATAAGCCATGTTGCTGATGTCCTTGTTACCTTTTAGCATCACCGGTTTTTGGGCAAGTTTCTCTCGTGGTGAATCTCAGACACTGGAATAGCATAATTCCTAAAAAGATCTGCAAAGTAAGAGGACCCTTATTCAAACACTTCAATTATCATTTTCTATACAACAACAGAAAGTTGCATTTAAATGGTGCCTTTATTGTAGTAACACGTCCTAACCTTCTTCATTGGAATGGTTACCAATGAAAATTTGATGTTCAGTCTGGTTCTGCATGTGTCTTCCCAGGAAAAAAAAACAGTAAAATGGGGAAACAAGAATACTGATCCACAGATGTATGGGTTAGTTGGATTGTCATGATGTGGGTATGCCGGCGTTGGACTGGCGTAAACACAGTAAAAAGTCTGACAACACCAGGTTTTAGTCCAACCTATTTATTTGATAATATTCTCACTAGCTTTCGAGGGGACAGCCTCTTCGTCCATTCACCTGACGAAGAGGCTGTCCCCTCGAAAGCTAGTGAGAATATTATCAAATAAATAGGTTGGACTAAAACCTGGTGTTGTCAGACTTTTTACTTAGTTGGATTGGCCATGCTAAATTTCCCCCGCCTGTCAGGGTAACGAGCAGGATAAATACATGGGGCTGTGGTGAGAGGGCCTGGGTGGGATTATTGTCAATGCAGGTTTGATGGGCTGAATGGCTTCGTTCTGCACCATAAGAATTCTATGATTCTATGAGCTATTCTTCCCTTTAGGTTGTGTACATGGAGATGTCCAACCCAAATTGGCATACGGGTACCTCTGGCATGGGACACACACATGGGGAGCGCCCAACATATTGGTGGGTTTGGCTGTACAGTAGGCGTGGCACCAGAAAAGGCCTTGGTCTAACAATGTACAGGTCAGTAGTTGGATAGTTAATGTCAGATAATGACTTGTCTTTATTAATAAAGCATGCTTTGAAGATCTTAATGCATGTGAGTGACTGTCTCTGATTAGAGCTGTCCCAGGTTTATTTGTGAAGTTTTGGGTAAACATGGAATTTTCTGGAATTGCCTGCTCTCGCCTCTGGGTTGATTGTACAGCTGTCACCTGGAGTGAAGCTGAGTAAAGCACCGTAACATCCGTCTTCGCCTCCATGTTGGATATGGAGTGATTGTGAGATGATAAAGCCCTCCGAAATTCAGTGAAAATGTGTAATGCTGCTGGAACCCTGAAACAGGAAATACTGGAGATAGATACCCTGCAAGCAGCTGAGCTGAAACATTAATATGATCTCCCAATGATGCCGTTTGACCTGCTGGATATTTTTAGCATTCTATTAAAACATAAGATTTAGGAGCAGGAGCAGACCATCTGGCCCCTCGAGCCTGTGTGTGGATCAGGCATTGGCTCGGCAGAGGGTGGTGGTTGATGGGGAATATTCAACCTGGAGTTCAGTTACAAGTGATGTACCTCAGGGATCTATTTTGGGGCCACTGCTGTTTGTCATTTTTATAAATGACCCAGATGAGGGTGTAGAAGGATGGGTTAGTAAATTTGCTGACAACGCCAAAGTCGGAGGAGTTGTAGACAGTGAGGATGGATGTTACAGTTTGCGGAGGGACATAGATAAGCTGCAGAGCTGGGCCGAGAGGTGGCAAATGGAGTTTAATGTGGATAAGTGTGAGGTGATTCACTTTGGTAAGAGTAACAGGAATACAGAATATAGGGCTAATGGAAGGACTCTTGGTAGTGTTGACAAGCAGAGAGATCTCGGGGTACATGTGCATAGATCCCTGAAAGTTGGCAGCCAGGTTGAGAAGGTTGTTAAGAAGGCGTACGGTGTGTTAGCTTTTATTGGTAGAGGGATTGAATTTTGGAGTCATGAGGTCATGTTGCAACTGTACAAAACTCTGGTGCGGCCGCACTTGGAGTATTGCGTACAGTTCTGGTCGCCGCATTATAAGAAGGATGTGGAGGCATTGGAAAGGGTGCAGAGGAGGTTTACCAGGATGTTGCCTGGTATGGTGGGAAGGTCTTATGAGGAAAGGCTGAGGGACTTGAGGTCGTTTTCGTTAGAAAGAAGAAGGTTGAAAGGTGAACTAATTGAGGCATACAAGATGATCAGACGGTTAGATAGGGTGGACAGTGAGAGCCTTTTTCCTCAGATGGTGATGGCAAACACGAGGGGACATAGCTTTAAATTAAGGGGTGGTAATTATAGGATGGATGTCAGAGGTAGGTTCTTTATTCAGAGGGTAGTAAGGGCGTGGAATGCCCTGCCTGCAGCAGTTGTGGACTCGCCAACTTTAAGGGCATTCAAATGGTCAGTGGATAGGCATATGGATAACATTGGAATAGTTTAGGTTAGAGGGTCATTAGATTGGTTTCACTGGTCGGCGCAACATCGAGGGCCGAAGGGCCTGTACTGCGCTGTAATGTTCTATGTTTCTACATACGTTCTTCCCAGGTCAGCATGGGGTTCCTCCGGATGCTCCTGTTTGCTCCCAGAGTCTGAAAGATGTGCTGGTTAGGTGTATCGGCCATGCTAAATTCTCCCTCAATGTACCCAGACGGGAAGTCTCAATGTCTGTGGGGGGGGTAGGGGAGGGAACTGTCAACTTAATTTTGAGGTTGAAACACTACAGCATACCAGGGCTGGAAAACGGGATTAGTGTGGATAATAGGTACTTGATGGCTGGTGTGCACTTCCAGCTTGTTCTGTTTCTTGTTTCTGGGTTGTATTCGCTCCTCAGCTTTTGGGCTCATTTGGGTGACACAGTGGTTAGCACTGCTGCCTCACAGCACCAGGGACCCTGGTTTGATTCCTGGCTTGGGTCACTGTCTGTGTGGAGTTTGCATGTTCTCCCCATGTCTGTGTGGGTTTCCTCCCACAGTCTGAAAAACGTATTGGTTAGGTGCATTGACCCGAACAGACGACGGAGTGTGATGACTAGGGGAATCTCACAGCAACTTCATTGCAATGTTAATGTAAGCCTTACTTGTGACTAATAAATAAACTTTATTCTATTCTGCTTTTTATATGAATCAGGGATTTCCAGGGAATGGAAATCTAGCCTTTGGAGGTGGTTTTCAGCCAAGCTTTTTCTTAGCAAGTTGACCTGTACAATAATTCCTGTGGGGGTTCTCCCAATCCACTGTCAATGTGACAGAAATTCTACAGAGTGTTGTTGTATAGACCATCTCTCTCCACAAAATGCAGCAGGAAACTGGAACACCACAAAGAAATCCTGGTTCACAATCTTGTCTCCAAAGTGAGTGGTGCAGACGGAGGGGCAGAAAGAGAAATGAGTATCGCAGTCTGAAACAGGGGAGGAAAAACAGTTAGAATTGTCAAAATGGAATTTATTGAGCCAATAGGAGTAAATGTTGTGTTTAAATTTAAATAGGGGGTAAGTAGTGAAAAGATGGAATAAAAGGATTGGAGGAACAGGGATATAAAGTTTGAATTGTTCTTAATGTTGTGTAAAATTGCTGTTAGTGTTTAATCAGAAATTGTTGAAAGGAAGGAGGATTTGCATTTGTAAAGCAAATCCATTGGATGTCTCAAAGCGCTTTATTTCCAATGAACTACTTTTGAATCACTGTTGTAATCTAAACTATTTGCAACATTTGAATAGTTTTATTTCAGGGTGGATTGAGAGGATGGAGTGGAACAATACTGATAATAAATTACTTCCAATTTTTTGCCAATCCCCAGACACTCTTTTTGCCATCTTCATTAGGAATGAATTCACTGTGGCACAAAAACTGACACTAACTATTTGATAAGTTATTTATTGGTTTAGTCGTCGGCTCACCATAGCTCACCTATTCAGTGCATCAGGTCTGTGCTGGATAATCTCTGCTCTAGCTGAGGTTTACTGATGTATTTGATCCAACTGGGATCGGTTAAACAGATTGTCCGGAAGTACGCATCAGATCCACAATTTTCCCATTTCTTTTACCTCTGGAGGAGGGAATTCCAATTGGATTGTAAAATGCTGGAAAGATCTCAATGGGTCTGGCAGAATCTGAGGAGAGAGAAAGAGCCAACATTTCGAGTTTGGTTGACCCTTTGACCATTGTCCGATTTCTGTATGTCTGACAAAGGGTCATCCAGACTCGAAAGTTGGCTCTGTTCTCGCTCCACATTTACTACTTGCTGAGATCTTCCAGCATTTTCTGTTTTTGTTTCAGATTCCAGCATCTGCACAGTATTTTGCTTTTATCCAGTTTTTATCATCACTCCACATGTGTGTACATGTAAATATGTGCAGCACGCAGATTTCCAACAAGAATGTTGGGCTGTAGCTATGAGTGCAACCCCTTACTATCCATGGCCCAGGGATAATGAAGTTACGTGACCCTTCCAGCGGCCTGGCTGAAACCAGGCAATTCTATTCCATCCTGGTCAGTATATCCTGCCGAATTAAAGGTGCTTTTATATTATGCTAGACCACAAAATTCCCAAAGTATGGGTCCCACATGTGGGATTTGCTCAGGCTCACAGCTCAAAGGACTTGCTAAAAACAGGTGTCCCTGGCAGCTGATCCTGGCAGCTTTACACTCTGCCTCCAGCCAGCTGGGTAAGAGCTGCACAGTGGGAATCACACAACATTAGCAAGGCTCTTACATAATCTAATCACCTCAACACACTAAACAATCAGTGAGGCTCGTTATAAATGCGTAACTCTGACTAACTTTTGGATATCTAGAACCGCTCCTTTTGGGTGTGAGGTTGTTAAACGTTTAAAAAAAAAGTGTTGGAAGCAAACAGGAAAGTCAACGGAGGCGATGACTCATCATGCCTGTAGTCAGTTAACTCTCGGTGCCCGACTAACTTATGAGGTAACATTTCTTGGAGCAAAAGTGATGGCTGAAATCTGTGAAGAATCCAAATAAAAGATTTTTTTTTCCCTGGCAGTACAGTAGATTAGTGGATCGCGTTGCACGGTATTATTAAACCACACACAGCAGGAAGTCCTCAAGGTCACTCTTAGCTGTACAGTAAACCTTCCTCAGAAAGTCAACCTTTGTTGCCATTTGTGTTAAACCCTCAGCATCATCCCAGTGATGCAGTTTAGCCATTTGCCTCTAAAACAGATTAATAAGGTGGGCTCGAAACCGACTTGTTCTCACAATGGGGAATCCTTTGGACTCACATGTGGAACGTGTAAACATAGCAATGTATTTCCAGCGGTGCATCGCTGCTGGAAACACACCCAAGAGATGTACAAAGTTGCCACTCACTTAGTAGGTTCTGAAGGTGTCAAGCTTATGAATATCAGTAACATCCAATAGAATCTGAACTTAGGACTTTGGTTCCTTTCACAGCACTGGCATTGTACATGCCTGAAGGATTGAATGACTGAGTTACAGTCCAACTATCACTTCCAAATGCATCAGCTGTTTATAATTATTTTCCTGATAGTTGAAGCTAACAGACACTGATGTCACGGGAAAGGTATAATTACCTGCTGCGACGTGCAAAATCGGCCGCATGATTTCAGAAAGCGTATAATCACATTGTAATCGGTTCTGTGCAGGATACGACACAAAGAGAATAAATGGGTAGTCTGGGAATGATTATAGCTGCAATCTAATTGACGGTTCAAGAACACATGACACCAGCAACAATAAAACCCCCCCAACAAATTTTATTGAGAAAGTGGAGTTCAAAGAATGCTCTGCACTATATTTATAGTTAACTTGCTGAAGATACGGCCCTGTGTAATCACTCACAGCTATCTGTCAATGGTTATGACCTGTAAGTGTTTGCGCTTTATGTGAGGGTGGTATTTCAGTTATGGGCCATTTGTTCACTGACAGGGGCTCGAGAAGAGATTGAATGATAACTTCCTCTCTGATACCGTAAGTATAAGTGTGGTTTGATGCAGAAGTAACCAGTTGATTAGCAGAGAATGCTGTCACATATTGCACATCATAGCAAGGTCCGATAAAAGCAAATTACTGCGGATGCTGGAATCTGAAACGAAAACAGGCAGTGCTGGAAAATCTCAGCAAATCTGACAGCATCAGCGGAGAGAGAATAGGGGCAACGTTTCGAGTCTGGGTGACCCTTCGTGGGAGCCGATGGTTTTAGCTGTTGGAAAAGTTAGCAAGTTAATAACGTAAAGAACTATGGATGTCTCTTTCACAGGAATCTGCCAACATGGAGCAAATCCTTTAATATCTGCTATTTGCATGATGTAGAATCAAATGTCTTGGTGAAGGGTAGGTGTGGAGCTGAGATTCTTTTTAAAAGGTAGTTTTTCTCTATTAATTTAATTCTTATCAAAGCCAGGTTTCACAGAATCCTTACATTGCAAAAGGAGCCCATTCGGCCCATCGAGTCTGCACCAACAACAATCCCACCCTATCTCTGTTACCCCACGTATTTACCCCGCTAGTTCCCTGACCCTAAAGGGCAATTTATAGCATCATTTATAGTATCCTTTAGGTGCAGAAAGCGTCCATTCGGCCCATCGAACCTGCACCAACAACAATCCCACCTAGGCCCTATCCCCGTAACCCTATGAATTTACCCGCTAAACCAACTCCCCCCACCCCCACACACACACTCCCGACACTAAGGGGCAATTTAGCAAGGCCAATCAACCCAACCTGCACATATCTGGACTGTGGGAGGAAATCAGAGCACCTGGAGGAAACTCATGCAGACATGGGGAGAATGTGCAAATTCCAGACAGACACTGACCCAAAGCTGGGAATCAAACCCAGGTCCCTGGCACTGTGAGGTAGTGGGCTGCCCCCAAATCTGCATATTTAATTATGGAAGTATTACTTTAGGGAGAAATGACATTCTCCCATTTTGATTGAAGGAGTTTCATGTTAAAAAGCATAACATGGGTGAGATATCAGTAAGATTTTGCTTAATGAAGCTGCTGTGTTGGGTTTGAAAGTGATTTTTCTTTGATATGCTGCAAGTATTCACATGGCTGCTTTTGCAACATTGAATTTCAGTGCTGTCTCAATCTGCAGATGAAGTGGGAGCTGCTTCAAGAATTAATGCTGGAGTGTTGAAGACCTGTCAAGAACCCACACTCCCTCTGAGTGCAGCTTGAGGCTGGGAGTGTGGGATTGCTGAATTTATCTACCCTGAATGATTTCACTCGATTGCAACATAACAAATAAAGCACAAAGTAGCTCAGAACAATTTTTATTTGAGCTGGAGCCTTGCCAGAATGGATATATGCATAAACCCTCGGATGTATTGTGTGCTTAATAATGGTGACAAAGTAAAACAAGCCTTTGGAGATGTTTACCCTGGAGATTTTCCAACACAGCCAAACTGCGGTTTATCAGCTCACGCTCAGCAGGCCACCGGAACAGGCAATTATCAGGCAGTTGTATTAATTATCTACAACATTAGCATCTACAACATTAATGCCTGCACTCAATCTTTCTGATAGGTGGTATCATGGATTTAATTTTTTATATATTATTACCACTTTTTTGTGTTGCTCCTTCCCATGACTGAGTAAATATTAACCATTGTTAACTCTTCTCCCAGTGAATGGTGCAGGCCACACGTGGCCCCTGAGTCTTGGAAACTCTCTCTTCAAAGGCCAAGATCATCAGTCCTACTTGGCTCCACCATTCTTCTTCACTGGCTTGTCCAGTCTACATCCGGCACCACTGGAAATTTTGGGAGGCTGGGGTATTAGCACTTGGGGAGAATGGGATCAAGGGTTATGTGGACAAAGCAGGATTAGGCTATTGAGTTGGACGATCAGCCATGATGAATGACAGAGCAGGCTCGAAGGGCCAAATGGCCTCCTCCTGCTCCTATTTTCCATGTTTCCATTGGAGGACTCTTCTGAATATTGCAGCTTCATTGCCAAATGAATGAGATTTTTTGAGTTAAGGTGAGGCAGAGCACCAAGGCTACAGAGTGCAGACCTACCCAGCCCACATGGATAAAGGGTCGAGCATCCCATGATTAGATGCACTGTCCATTGGGAATCGGGCAGAGTAGGAGGCCACAGCTTTAACCCTCAGTCTGTGCGGAGGTGCACCCAAGAGAATGGCCAATTGAATGAGTGGTATCGATGACACTGAAGTGTGGATGCTACCCATGGAAGCATTGTCTAATTTGTCAGCATCTACAAGAGGCAAAACCGGACTGAATAGAGCATTCTGAAAAAAGAAGCAGTTAGTAAGCTGCAACTCGACTGGCTGTAATGAAGCCAAGAACATTAGTTCATCTGGACTGACCGCTGAAAGTCTCATTTGGCTTCTGGTGGCAATGCCAGCAGACAGGAAGAGGCCATTCAGCCCATTGTGTCAGTGCTAGCTCCCCGAGAGAAATGAATTTCATTCCCCCTGCACTTTTCCCACAGCCCTGCAAACCTCAGCCGGTTGCTGTGTCTCCACTGCACTCGGTTGCTGGCGGAGGAGAAGTGGGAACCCACTGGGGGAAACACAGATGACTTAATCGGTTAGGATGCAAAATATTTTTGCATTGTTCACAAATTTTTCTGGCATGTAAGCGGAAAGAAATTTAGCCGAATGTTTTCCTTTTAGCAGCTGCCTCGAGATTTTCTTTTCAAGTAAATACACTACGCAGATACCATAATCAGAATCAGGATATGTCTTGAATGCTCATGAAAGGACAAGATCATTCAATTGGAAATGATTTTGCACAGAACCCGGTTCAAAGCCTGGAACGCAGGCTGCAGCATCAGCCAGCATAACTACCATATGGATTCATGTGTATTTTTTATATAATTTATTATGGAAGTTATGTAGTGGTTGATGGTGAAACTGAGTTACATTACAAATGCTCGCTGTCTCCCACTCTCAGAACAAGTGCCATAGATTTGAAGAGACACGGGAACTGCTGAACACATACACCAGGTGGCACTGCCGTAGAAATCTAAGGAGCCAAAAGGATGATGCTGGTTACCTGTGTCACTGACAGACGTCAGAAATATTGGCCAGTGTTTTACGACCTTGCTTGGGCAAGGCTAGTAAAATTCCACCTAAGGCCAATGGGGAATTCTGTTCTGCTAGATGCGCCCACCCCAATTCCAGGGTGGGCGTGGTGGTAAAACTTTGGCAATTAAGTCTGCATTATAGACCAGATCCATTGGATCTGTTGCATGTTAGTGAGGTGGGGGATCATCTGTGGAACTGAGGCCCCATGTGCTACCCTGACAACAGCTTGCATTTATGTTTTTTGATTTGATCTGATTTGATTCATTATTGTCACGTGTATTAACGTGCAGTGAAAAGTATTGTTTCTTGTGCGCTATACAGACAAAGCATACCTTTCACAGAGAAGGAAAGGAGAGAGTGCAGAATGTAGTGTTACAGTCATAGCTAGGGTGTAGAGAAAGATCAACTTAGTGTGAGGTAGGTCCATTCAAAAGTCTGACAGCAGCAGGGAAGAAGCTGTTCTTGAGTCAGCTGGTACGTGACCTCAGACTTTTGTATCTTTTTCCTGATGGAAGAGAGAATGTCCAGGGTGTGTGGGATCCTTAATTGTGCTGGCTGCTTTGCCAAGGCATTGGGAAGTATAGACAGAGTCAACGGATGGGAGGCTGGTTTGCGTGATGGATTGGGCTAACTTCACGACTCTTGTAATTCCTTGTGGTCTTGGGCAGAGCAGGATCCCACACCAAGCTGTGATACAACCAGAAAGAATGCTTTCTACAGTGCATTGTAAAGGTTGTTGGGAGTCGTTGCTGACATGCCAAATTTCTTTAGTCTTCTGAGAAAGTAAAGGCATTGATGGGCTTTCTTAACTATAGTGTTGGCAGGGGGAGACCAGGACAGGTTGTTGGTGATCTGGACAGTTAAAATTTGAAGCTCTCGACCCTTTCTACTTTGTCCCCGTTGATGTGGACATGGGCATGTCCTCCTTTATACTTCCTGAAGTCGATGATAATCTCCTTTGTTTAGCACCTTTTAATGTAATAAAATGTGCACAGGTGCTTAGCAGGGGCATTATGTGACAAAATCTAATAGTGAGACACAGGAGAAGATGTTAGAAATGAAAACAGAAGATTCTGGAAATATGCAGCAAATGTGAGTCTACAGTGTTCCTTTCCAAAGTGACTCTGCACTAACTGTCCTGTAAAATTTGAATCTGCTGTCTTACTTTCTCATAAAGACTTAAACTGAAGCAAAGAGATGGAGATTGGCAGATCAACACCTATGGAGTCAGAAGCAGAATTAACTGACAAGATCTGACCAGATTCGAAACCCACTCACTTGCCCCGACTTAAAATTGGGCCCAACTCTCCAAATCAATGTCCTTTCGGATCGTTGGGGGAATTCAGAACTAGGGGTCATAGTTTGAGGATAAGGGGTAAACCTTTTAGAACAGAGTTGAGGAGAAATTTCTTCACTCAGAGGTTGGTGAATGTGTGGAATTCACTCCCACAGAAAATAGCTGAGGCCAAAACCTTGTGTGATTTCCAGAAGGAATTAGATATATCTCTTGGGGGCTAAAGGGGTCAAGAGATATTGGGGGGGAGGGGGCAAGGCGGAATCAGAATTTGACAATCAGCTACGCTCATAATGAGTGCCGGGGCAGGCTCAAAGGCCCGATTGGCCTACTCTTGCTTCTAGTTTCTATGTTTCAATCAACCAGCAGCGCAAGCTCCATTTGTCTCCACAGATGCCACCACAGCTGCTGAGCATTTCCAGCAGTTTCTGTTTCTAATTCAGATTTCCAGCATCTGCAGTGGTTCGCTGCTGTAAGGAGATATTAGGGGAAGTGACTAGGCAGACGCCTCTTAATGCCCCACAAGAGGGAGAAAGGAATAGAAGAATAGAGGAGGGATGGGAGGCACCTTGAATGAAGCATAAAAAGAAAATGCTGGAAAATCTCAGCTGGTCGGACAGCGTCAGTGAAGAGAGAATAGAACCAACGTTCCGAGTCTGGATGACCCTTCATCAGAGCTGAAAACTCTTGAGTTAAGCATATCGGGCTCAATGAGCTGTTCTTGTGCTTCTGTGTAAAACACCAGGCATTTAGTGCGCAAAGTTAGGAGTACAGCAAAGCCTAACTGGTCTTTTCATCTGGTCAGTGCACTGCTGATCTGCCAATCTCCATCTCTGTTTCAGTTTAAGCCCTTTATGAGAAAGTCAGACAGCAGATTCAGATTTTACAGGACAATTAGTGCAGAGTCACTTCTGAAAGGAAAGTTTTACACTCACATTATTTCCTGCTCTGTGATAAAAGGGGATTGAGGTTAATAATAGGTAGCAGCTGAAGTTTGTTTTTATTCTTCCAGGGGATGTGCGTGTCACTTGCAAGGCCAGCATTTATTGCCCATCCCTAATTGCCCTTCAACCAAACGCCTTACTAGGCTATTTCAGAGAGGCAGATTTTAAGGCTATTTTAAGAGTCAACCACATTGCACTGAGTCTGGAGTCACTTGTAGTTCAGATTGGGTAAGGGTGGCAGATTTCCTTCATTAAGGGATATTAATGACTTGATCAACATCAGATGATGAAAATCCCATGATGAAAAGATGCACTCCAATTGCTTGCAGTCCAATTTCCAAGCCCTTCCTGAACCTGTTCCAAAGGGAAACAACAGAGTGTCTGAATATCACAAGGACAAGATCAGAAAGAGTTGTGAAACCTCCAGCCTGAATAAACCTATAAAGTCTGACGTTTGCAGAGAGAAGGGGGCGATATGCAAATATGGAAGTAAAATATATGTGGACAGAAACTTGGGGAGAGAGGTAGGGTCAATCACTGGGGCAAGCTGCTAAGATCAGGCGACAGGCAAACAATTGCAACGATCTGCCAGTGAAGTCAACTTTGTACCCATAAAGGGCACAAGACTGATTTCAATATTAATAATCTAATTTAAATGTAATTTGTCCTAATGCTCTCATCTGGGCTTACCTGTCCTTACATGCTCCTCCGTCAAGGCTGTCACCAGTGAGGGTCAAGTATGGTCCCCCACCAATAGGGACCAGACCTGATGGCTTCACCAGTGGGAACAGAGGCCATTGAAGCCCCTGCGTGGTGTGGGGCAGGGCTGGGCAATGCTCCTTTGGCAGTGCCAGCCTGGCACTTCCAGCCTGGCACCCTGGCACTGCCCATTGATAGCAGGGCTAGAAGACCCCGCCACCAGCGAATGGTGCATCACCTCCTGTCATAAAAAAAACTCTGCAGGGAGCCAGAAAATGCCTCCCCCCCCCCCCCCCCTTAGTCTTGTAGCTCTCTAAACAAGTGGGTGGGACTGTTTCTCCAATGCCGCACGTTAATCCTTTCAGCCCTCAGCACCCTAATATTATAGCCCTCACCTTTTAGGTCCACACACCTCTCTCTCCAAAGCTGTTTGGGCTACGGTTAGGTGTGACTCACCTTGGGTTGAATCAGTAAACTCAATGGTACGTTCAAGAGTAATAATTACAAGAGCCGGAATTTTCCAGTCCTTCACACCAGTGGGATCTTCTGGTCCTGCTGATGTGAATGGAGATTTCAGTGGTTTGTTGGCGCCATTGCAGGGAGCTGGAAAATTCCAGCCAAACATATTTTCTTGGATCTGTTAGTAATAGTTTAGAAAGAATGAGTGCGTGATGCCGTTCAACTACCTTCATTTAAACAGAATAACACCTCTGCAATATACCGTCCAGCCCAAGGCACAATCCTCTACCCTTGCAGTCTTTTTTTAAATCATTCACAGGAAGTGGGTGTCACTGGCAAGGCCAGTATTTATTACCCATCTCTGGGAGAAGGTGGTAGTGAGCTACCTTCCTGAACCGCTGCAATCTGTGTGGTGTAGGTACACCCACGGTGCTGTTAGGGAGGGAGTTCCAGGATTTCGACACAGGAACGGTGATATACTTCCAAGTCAGTATGGTGTGTGGCTGGGAGGGGAACGTACGGATAGCGTTGTTCCCACTATGTGTTCGCTGCCCTTGTTATTAGAGGCCACAAGTTTGCGAGATGCTGTTGAAGGAGACTTGGTGAGTTGTTTGTTCCATGTACTCTTTCCAAACAAAACATGAGTTTTTCTCACCGAATCTCTCACTTTAATCTCTTTCGCAGCCAAATAGAGATCTAAGAGATTTGGAATGCAAAGGTGGGAAGTGTTTCTCTAATTACTCAGACAAGGTAACAAGTAATTTATCATTCAGACTCTGGGATAAAACACCTTCTATATGGTGCACTAACCACCCTGCAACTTTAAAAAAAACATATCGCGAATACAACGATTAAAAAGATTGATGTTATGAATTAGATAGCATGGCTCCAGGTTGGATAGACCCACCGTAGAACTTTCTAGAGAGTATGTGGCAGCTTACAGACTCTTTAAGGGAGCTGTTGATTTTCACTTTAAAAAAGTTGCTGTTATATTTGACGGGAGTGGATTGTTTGAACCACCAATACTCAAAGATTCAGCATCAGTCGTGTTAACCCACTGCCCAGTCATCACTCAGAAACATCAGGAACTGCTACTACCAGGACTACACTGGGGTCGGTATAAAACAGCCCGACACTGCAGATGGAGGCCATTCAGCCCATCACGTCTGCACTGACAACAACCCCACCCAGGCCTAACCTCATCCCATGTACTTACCCTGCTAATCCCTCTAACCTGTGCATCCCAGGACACCAAAGGGCAATTGAGCATAGCCAATCAACCTAACCCAAACATCTTTGGAATGTGGGAAGAAATCGGAGCACTTGGACAAAACCCACGCAGACACGGAGAGAATGTCCAAACTCTGCATAGACAGTGACCCAACCTGGGAATCATAGAACCACAGAATCCCTCGTGCAGAAGAAGGCCATTTGGCCCTTTCAGTCTGCACTAACTCTACAACATGGCACCTTACCCTGGCTTTATCCCTGTATTTACACTAATCCCCCTAACCTATACATCTTGGAATACTAAGGGGTAATTCACCGTGGCTAATGAACCTAACCTGCACACACTTGGACTGTGGGAGGAAACCGGAGCATCCGGGGAAACCGGCGCAGACACAGGGAGAACGTGCAACTCCACACAGACAGTGACCCAAGCTGGAATTGAACCTGGGTCCCTAGCGCTGTGAGGCAGCCGTGCTAACCACTGTGCCACTGTGACGCACCTTTTAATCGACTCTGGCAAACACTCATGGTCGTGTGTTAATTAAGGGATCATTTTGCTGATCACCACCATGACTGAACACTCTAGTTAAGATACCAGCTGTCAGAATATAAAATGTTCTGACCACATAGAACCAGACAGGATCCATAAACAATTGATTTTCTCAGAGTGACACACCTCTGAATCATCCCGCATCTAGCATTCTGGAGAGATTATAGCTTTGTTTTTTTTACAGAAAATGTTTACTTTATATATTGGAGAAATATGATTTTAGGCAGTTTTATCTGCCGGATTCAGGAGTCTGGTTCCCCCAGTGACCACAGCCTCATGCCACTATTTCCTTCTTTCATTGATGGACTCTGTGGTGTTGGGTGGGGGTAGGGAGCAGGGAGAGCTGGAGTTGTAATCAGGATCCCTATTCCTTACTGGAACTTTTGACAGTAATCCATTTAATGAGGGGAAACACCCCCATCTGAGATCTTTCTGCATTGGACGCAAACTCCATTGGCTGCAGAAGGCTGTGGAGGCCAATCATTGAGTGTCAAAAATAGCTAGGTTCTTTGATTAATAAGGGGATCAGGGGTTACGGCAAAAAGGCAGGAGAATGGGGATGAGAAACAAAATCAATCATGATTGAATGTTGAGCGGACTTGATGGGCCGAATGGCTTAATTCTGCTCCTATATCTCATGGTCTTGTGGCTCTGAAATCCCCCTCACTTCGGGATGGGTATTTAAGGCATGCTCTGAAATACTGAGGAACTGATCCCATATGTGGAACACAGAACACCTGTCAGGAAAAGGCCATTCAGCCCCTTGTTCTGCCCTTCAGTAAGACTGATCTGTGATATACCGACCACATGGCCCACATCCCTCACTACCTTCTGTTCACAGGAATCTATCAATCTCAGATTTAAAATTAACAATTAATCTCATTTCAATTGCCATTCGTGGCAGAGGGTTTCACATTTCCACTCCACTTTGTTTGTAGAAGTGTTTCCGAATTTCACTCCTGAATGATCTGGAATGGTTTACAGTTTACATCCCCTGTTTCTAATCTCTCTAACCAGGGAAAAGAGACTTTCTCTGTCTGATCTCTTATCTTCTTTAACATTTTGAAAAGCCTGAACGAATTCCAGAGAATGCAAACCCATTTTATATAATCACCCTTCATAATATAACCCTCAAGAGACAGCTGGGAGAAGCAATGTCCACTTTCCAAAAGATTTTGCCACATAGACGATAGATTTAGGATGAATAATGTCCAGATACCCCTGGAATGCAATCATAACATCTTACAGTGCAGAAGGAGGCCATTCAGCCCATCGAGTCTGCACCAACTCTCCAACAGAGCATTTTACTCCAGCACAGTCCCAGCCTATCCCCTACCTACATATTTACCCCACTAATCTCCTTAACCTACACATCTTGAGACTCCAAAGGGAAATTTAGCATGGCCAATCCACCTAGCTCACACATCCTTGGAGTGTTGGAGGAAACCGGAGAACCCGGAGGGGATTCCACACAGAGAGTCACCCAAGGTCAGAATTGAACCCGGGTCCCTGGCACTGAGGCAGCAGTGCTAACCATTGTGCCACCATGTTGTAAATGGCAGTGTTGATGGAATCTGATGATGAAGTGGACTTTATTTGATAAAGAGTTACTGCGGAGATAAAACCCAATGTTTTTTTCTGTTTCCTTTGCTAATCTTGAAGGAATGTTATCTGTTCTCCTCTTTGCAGCTTCCGTATTCTTGGCAAGTCCATCGGTACGGGACAATCACTGAGTAATTTCCTTGTGGCAATTCCATTGATCACACCATAAATATTACAGGGGGAAAAAAGAGGTTTTAGCATGGGAATGTCAGGGAATGGTGGACAAGTCTCCATGGCAGAATGTCCAGTCGGAGTTCCACGGCAATGATGTTCTTTGTTCAATCAGTCTGTGATATATCTTCGTGGGATGCATTTCAGCCCCAATGCCCTGCAAGAGTTTTACATCCTTCATACAGTGCCTTCCAGGACTGTAGAGCAAGTTAGAGGCTCGCAGCCAAGTGCCCTCAGTTAGTAATGCCAACCCTCCCCCCAGGATTGGCCTGGCGTCTCCAGGAGTTGGAGATCAATCTCCAAATCACTGCTGTCTGCAACTCTGGTGCAAGATCATCCAGATGTTCAAAAAGATTATGGCTGGAATTGTCTGGCTGTTCATGCCTGTGGGATTCTCCGGTCCTGCCGGCAGTGCACCCCCTGCCTGTGGCTTTTCTGCCAGCGTGGAATTCCCATTGACAGCAGCAGGACCAGGAAATCCCGCTGCTACCAAACAAGGCACCACCTCCCACTGGCAAGTAACACGCGGCTGGGAGGGTGGAGAGTCCCGCCCAGTTTTTTGTTGTCATTTTCTTTGAACATTTCTCCTTTCCAGATATAAAAATATCGACGATAGGAGAGAGGCTGTTTGACTGCCAATCAAGCATCATCCAACTGGGCAATGAGTCTTTCTGCTTTCCAATTGGTGTGGGAAGGCAATGGATCAGAAGGATGGATGTGCTGGTTGACAAATGGATGGAACTTGGACAAGTCATGTGATGAAAACTCCAGGAATACATTTAATCACAGTTGGTAACCCTGCCTCAATCAATCTCACTTTGTGTACTTTTTGACGGGGGTTAATGGAGAATTATTATGCTATGTTGCATTGAACTTACAGCTCAGAATCAGAGCATTTCATTGGGTCTTTTTGGAATTTCTACACGAACTTCCTCCCACCTCCTCTTCATCTCATCCTGTCAACCCCTGCTTCTATTCCTTTCTCCTTCTTGTATTTCTCTCGCTTTCCCTTGAATGTGCAAGGTAGCAAGTTCCACAGTTTGCCACTCTCTGGATAAAGAAGATTTTCCTAAATTCCATATTGGATTTATTAGTGATTCACACTGACGGCCTCTCAGTCTGGCTTCCCCCACACTATCCCCAAGTCTATCAAATCTTTTTTATAATTTTGAAGACTTCAGCTTCAGTCTTACCTCCTCTAGAGGAAAGAACTCCAACCTGATCAATCTTTTCTGAGAGCTAAGGCCTTTCAGTTTTGAAATCACAGGATCATGAGTGGGAGTCCTAACTGACTCTTCCTTTCTCTACCCTCATAATATTGAGGACATTTTTGTAGTAATCTCCAATAGTCATAGACTTCATTAATTCAGGCACAAATGAATCATTGCTAATTACAAGTTGTATTGTGGGTTCTCCTGGACTGTGTGTCTCAGCACTGGATCAGGCTTTTCAATTATCCACTAATCCATTTTGGAGGCCCTTCAGTTTAATTCTCGTCTTTAATATTAAACATGTAACACTCACAAAGCAGATATTGGCCTTGAAATCTCAATGGGTAAAAGTCTGGGAAGCTGGGTTCACTTCATTCTCTGCCCGCCAACATTTCACCATCATTGGAGCAAGTGGGGTTAACTTTCAGGTATCTCAGTTGTGAGAAGTCACTGGGTATAATCAACACTTTGGACCAATAAATGTCGCTGGTCTGGGCACCTGCTCAGTGCACATTGAAGATTTGACCAGATATGGTCGCTCTTCCCTACTTTGAACAATCCTTGGGTGTGAATACTCTTGAGAGCATCAATATATCAAAGGGACCCGGGTTCAATTCCAGGGTTACTATCTGTGTGAAGTTTGCATGTTCTCCCCGGGTCTGCATCAGTTTCCTTTGGGTGCTCCAGTTTCCTCCCACAGTCCAAAGATATACAGGTTAGGTGGATTGGGTGAATATGTGGGGTTGTGGGGTTAGGACCTGGGTAAGATCCTCTATTGAAGAGTCAGTGCAGACTCGATGGGCCAAATGGCCTCCTTCTGCACTGTAGGGAGTCTCTGATTCATGAAAAAAATGGAGCATGAATTAGCTTCAACCCGATATACAACAATCCTTTAATAATTCCACTGTAGGAAGCAGTTTCAGAATGAGAATATTCTCTGTGTGAAGAGTTGCATTAATAATTTCCTTCAGGCGTTGAACAGGAAAGTGATTGTTTTTCACTGGGTTAATTTGTGAATGGGATATCGCGCTACGACTTGTCCACCAGTCAAGATGCTGTGTTTTTTTTTTAACACTGCTGTTGGGGCCAAACAGAAAGGCATTTTCTCCACATTCAATTCTGAGTGGGAGGTTTTAAGTGATGCAGTTTTATACCAAGACTGTTCGCCTTCCACAAATGATTTTAATCCTATTTGAGACTAATTGTAAAATTGTTCCGTTTACTGCACAGATTGAAGATTTTATCATGAAAATATATTGCTGAAGTAATTCCCAGCATCAAAGCACCTTCAGCAATCTTCCTGTTTGAGTTGTTGATCCTGACACTGGTGGGGATTTGACTTTATTTGATTTATTATTGTCACATGTATTGGTATACAGGGAAAAGTATTGTTTCTTGTGCGCTACACAGACAAAGCATGCCATTCACAGAGAAGGAGAGAGTGCAGAATGTAGTGTTACAGTCATAGCTAGGGTGTAGAGAAAGATCAACTTAATGCAGGGTAGGTCCATTCAAAATTCTTTCAACAGCAGGGAAGGAGCTGTTCTTGAGTCAGTTGGTACATGACCTCAGACTTTTGTATCATTTTCCCGACAGAAGAAGGTGGAAGAGAGAATGTCTGGAGTGCATGGGATCCTTAATTATGCTGGCTGCTTTGCCAAGGCAGCGAGAAGAGTAGACAGAGTCAATGGTTGGGAGGCTGGTTTGAGTGATGGATTGAGCTACGTTCATGATCTTTTGTAGTTTCTTGCGGCCATGGGCAGAGCAGGAGCCATACCAAGCTGTGATACAACCAGAAAGAATGTTTTCTATGGTATATCTGTAAAAGTTGGTGAGAGTCGTAGCTGACATGCCAAATTTCCTTAGTCTTCTGAGAAAGTAGAAGCGTTGGTGCGTTTTCTTAACTATAGTGTCAGCATGAGGAGAGCAGGACAGGTTGTTGATTATCTGGACACCTAAGAACTTGAAGCTCTCGACTATTTCTACTTCATTGCTGTTGATGTAGGCAGGGGCATATTCTCCTTACCGCTTCCTGAAGTTGATGGCCATCTCCTTTGTTTTGTTGACGTTGAGGGAGAGATTATTGTTGACGCACCAGTTCATCAGGTTCTCTATCTCATTCCTGTACTCTACCTCATTATTGTTTGAGATCCGACCCACAACGATGGTGTCATCAACAAACTTGAGAATCAAGTTGGAGGGGAATTTGGCCACACAGTGATAGGTGTATAAGGAGTATAGTAGGGTGCTGAGAACACAGCCTTGTGGGGCACCGCTGTTGTGGGTGGTTGTGGAGGAGGTATTGTTGCCTATCCTTACTGATTGTGGTCTGTGAGTTAGGAACTTCAGGATCCAGTCACAGAGGGGGAAGCTGAGACCCAGGCCACGGAGTTTGGAGGTGAGTTTTGAAGGAATAATGGTGTTAAAGGCTGAGCTGTTGTCAATAAATAGGAGTCTGACATAGGTGTCTTTGTTAAGTCGGTGTTCCAGGATTGAGTGCAGGGCTGGGGGAATGGCGCCTACTGTGGACCTACAGTTTGCGGCGATAGGCAAACTGTAGTGGATCCAGGCAATCAGGGGGGCAGGAATTGATTTGTGCCATGACTAGCCCATAGAAACATATAGGAACGTAGAAGATAGGAGCAGGAAGAGGCCATTTGGCCCTTCAAGTCTTCTCTGCCATTCATTAAGATCATGGCTGACCATTGAGTTCAATAGGCTAATCCTGCTTTTTCCCCATAATCTTTGATCGTATTTGCCCTGAGTATTTATCTCGGCTGCTATCTTTGAAATTGTGGCTGTGGGATGTTTCGCATCTACCTGAGAGGGAGCAGATGGGGTCTTGAGTTAATATCTTATCTGATGACCACGGGCAGGACCCAGACCTGCAACACTTGTAAATCTGAAGTGATAATACATCAGTGACAGTGTAGCACTCCCTCAGTACTGCACTGAATGGTTACTCTGGGTTATCTGCGCAGGTCTCTGGAAATTGGAGAACAGGTTAACTGTTAGGCAGCATTGAATGGAACGTTGACCAGTGAAACAAATTTAACTTCTAGATTTCAAGGTAACACTCTGGGTGTGTGTTCTGGGTAGAATGGTGCAAAATCAATTTCTTGGCTTGTGTCTCTGTTCACATTTAATAATCATATTAGATCCAAATGTGTTTGAGTGAAACTCAGAAGTTAGGATGAGAATGATATGAAATGATATAAACAATAGATTGAATCAGTATAGAAGGTCATTGTGGAATAAAATCATTTTTCATTGGTAAACTGACCTCTGTGGATAATTTTTCGAACCTGAAAATAATGGCTAAAAGCAGGCCCTACATGTGCATCAATGTTTGTCTCCATTTCCATTTCTGTCTTGTTGCCTTTCTTGCTTTGTCTGCACCTTTGACTCTCTGAGGCAGGAGCAGGATACAGACTGGTGTTCTTTGTTATACCCTCTCTAATTCCTCTTTCCACTGAGGCCAATAACATACCGCTGCATTGATACGCTTAATCTGACTTTGAGCATAACCCTCTCTCCACCTCTCTGTATTTATGGTGTTTGCTCTGTCCTTGTGATCACCTGAGGTTCTTTTTTATTAAGCGTATCCCTGGTTCTTACCTTTTGTCCTCCTCACTTTCCCAATCTTTGCTTTTCCCTTTGTCCCCTGTGCACTTTCTGTCTCTCTGCTGTCACTCCCTCTCTCATTCACCCTCTCTCCCATGGCTTGTATCTGTCCCTGTGTACCTGTCTCATCCTTTGGACATTTTCTGTTTTTCTCTCTGTCTACTTATGTGCCTGTGGTGAGGAACCTGGATCGCTGAATCCATTTTTTCCTGGTTTAGTGGGAACACTGATCTTCTGTATCCCCTCAAAAGAATATTGTGGAATATTACCTCATAGAAACAGGCCACTCAGCCCATCAAATCTCCATTGATATTTTTCTTCACTAATTTAATCCCATTTTCTTCCTTGGTTCTCCTATATAGAATATTCATTGTTTTTTAAGCTGCTATTTAATTTCCTTTTAAATTAATACATGGATCCTGCTTTTACATTAGTTTGAAGAGTTCAGCGTTATAATCATCTGCTGTGTAAAGACATTTTTTTATAATGTCCCCTTTAAAATCCTCCAGTTATCATAGGAACTCCCAGTGGTAGGAAATCTATTACTACATAGTTCCACGAAAATTCTGCTACCTCTTCAGAGGTGAAATGACTTGTAGTTGCTAAGATATTAGTGAACAAAGCAGAAATGCCCACCATCAAAATCCATGTCATGACAACATTTTCAAACAGAAGATGGACACACATTCAATAAACATCAAGTCTCAAGCCTCATATTTACAAAGAGTTCCCAATACTTTGACATGGACTGGACAATGGATGCCATTGTACAGGTGTGTACAGTACTGAGGCACCAATAGCTAGCTACTGGAGTTGATTTGCCTGTGTTTATTGAGTGAATATTACTTCCTAGATTTTGCATGGTCAACTTCCTGAAGTCACTTCTGTGTGTTCCCTGCATTCCTTTCCCAAGTACATCGAGCATTGCTTTTTTTTATTAATTCATGGAGCACGGGCGTTGCTGGCTAGCCACCATTTATTGTCCATCCCTTGTTGCCCTTGGGAGAGGGCAGTTGTGAGCTAACTACATTGCTGTGGCTCTGGAGTCATGTGTAGGCCTGACCAGGTAAGAATGGCAGATTTCCTTCCCTAAAGGAACTAGTGAACCAGATGGATTTTGTGACAATTGACAATGGTTTCATGGTCATCTGTAGATTCTTAATTCCAGATTTTTTAAAAAACTGAATTCAAATTCAACCATCTGCCTTGGGCGGGATTCGAACCCTGGCCCATGGAACATTAGCTGAGTTTCTGGACTAATAATCTAGCAAAGACACCACAAGGCCAGGGCCTTCCCATTTGGTTCCAGTTCAGCTGCCTCTGAAAAGGAACCAAAATCTCATATCTGGAGTCAGTGTTGGGTGAGTGCAATTTAGGAATGTAATAGAGGCTAGTGGGGGTTATTGGCCCTTTGAGCATGTTCTACTGCTTAGTAAGATCATGACTGATCTTCAAGCTCAACTTCACCTTCCTGCACTGTCCTCATATCCATTCATCCTAAAAATCAATGTACCTCTGTCTTGCGTTTACTCAATGACTAAATATCCACAGCTCCCTGGAATTGAGAATTCCAAAGATTCACAAGCCTCCGAGTGAAGACTTTTCTCCTCATCTCCTAAATGACCAATTTTTTATTTTGAGATAGTTATCCTGTGTTCCAGATTCCCCAGCTAAGGGAAATATTTTCTCAGCATCTGCCTTAAAATATTATTAGGAGATTTTCCTTCTTCTAAACTTGAGGAAATACAGGAGTGTACTCACTCTCTTTCCACAGGACAATCCTAGAATTAGCTCTTAGGTTCTTTGACATTGAAGACAGATGTGGAGTTATCACTCGCTCCAAATGGTCTGCAGCTCTGCCCAAACATTTTTGCTCAACTGTACAAATAAAGTGGCAGAACTGGTGGAATCCTTTAACATTCTGACAAGGGGAGCAAGCAGGGTTCTCAAAGGATGTCACGATGAGTTTGTGCTCAGTCATGAGTTTAGGTCAGTACGTAGCCCACATCCAACATCAATCTGTGGGTTCTGCAGCTGCTGGCTGTCTGACCTTCCTCTGGTTACTGCTCATCTGGTGCCACCTACATCCTCTGGAATTCCCTGTCCTCCTCCGAATCCAGCACACTCACTGACAGGCCCAATGGAATTCCTATGGTCAGTGCAGCTCACGGAAACTGTCGTGGTAAGCATCAAGCGAAGGAGTGCTGAACTCACAAGTACCAGATTCTGTCAAAGTCTGTTACCCGTTTCATGGGGCAGGAACCATTCCCAATTTTAATATTGCAAAGGAGTCTAAAATATTGAAGCCTTGGCAAAATAATTTTGAACCGGTGACCCTGCAGGTTTGTAATTCCATATAATCAGTAAAACAGCCGGAATCAATAAAAAAAAAGCTCTGATTGTAACAAAGCTGACTTTATCCACTGTATAAATCCCCTTGTCCGGTAAATCAAATAAATCATTCATATTCATTATATTAAACAATATGTAAAACTTGCATTCTGCTGCCTAGGAAACGCAGCCAGCTTAATTAAGGACCCCACGCACCCTGGACATTCTCTCTTCCATCTTCTTCCATCGGAAAATGATACAAAAGTCTGAGGTCACGTACCAACCTACTCGAGAACAGCTTCTTCCCTGCTGCTATCAGACTTTTGAATGGACCTACCTCGCATGAAGTTGATCTTTCTCTACACCCTAGCCATGACATAACACTACATTCTGCACTCTTTCCTTCTCTATGAACGGTATGTTTTATCCGTATAGCACAGAAGAAGCAATACTTTTCACTGTATACTAATACATGACAATAATAAATCAAATCAAATTAAAATAAACTTCTTATTTATGTAGATGTAAATACATATCTTAATTCACTCATCTTAATTCAAAAAATATATTCCTTTCTCCGTGTCACAAAGTCAATGTGCAGAGTAAACAGGGCCTTAATTCATCTCCTTGCTCGGTCCAAATAATGCTTCAAATTCAGATTGAATCCAATTCATGGTCCCCACAAGAGGGGCATACCCGATCCAAGCTGACAAGTTCTGGCATTATACCCTGCCTCGGGGTTTGATCTTAGCCAAAAGGTGGAGAAGCTTTTTTTAAAATGCTTAGTCACAGAGCATTTTCAGTTCAATCAAACGGTACTCACTGTGTTTTTTTTCTCTGCCCCAATGCACATTTTGGAAAATCTTGATATGATCTTGGTTTTTGATTGTTCTGTAATGATAGTCACCTTATCTGTTGGTGATTCTTATCTCGGCTGCCAGGAAATGTGAGACTAATGATTAAAAAGCATCCCACCAATCTTGCCTCTTTCTATAATTGCAATGGAACTAGTGGGGATAAGGCTTTGGGTGTGATTTTACCAGTCATTCATGCCATGCTCCTGCTGGCACAGTGGTTAGCACAGCTGCCTCACAACTCCAGAGACCCAGGTTCAATTCCCGGCTTGGGTCACTGTCTGTGCGGTGTTTGTACATTCTCCCTGTATCTGAGTGGGCTTCCTCCGGGTGCTCTAGTTTCCTCCCACAGTCCAAAGAGGTGCTGGTTGGGTGGATTGGCCATACTAAATTTCCCCTTAGTGAGGCCGAACAGGAGATTTTCACAGTAACTTCAATGCAGTGTTAATGTAAGCCTACTAGTGATGAATAAATAAATTTTTAAAGATGGAGAATTTGACACCAAGCCAAATCTCCAGTCACTGCAGCAGGATGGGAAAATCCCACTGAACAGTCGGAAAGTTCTAGCCCAAGGATTTTGCCCCAAATCCCTTCCCCTCCTCACTGCTCCCCCTTCCATTTCAGCAAGTATTTTTCACACTCCGAGACTAGAATTAGCTGTTGACTTTGTTAATCATTTTTTGTCTTTACTGATTGATATTTGTGCTTGAGCAAATTATTACTTGGTGAAGTGGTTTGTTTTGCACTCCAGACTGATGGTATGAAGAAGCTGAGATGCAGACTCGCATGACAAGCTTGCTGAAATACCCAGGCTAATGCCTGTGGGTGAATTGTCCTGTGTGTGGGCATGATAACTCTTTCAGTAATAATTAGGGCTAACCATGATCGTTTCTGCAGAACTGTAAGAACGTCAGCTGCTGCATGCTAATTTGCTAATTCTAATGTCAATGGTAGATTAAGTTATGAATGGAATGGAATGTGCAACAACGCAAATTAAAATTGTTAAGCTAGGTGATTTTTAATGAGTCCCGTTTTGGTGTACCTTGGTGGAAGATTCCAGAATAGGGCAGTTTCCAGTTTTACATAGAACATAGAACATAGAACATTACAGCGCAGAACAGGCCCTTCGGCCCACGATGTTGCGCCGACCAGTTAAAAAGCAATGACCCTCTAACCTAAACCAATCCCTTTCCATCCATAAACCTATCCACGGATCTCTTAAACGCCCCCAAACTAGGCGCATTTACAACTGCAGCAGGCAGGGCATTCCAATCCCTCACCACCCTCTGGGTAAAGAACCTACCCCTGACATCCGTCCTATAACTACCACCCCTTAATTTAAAGCTATGCCCCCTCGTGCTAGCTTTCTCCATCCGAGGAAAAAGGCTATCACTGTCCACCCTATCTAAACCTCTAATCATCTTATATGTTTCAATATTGTTTTATTGAAACAATTCCAGTAGCGACAGAAAATAACATAAGGAGTAGGAGCTGGAATCAGCTCCACTGTTCCAGATGCCTTGTGTACAACAGCACCCAAATAAACAGACCTCTAACAATAACGTGAATGTAATTTTTCTAGCTCTCCGACAGATGTGCACAATTTGCTGGGAACGTAATTTTAGTTAGAGCACAAGATCATGAGAACTAGGATCAGGAGTAGGCCATTCAGCCCCTCGAGCCTGCTCCACCATTCGATAAGATTGTGTTGATCTGATTGTAACTTCAATGCCACATTCCGAACACCCCCTTCGATCCTTTTGTAGATCAAAAATGTTTCTAACTCAGCTATGAATATATCCGATGATCCAATCTCCAACTCACAGAAAATAAATTCCTCCTGATCTCTGTCTTAAATGGGAGACTCCTTATTGCAAAACTGTGACCTCTTGTTCTAGGTTCCACCCCCCCGAGGAGAAACATCCTCCCACTACCCACCCAGTCAAGCCCCTCAGAATGTTATTCTTTTTCACAATTTGTGCATGGGGCTGGCTAGACCAGTAACTACTGCCCATCCCGAATTGCCTTTGAGGAGGTGCTGGTGAGCAGCCTTCCTGGAGTGCTGTAGTCCCTGTGATGTAGGTACACCCAGAGTGCTGTTAAAGTTTAAAGTTTATTTATTAGCATCACAAGTAGACTTACATTAACACTGCAATGAAGTTACTGTGAAATTCACCCCAGTCGCCACACTCCAGCAGCTGTTCGGGTGCACTGAGGGAGAATTTAACATGGCCAATGCACCTAACCAGCATGTCTTTCAGACTAACATAGAACAGTACAGCACAGTACAGGCCCTTCAGCCCTCGATGTTGTGCCGAGTTTTGTCCAAAACCAACATCAAGCTATCCCACTCTCTATCATTCCGGTGTGCTCCATGTGCCTATCCAATATCCACTTGAAAGTTCCTAAAGTGTCCAACTCCACTATCACAGCAGGCAGTGCATTCCACACCCCAACCTACCTCGGACATCCCTCCTATATCTCCCACCATGAACATTATAGTTATGCCCCCTTCTAACAGCTACATCCACCTGAAGAAATAGTCTCTGAACGTCCACTCTATCAATCCCTCTCATCATCTTATAAACCTCTATTAAGTCGCCTCTCACCCTCCTCCACTCTAAAGAGAAAAGCCCCAGCTCCCTCAACCTTTTCTCATAAGACCTACCCTCCAAACCAGGCAGCATCCTGGTAAATCTCCTCTGCACTCTCTCCAATACGTCCACATCCTTCTCATAGTGAGGTGACCAGAATTGCACACAATATTCCAAATGTGGTCTCACCAAGGTCCTATGCAGTTGCAGAATAACCCCACGGCTCTTAAACCCAAACCCCATGTTAATAAACGCTAACACACTATAGGCTTTCTTCACGGCTCTATCCACTTGAGTGGCAACCTTCAAAGATCTGTAGATATAAACTCCATGATCTCTTTGTTCCTCCACATTCCTCAGAACCCCGCTATTGACCCTGTAATCTGCATTCAAATTTGTCCTACCAAAATGAATCACACTTATCATCTGTCACTTTTCGGCCCAGCTCTGCATGCTACCAATGTCTCTTTGCAGTCTACAACAGCCCTCCACCCCATCTACTAATCCACCAATCTTGGTGTCATCGGCAAATTTACTGACCCACCCTTCAGCCCCTCCTCCTCCGAGTCATTGATAAAAATCACAAATAGCAGAGGACCCAGCGCTGATCCCTGTGGTACACCGCTGGTAAGTGGTCTCCAGTCTGAAAATGTTCCATCCACCACCACCCTCTGTCTTCTACGAGATATGATGTGGGTATGCCGGCGTTGGACTGGCGTAAACACGGTAAAAAGTCTGACAACACCAGGTTTTAGTCCAACCTATTTATTTGATAATATACTCACAAGCTTTCGAGGGACACCCTCTTCGTCAGGTGAATGGAGAGTTCTGGCCTCAGACAGAGCATATAAAGCACAGACAGTTTAGAGATTACTGATTAGAATGCGAATCTTTACACCTAACCTGCTGTTCAAGACCTGAAGTGGCTGATAATGTGAGTGGAAGGAGCACTGATCACAGTTTAAAGAGATGTGTATTGTCTCCAGACAGTACAGTAAGTGAGGTTTTGCAAACCCAGGCAAGTCACGGGGGTTACAGATAGTGCGACATGAACCCAAGATCCCTGTTGAGACCGTCCTCATGTGTGCGGAACTTGGCTATCAGTCTCTGTTCAGCGACTCTGCGCTGTCGTGTGTGTTCTACGAGATAGCCAGTTACTTATCCAATCGGCCAAATTTCCCTCTATCCCACATCTCCTTACTTACTGTGGGAGGAAACCGGAGTAGGCAGAGGAAACCCGCACAGGCACGGGGAGGATGTGCAGATTCCACACAGTAATGCAAGCCAGGAATTGAACCAGGGTCCCTGATGCAGAGAGGCAGCAGTGCTAACCACTGTACCATTGTGCTACCCTTTCGTGTTAGGGAGGAGTTCCAGGATTTTGATTCAGCGACAGACAAGGAATGATGATAGATTCCCGAGTCAGGATTGTGAGTCACTTGGAGGGGAACCGCTAGGTGTTGGTGTTCCCATGCGCGGCTTGGCTGTTACGATGTCTTGGGTGGACAGTGATTGAACGCAGACTCCTGTGAGTGTAAGTGCTCAGAAGGACAATCTCCTGAGATAAACACAATCCCCTGAGCATTCCTGACCAAATAGACAGTGATTGGTCAGTGCCTGTCCTGTGAGTAATGACTGAGAGCCTCATCAGTGCCAAAAGGGAGAGACAAAGGAACATGAGGACCAACAACCTGCAGGGAAATCCATCGTAAAGAAACATGCCCTGGGTCTGGGATACAGAAAGGACGTCGGAGCTCACCGAGAGGGAGAGAGTGATCTTCTCGCCTCTAGTTAGGCCCAAGCCTTGAGTTTTGAAATCTTTTGTACCTTCTCATAGGATTGCAAAAATTTTAGATGCCCACATGTTTACAGAGAGTAAAATGTGTGAGTCTAACTGGGAATGCGTTGGAATAATTAAGTGTTCACCAAGGGAGTAGGAACCTCACCATTACAGCAGATGGAAGTTTCACTGAACATTCTGTTCCTTAGACACTTTGTTTGAACTAGTTTATCTCTCAGCTGTGTTGCTCTCAATTAAGAATTAAGTGCTACTCGCAAATGCCTTCTGGAAATCTAAATACACCACATCCAGCGGTCCCCCTCTGTCGTTATATCTTCATAAAATTCAGTAAATTCATCAAACATGACTTCCCCTTCATGAGTCCATCTTGCGCCTGCTTAACTGAACCATTCTTTTCCAGGTGTCCTGCTATTTCTTCCTTAATGATAGATTCCAGCATTTTCCCAACTACGGATGTTAAGCTAACCAGCCTGTAGTCACCTGTCTTTTGTCTACCTCCTTTTTTAACCCATGTAAATGGAAAAAGAATTACCAATTGATATACAATTTCCTATGGTGTTGAGATGTACATGGATGCAGGTGGGGTGAAAACTGTATAGGAATGTGATATGGCTGAGATAAGAGGCGTGAAGGATTTCTGGATTGCCTTCCCTGGTCAAGAATTGTCAGGCAAATCTCCCTGCTCGCTCCTACACTTGGTGCAACTTCAGTGGGGTGCGGAGCCCTCCACTCACTCCATTCCTGCATGACTGGCCTTGGATCTGCATCATCTCGATATTTTCAGAGGGCTCCTGGTGAGGCTGCCTGTGGGAAGGGGAGAGTGGCCCACCCTAGTTCCAAACAGCCTGCGGTAAAGTAACCTAATTAACTGACTTAAGGTCAGACGAAGAACGTTTATGATTTTGAAATCGAATTTAAGATGATGTAATCAATGATCATACCAACAATTGCACCACTTAGGGGATTGAGTATAATTTAAATCCTGCTCTGCACAGTATAATACCTGACATATCCAAACATGTTGACTTTAAGGACAAAGTGTTGCTGACAATGTTTTGCAACCAGATTGCTTTTCTGCGCATCAGAATGGAAAGAGGCAGAAAAACTCATCAAGTCTGGCAGCATCTGTGGAGAGAAAAGCAGAGAGAATGTTCTGGGTCTAACTTGGCCCTTTGGGTTCTGATATTGGATTCAAAACATCTGTTTCTCTCTCTCGACAGATGCTGCCAGACCTGCTGAGATTTTCCAGTATTTTCTGCTTTAATTTCAGGTCTATTTTTGCTCCCTCTTATCTGTGCATCAAATATTGTTTACAGTTTGAGATTAAAATAATTGAGTTTGGCTATTATTTTGTTTCTTTTTACTAAATAAAGTATTGATATTCACAGCACAGTAACAATGATAAAGTGTCTGGATCTGTGCTTTGATCCCTTATTCATGGTGAAATTTGAATTCAATAAAAATCTGGAATTCCAAGTCCAAGAATAACCATGAAACCATTGCCGCTTGTTGTAAAAACCCATCTGGTTCACTAAACTCCTCGAGAGAAGGAAATCTACTGTCCATAACCTGGTCTGGCCTACATGTGACTCCAGACCCACAACAATGTGATTGACTTTTAAATAGCCTGGCAAGGCTTTCAACTCAAGGGCAATTAGGGATGGACAATTAATGCTGGTCCAGCCAGGACCCCCATGTCCCATGAATGAATAAAAAAATGTTCAGTAAACCTGATCTCCAATTCCGGTTAATATTGAAGAAATGATGAAGGATTGGCTGCACATTCTGCAATTCTTTATACTGAATTTCCTCATCCCCATCTGTTCTGGTGAAGAGGCCTTGTCTCGCTGTTACTCTGGGTTCATAATGCAGACATTTAATTCAGGAAAATCCAATTAGTGGAGCTGTTTTCTTTACATTTATTTAATGCTAGTAATTGCAAACGGTTTAAAGCATACAGGTCAGTGTCCGATGTTATAAATACCCTGGAGATAGTCGGGGTTAATTTATTCCTGTGAGTCACATCTGATTTGTATTTAGTGGAAATCTTATGGAAAATTTGTGACTAATCATTACTGTAAGGAGCTTTAAATCCTGCGTTGGATGCTGATAGTACACATAGTGGCTACATAAAAAAATGCATAAAGTGGCAGCCGAGCTTATTTGGTCAGCGCCACTCCTGATTAGCGACTTAATTGGTGTCCTCACTACCACGGCCTAATCCATTGCAACTGGGTTTAATTCAATGTGGATAGTTCAGACCAGCAGCAACTGTGGGCTGAAATTTGCCACGTAGGCAGGGATGGGTTTAGAGGCTGGTTGCTGTACAAGAAGAGAATGTGCCACTCACCCCACATGCTGCTGCTTCCAGGTGATTCTCCTGGAGGTGGTTTCTCAGAAATAAAGAACTAAGAAAAGTCCAACACAGGAACAGGCCCCTCCGGCTTCTCCAAGCCTGTGCCTATCATGATGCCCTAACTAAACTAACAAAAACCTTCAACCCTTACTCCGTCTGAATCCCTCTATTTTCTCCCTATTCATGTACCCAGCCTTTTAAATGTTGCTAATGTGCCTCCTCTGGCAGCGTGTTCCAGGCATCCACCACTCTCTGCATGAAAAACCTCCCTCACACATCTCCCTTAAACCTCCCCCCTCTCACCTTGAATCTGTGCCCCCTTTTAATTGACATTTCCACCTGGGAAAAAGCCTCTGACTATCCACCCTGTCTAAGGCTCTCATAACTTGTAGACCATCAGGTCTCCCCTCAGGCTCCGTCTTCCCAGTGAAAATAATTCTAGTTTATTCAACCTCTCCTCATAGTCAACACCCTCAAGACCAGGCAACATCCTGGTGAACCTTCTTTGCTCTCTCTCCAAAGCTTCCACGGTGGTGGCCAACTGTCTGGAAGGGGTGGACACTTGGGTGATTAAGCAGGCAATTGAGAGGTATTTTGCCACAGAGTTACACTTTGATCGGAGGTGCACAGGCCCCACATTATGCCAGCACCTGGTCCAATCAGTTGGGGTTGCTGAGTAGCGGGATGCCGTTAACTAAAGAAAGAGCCATTGAATTCTTCCTATAAATGGGGGGACCAGTAAAGAAGGGCCCCAACA
Source organism: Carcharhinus amblyrhynchos (assembly GCF_965287045.1). Lineage (NCBI taxonomy): Eukaryota > Metazoa > Chordata > Chondrichthyes > Carcharhiniformes > Carcharhinidae > Carcharhinus > Carcharhinus amblyrhynchos. The sequence goes on from NC_137328.1 coordinate 2,375,471, forward strand.
TTTCCATTGATGTGCCAGGTTGAACGCAAAGCTCTCAGATTGCGAGGACTGAAAGAGAGTGGGGGAGAGTGCAGGCAAATTTTGTACCTGAGGTAGATTTAATACAGGCTGACTCTGGAAATGTACCAAACTCCTCCCAGCCCCCCCACCCTTACCCCTCACCACACCTCCACCCCCCACACACACCAGCTGCCCCACCCCCACACCCCCCACCCCCACCTGCACCTCTATCTCCTCGTCCCATCTCCTCAATGCACCTGCTGTTCCTAATTGGGACAGCGATTATGGGGGAAACCCATAACTCACCCCCCTCCCAATGATTCAGCTGTGTGCCGACCTCTAGTCAGGTCCAGTTCTGAAAATGGAGCCAATGTCAGGGTTCACGCCTCTCAGGAAAATGCAGCCCTGTGCTGGAGAAGTATTACCTTTCGATGGCAGTTATAGAAAATTCCCAACTGAATTAGGTGGTCAGTTCGAATGCAACTTCCCAACCAAATTATTTTCCCTATTTTGTTTCCCCGGTAATCAACATTATCAGGGAGGCAATGGCCTAGTGGTATTGATACTGAACTAACAATCCGAAGATCTAGGCTAATTTCTGGGGACCTGGGTTCAAATCCCACCATGGCGGATGGTGAAATTTGAATTCAGTACAAATCTGGAATTAAAAGACTAATGATGACCATGAAGCCATTGTCAATTGTCATAAAAATCCATCTGGTTCACTAATGTCCTTTAGGGAAAGAAATCTGCTGTCCCTACCCAGTCTGGCCTACATGTGACTCCAGAGCCACAGCAATGTGGTTGGTTCTTCAATGCTGTCACGGATGGGCAATAAATGTTAGCCAAGCCAGTAATCCTCAGTCCCGTTAACCAGCCCCTGCTCTTTGAGGCTCCAAAATGGTCTCTGTCTCTAAAAGGCAGTTCACCAATACAGTAGCAGGCCATGGAATGAAAACACAATGAATAAATAAATTAAAAAGTTAAATGAACACAAATGGAGCCCAATTCAAAAATACAGCAAGTGACAGAAGGGTATTTTGATTGATCAGAGGTATTTGCAATTGCTTGATTTTTAAAACAGATTGTAACATTCCTTTAGTCCTGTTTGCTTTGATTCCCTTCATTGTAAATTAGCCACCAATTCAAATAAAGGTGGACAGTATAAATCTCTCAGCATCATTAACTCTGATCAAACACCTTTCATGCTACCAAATAGCTCAGAAAATAGTCAATGCAAATTAGACGTTTGCAGAAGACTCTGGATTTCTCAGCCTCAAGCAGCAAGGGAACACTAAGTCACGCTCTGTGTAATGTACACCAGTAAGAATATTAGGATCTTCTGATCCATCTTGATCCTCAGTGTAAACTGGATCATAATCCACACTGATGCTACTGATGAAAGAGAATCGTGTTGGCAATCCACTGTCAATATCTGGAAGAGCTATCGTAACTGAACCCAACCCCAGGACGAGAGGGTTAGATTAAAATCACCACCAAAACATTAAGGCAGAGCCTCAGAGTGAAGCCTTCTGTATCTGGAGGCTAACCTATGTTATTTTGGTATTTTACAGACTTCACAGATTTTCATTCCATGGCCTGCTACTGTATTGGTGAACTGCCTTTTAGAGACAGAGACCATTTTGGAGTCTCAAAGAGCAGGAGCTGGTTAACGGGACTGAGGATTCATTGTAACAGAATTCAGCATCTCGGAAAGTGCAGTTGCTTGAGTTGTTCACAACAGATAGTATTACACTGGTATTATGGTTAAGAACCCGTCTGTTTTTAATGAGGGAGATCAAGTACATGATGAAAGCTCCATTCACTTAATCCCATGAGTTTTAAAATAGAGCAGAGTTCTGAGCACAGTGCCAACTTATTCCTCTGTCATCTCTGATTGGTTGGCTATCATTTTTAATGTCATGGGGGCCATTGTTGAGAGTTGCGAAGAATAGCATAAATAGAGGAATAATGACTGCTGATGGGCATTATCCAGACATTGATTGAGAAAAGGTCATCTATAAATTTCTTTGCGACAGATTTATACGACTGTTTTCTGGAAAGGAACACTCTGTGAATGCAAAACTCCCATAAATTACCAGATTCCAAAATACGAGCTTGTATGTAAATTTCTGTCAGATGTGGGCACGGATAGTGTAGAGGGAGCAAGGATTTTTTTGCGCGTTCTTCCCAAAAGCTAATCACTCATTGATGCAGGTTAAATACATGTTTGCAAATTGAAAATAAAATTAACTAAAAAGGCATTTGCCTTGAAATTAAATTTTTGGACAATGAGATATAAACACATTCCTCTAAAATTTCTCTCCACATTAGTACCTCAATTAAAATATGGGAGAGAGGAATTCCATGCAGATATTGTAATGAGCATTGCAGAATGTTTCTGTTGAATTGTATCAGCCAAGGATTGTATTTAGTCCTGACAGTAAAAAAACAAAAACTTTCATTGACATCACTCCTTTCATATACGCAGGAGTTTCAGGGTTTAAGTCTATTTATTAGTGTCACAAGCAGGCTTATGTTAACACTGCAATGAAATTACTCTGAAAACCCCCTAGTTGCCACACTCTGGTGCCTGTTCAGGTACACTGAGGGAGAATTTAGCATGGCCAATGCACCCAACCAGCACATCTTTCAGACAGTGGGAGGGAACTGGAGCACCCAGAGGAAATCTACACGGACACCGGCAGAACGTGCAAACTCCACACAGACAGCGATCCAAGCTGGAAATTGAACCCAAAGCCTGGCGCTGTGAGGCAGCAGTGCTAACCACTGTGCTGCAGTTATGCATTAATGAGTTATTTTAAAATGCTGTTATGTAAATGGGGATTTGTGTTTGAGTGCCGCTCCTCAGACAAATAGTGATGGAATGAAAGGGCAAGTAATCTGTTTCAGATGATATAAGGGGGAGAGATGTTGACCACAACATCAGCAGAATTCCCTCCATTTCTTTGAATTGTGGCTGGGGATCTTTTGCATCTATTTAAATTAACAGCTTAAATCTGGGTTATAACTTTCCGTCACAGAGGGACTGCATCAGACCATGCCAGACTCCCACAGTGATACTTTAAAATGCTCTGCTAGGTGATATGCTTGGCTACAGTATTGTTTGAACCAATAACCTTTTGGCATAATGGAGAGTTCCACCTTTGAACCCAACTCACAGTAAAAGATGTTTGTGATCCAAGTGAATGTCTCACTGTTTTTCATAGACCAGCATTTCTGAATCGTGTTACTGTCAATCTTAGTGAGAACGACAGTCTTTACGACAAACCCAAAAGTTGATTTTTGAAAAGCCCTTAGCTTACATTAGCTGTAGTTGTGACTGGTACACTGTTCCTAACGGGATGTTGTTGGTATGCTTCAGTAAGCATCTTCTAAAAGGACTTGAATATATTCACAGAAGGAAAAATGTGCAAAGCTGTGAGGGAGGAATAGGAGAGTGGGACAAGTAAGGTTGTTCTTTCAAAGGTGCAATGGGCTGAATGGTCTCTTCATGTGCAGTGCGATTCTGTGGCAATTCTTTGTAATCAGATTAGTTACTGTTTGCTGACCAGCTAATTAATAATTCCATTTCAATTAAATATTCTTCAGTTGTAAATATACTAGGCCAAAGGGAGGGACAATATAAATATTCTCAGTGCTCCTGCCCAGGGAGGTTAAAATTGCCCCTCCCTGTTACCCATGACTACTTCACTTTCTCTCATGTGAGATAGACTGAATCTGGTGAGGAAGGAGAGATTGGACAAGGACAATTACATTTCTATCGGTGAATCCTGTTATTCACACAATTACAATGTGCAATCCTCTTTTCCCTAGAATTATAGAATCCCTACAGTGCAGAAGGAGGCCATTCAGCCCATCGAAACAGCACTGACTCTCTGGCAGACCACCTTACCCTGGTCCGCCCCCCTCGCCCTATCACTGTAACCCCACGCACGTCCCGCTTCCCCCACCCCAAAATTGCCCCTTAGTGTCCCCTAACTAAGGGGCAATTTATCATGGTCAGTCCACCTAACCTGCACACCTTTGGACTGTGGGAGAAATCCCACACAGACATGGGGTGAATGTGCAAACTCCACACAGACTGTAACCCAAGGCCAGAATTGAACCTCAGTGACTGGAGCTGTGAGGCAGTGGTGCTAACCATGGTGTCACCTCTTGGAGCTCTGCACAGGTGATAGTTCATACACAGGGTAAAGTGATTTACCCCAGTTCCTTTAGGAGAGGATGGGGGAGCGGGAAGAGACTGTTAGTGGATAAATCTCACTTATTGTCACTGAGTAATTCCTGCTGTAAAGCATGTGTGTGTGTGGATAGTGGGTGAGATCCCTTCAGGTTAACAATAACTGGGGGTATTTTTGCTGAGAAGTTGCTGGCGTTGGACAGCAAGAATTCTTTTATTTGTTGACTCTCCGTCATCCCCAGTCTGTTGGGCCAACACGTTGGTGATGGAATAGGGTCCATTTCCCACTGCTCCATCCCCTGAGTTGTTAATGGAAGGAATGAGGGTGGTAGTGAGTGAGAGGACTATGATGGCGGGAGGTTGGAGTATTGTCCGTAGGGAGACGCTGGCTTTGCCCATCTATTCAAATACTCGGATTGTGGGTGCTGGAGGTTACTCAGAGTCACTGCCAAAAAAAAACAAAATGCCTCTTTCCTCTTCAACTCTCATTCCATCTCTATCGGCTTTCTGTCTGGGAAAAGCACCAGAATTTGTCTCTCCCATCCAGAGGTGGAGTCCTTCTGAGGAAGGGAAAGTCCCAACTTCCTTCTGTCTGCAATACTGTTCTTGATGGAAACCTGCCATATCATGACATGTTAGACTGAAGGTTTCTAACTGCTAAGGACAGACCCAGACATATGGAGAGTGTCTACTGGAATTTTGCTGGAAACATTTGGTTTACCACTGAGTGGGTGTGATAAGCTCTATGTAGGATTTATAATTATGCATTCAATTTAAATCTCTTCATCTTTTGTACAGATGGAGAATAAATGAGCCACTTTCGACATATCCTCCCACTCCTCACCTAGTGACTCTTTCTGTGTAATTCATGGTGACAGCTATGTACACACTATTAAAGACATGGTCCCACGTTATGCAGCACTTACCACTTAAGCATGGGTGTGAGCCAAGATATTCACCACTGGCTAGAAGCATGAGTGAAGGAAGACTGCTGTATAAATTGTATCTTTGAGGGTATTTTATTTGTATCAAGGCACTGATCTATAAATGGAAGCTTTGTACATCCTCAGAGTGAACAGTTAAATTATCCATCAAATGGATGCTTCCAGAATGATGTCCAAAAGGTACCAGGCGTAGAGTTGAGACTGTGAGTGGGATTTTCTGGTCGCTCATCCCAAGATCTTGGCACAATCCGTGTCCCACCCGTTACAATTCCCATGGTGGGCAGGACAGGAAAATTCCACCCTCGGACAGTGGGATCAGGGTATTCGTTGAATCATAAAATCTCTACAGTGCCGAAAGAGGCCATTCAGCCCATCTAGCCAACAATCCCATCCAGGCCCTATCCCTGTAGCCCCACCCTGCTAATCCCCCAGACACTAAGGAGCAATTTAGCATAGCCAATCCACCTAACCTGCACACATTTGCATTGTGGGAGGAAACCGGAGCAGCCAGAGGAAACCTGTGCAGGCATGGGGAGAATGTGCAAACTTCACACAGTGATTCAAGGCTGGAAACGAACCCATGTCCTTGGCATTACGAAGCGGCAGGACTAACCAAGGTGTCTCACATATTGAATTTGATGCCAAAAGGGAAAATGCAGGAAACTCAGCAGGTTTGACAGCATCTGCAAGGAGAGAAAAGAGCTGACGTTTCAAATCCAGATGACCCTTTGTCAAAGCTTTGGCAAGACTTTCATAAAGGATCATCTGGACTCGAAACGTCAGCTCTTTTCTCTCCTTACAGATGCTGCCAGACCTGCTGAGATTTTCCAGCATTTTCCCTTTTGGTTTCAGTTCCCAGCATCCAAAGTAATTTGCTTTTATTGAATTCGATGAACAGCCATGATCAAAATGAACAGTGGAGCAGGCTTGATGGGCTGAATGGCCTACTCCTGCTTCTGTTTTCTATGTTTCTATGTTTCAGGATGAGACAGATGTGAATCAAAGTCCTGGCAGAGATCTTACACTGTAGCGATTCAGCAAGAGGGTGGTAATTCCCTGTGATGTACTGCCAGAGGAGATGGTGGAGGCAGGTGTACAATAGCAACGTGTAAGAGACTTCTTGAAAGATGCATGAACAGGCAGGGAATAGAGGGACACGGATTGCAAAGAGGCAAAAGGTCTTTAGTTTAGAAAGGCGTCATGTGTCGGTACAGAATTGATGGGCCAAAGGGCTGTTCCTGCCCTGTACCGTACTTTGTTCTTTATTGTTGAGTGTATAAGAGGTTGGAACCAGATGAATGGAAAGGTCTGTGGAGGGTTAAATGAGGTTCCAGTGATAGGGTGAGGCAAGATCATCAAGAGATTTAAATATAAGAGTGCAAATTTTAATGTGTAAATGTTGGTGGAACAGTTGGCACCGTGGGTCAGTGGGGTAAAGGATGGCAGATGAATGGGATGCAGTGTGGGTAGCTGAGTAGTGAATGATCTGAAGTTTACAGACAATGGGGACTGGAAGGTCACCCAGGAGACCATTGGAGCAGCCCAGTGTGTGAAACTGACAAAGATTGAAGTAGGTTTCAACAGCAAATCCAAAAGTAACAGCCAAAGCTCAGCCTTAGTATCACACTAGATTGTATTTGAACTCTTGGTGCATTAGAGGAACTCTCCACTGCCTATCTCTCAATCTGCCCAATGGGAAGCACAGTGGCACTGCTGCCTCATAGCACCAGGGACCTGGGTTCGATTCCCGGGTTGGATCACTGTCTGTTCTCCCTGTGTCAGTGTGGGTTTCCTCTGGGTGCTCTGGTTTCCTCCCACAGTCCAAAAGACGTACTGGTTAGGTGCGTTGGCCGAGCTAAATTCTCCCTCAGTGTACCCGAACAGGCGCCAGAGTGTGGCAACTAGGGAATTTTTGCAGTAACTTCATTGCAATGTTAATGTAAGCTGACTTGTGATACTAATAAATAATAAAAAAGGACATTGTGTTGTCCACACATTCCTGAAGTGTCCTCGGCTGTATCTGACCAGATCTCCAGCTTCAACTCATTTCAATTTGAATATGCCAGGATTGCCTGATTAACATCAGCTTCTGCAAATCGAAAAAAGGGAAGTTATAAGCTGCTGTCAGACTTAAAAACTGATTTGTGGATTGCCAGCTCTTCCTTGGTCTGTTATCGGATTAACAGCCTTCAAGCAAACTTTGAAGCCTTTGAAATAAGTCAAAGTCAGTCGCTGCCCTTTACAGATGATCAGAACTCAAGGGTCTATTCTGATTCCCAGCCTGTTGCTAAATCTGAAACTAAACAATACCTTTCTTGATAATAGGTTTACTCACAGAACACAGTGTTACATACTTCATCTTCCCACCTACCAAACTAGTGTCCCGGCAGTTTCTCTTTACAAGTGTTCTAAGTTATTAACCTTAACAACATAATGAAATGGCTGCATTATGTGCCAATGCTGTATGTGTGTGGACTTGTGCTGATGGTAGGTCCAAGTTAGCGGCTGCCATCCTCATAGGGGGGAACATGCAACATGAGCCTTCTTTGTACCGTACTGTTTCTATCTCTCTCCCCGATAGCCCTGACAGCCTGATTCCAGCTCTTCCAAAAGATCAGAGTCTTCAATCCATCCTCACTCAGTGCTAAATGTCCCATGAGGTAATGAAGGCTTCTTCCCTATACCCACTAGGCTGAATGAACTCAGTCCAACATTGTAACAGCTTTATTTCTTGTCTTGGCTGACTGTTTCGGATCACTGAATATTTAGAACATTTGTTTAAATGTTTTTGTAAATTGCGAGATAACAGAAACCATTAAAGTGAGTTGAAGCATTGGTGTTCAGTAACAATTCTGGATTATCACTGTCGCTCCTTGCAAAAAACAATAATGCTTCCTCCAAACTCCAGTAAAATGCTTGTGATTTAGATATTCCAAGTGACTTGCCGACTAATTGATGTGTGGGAGTCATGGAATCCACAAACTGAGGGCTCATTACAAGTTAGAAAGCAAAATGAGTGCTGGGTAAACTGACTTGTGTATGTCATTGGATTTCTGTGCGTACATGGACCAGTGCACACGGACAGAGGGCTATCACTGGCCATCTTGTATGGCCATATTGCCTTGACAGGAGAGACACAGTGAATTAAGATACCGTTAGCTGTACAGTCACCTCTACTGCTGAGTTTACCTGAGTAATATTATTATGGGAAGTGTCTGTTCAGTGGAATCCCAATGGAATGATGTGGGATGCATTGTAGAATTCCCATACTGTTTGCTTAAGAGTTAAGTAATCCTATTTCCATCAGATGATTGGCCCTTCTCTCTCATCCGAGGGGTAACACACAAAATATCCAGCAAGAATAAAATGGGGACCAAGTTTTAGGGGCCTCCGACTCTCCTTTACATCCCAGGAATTTCAAGAGAACAATAATGAGTTAAGACCATCAGTTTATACAGTGCCTTTAACATAGTGAAATGTAACAAATCTTTTAATATCTATTCCATGAATCTTTCTACATGTTGTATTTTGACTGTAACCAAAGCTATACAATATAGAAGATGGAAACATAGGAGTAGGCCATTCAGCCCTTTGAACCTGCTTTGCCATTTAACCAGTTCATGGCTGATCTTTTACCTACTATCCCTGTACACTGGAATATGATTGGTACCTAGGAGTCTATCGATCTCTGCTTAGAACATACTAGAACACCTTTTGAGAAGGTGACCAAAGAGGTGGATGGGGGCAAGGCAGTTGACGTGGTATATATGGATTTTAGTAAGGCGTTCGATAAGGTTCACCATGGTAGGCTTCTGCAGAAAATGCAGATGTATGGGATTGTGGGTAATCTAGGAAGTTGGATCAGGAATTGGCTATCAGATAGGAGACAGAGGGTGGTGGTTGATGGTAAATATTCATCATGGAATTCAGTTACGAGTGGTGTGCCTCAGGGATCTGTTTTGGGGCCACTGTTGTTTGTAATTTTTATTAATGATCTGGATGAGGGTATAGTTGGGTGGATTAGTAAATTTGCTGATGACACCAAAGTCGGAGGTGTGGTAGATTGTGAGGAAGGGTGTCATAGTCTGCAGGGAGACTTAGATAGGTTGCAGAGCTGGGCCGAGAGGTGGCGGATGGAATTTAATGCGGAGAAGTGTGAGGTAATTCACTTTGGTAGGAGCAACAGATGTGTCGAGTATAGGGCTAACGGGAGGACTTTGAATAGTGTGGATGAACAGAGTGATCTAGGTGTATGTGTACATAGATCCCTGAAAGTTGGGAATCAAGTAGATAAGGTTGTTAAGAAGGCGTACAGTGTCTTGGCGTTTATTGGTAGGGGGATTGAATTTAGGAGTCGCAGCGTCATGTTGCAACTGTACACAACTCTGGTGCGGCCGCACTTGGAGTACTGTGTGCAGTTCTGGTCCCCGCATTACAGGAAGGATGTGGAGGCGTTGGAGAGGGTGCAGAGGAGGTTTACTAGGATGTTGCCTGGTATGGTGGGGAGGTCCTATGAGGAGAGACTGAGGGATTTAGGGTTGTTTTCGTTGGAAAGAAGGCGGCTAAGAGGGGATCTTATAGAAACATATAAGATGATTAGAGGTTTAGATAGGGTGGATAGTGATAGCCTTTTTCCTCGGATGGAGAAAGCTAGCACGAGGGGGCATGGCTTTAAATTAAGGGGGGGTAGCTACAGGACGGATGTCAGGGATAGGTTCTTTACCCAGCGGGTGGTGAGGGATTGGAATGCCCTGCCTGCTGCAGTTGTAAATGCGTCTAGTTTGGGGGCGTTTAAGAGATCTCTGGATAGGTTTATGGACGAAAAGGGATTGGTATAGGCTAGTGGGTCATTGTTTTTGTAACTGGTCGGCGCAACATCGTGGGCCGAAGGGCCTGTTCTGCGCTGTAATGTTCTATGTTCTATGTTCTATGATTGAGCCTGTACAGCTTTCTGAGGTAAAGAATTCTGAAGCCTTTCCACCCACTGAGTGAAGAAATTTCTTCTTACCTTGGTCCTAAATGGCCTATCCCTTATCCTCAGACTGTGTCCCCTGGTTCTAGTCCCCTCACCCCAATCAGGTGAAATATTCTTTCTGCATCCACCCTGTTGAGCCCTGGAAGAATTTTGTACACTTCAGTGAGATGAAAGGATATAATGAAAATAGCAAGATAACGCACTAAGAAGGCGCTTGTGTGTAAATGGTGGACTGGTTTCCAAACCTACCATATAATTTTGGAAATGCAATGACGGCTTCGAGGAAAGTTTCAACAACTGGGCGCACAATTATTGATTCATTTGCATTTGTCAACCAGATGGAAACTCCACAGCATTCTGTAACTATTGCACACATGTTTTCACAGGTACATTTTGAAACCAACAAGCCATTTGGTGAATGATGATCGCTCATTGAAATAATTCGAATTGTCTTTTCACTTCACTGAAAACTAATCCAATGTGTGGGCAACCACAGATATTTTCAAAATGAGTATCAATGGAGCTGACAAACAAAAGTTATGTAATTTTTCATAATTATAGACTGGAATGTACCACTTTCTCAATTATTTGTTTGATATGGCAATCAGGTTCTAAACTTGTTTTAACAAGGAAACACGACTAAGATGTTTTGGTTGTGCTACCACACCAGGAAACGCTGGTGTTCGTTGCAACTCCAATGTTCACACTCATTTGAACAAAGAACAAAGAAAATTACAGCCCTTAGCCTTGCAAGCCTGCACCGACCATGCTACCTGACTGAACTAAAACTCCCAACCTGACCATATCCTTCTATTCCCGTCCTATTCACATATTTGTCCAGATGCCCCTTAAAACTCACTACCATATCTGCTTCCACAATCTCCGCCGGCAGCGAGTTCCAGGCACCCCATCACCGTCTATGTAAAAAGTTTGCCTTGTACATCTTCTTTAAACCTTGCCCCTCGCACCTTAAACCTGTGCCCCCTAGTAATTGACTCTTCCACCCTGGGAAAAAGCTTCTGACTATCCACTCTGTCCGTGCCCCTCATAATCTTGTAGACTTCTATCAGGTTGCCCCTCAACCTCCATCATTCCAATGAGAACAAACCAAGTTTTTCCAACATCTCCTCATAGCTAATGCCCTCCATACCAGGCAACATCCTGGTACATCTTTTCTGTACCCTTTCCAAAACCTTCATATCTTTCTGGTAGTGTGGTGACCAGAATTGAACACTATATTCCAAGTGCGGCCTCACTAAGGTTCTGTAAAGCTGCAACATGATTTGCCAATTTTAAAACTCAATGCCCCAGCCGATGAAGGCAAGCATGCCGTATGCCTTCTTGACTACCTTCTCCACCTGCATTGCCACTTCCAGTGATCTTTGTACCTGTACACCCAGATCCCTCTATCAATACTCTTAACGGTTCTGCCATTTACTGTATATTTTTCCATCTGTATTAGGCCTTCCAAAATGCATTACCTCACATTTGATTTATTATTGTCACGTGTATTGGTATACAGTGAAAAGTATTGTTTCTTCCGCACTATACAGACAAAGCATGCCGTACGTAGAGAAGGAAACGAGAGAACGCAGAATATAGTGTTACAGTCATAGCTGGGGTGTAGAGAAAGATCAACTTAATGCAAGGTAGGTCCATTCAAAAATCTGATGGCAGCAGGGAAGAAGCTGGTCTTGAGTTTGTTGGTGATCTTAGGTTTTTGTATCTTAGGTAGAAGAGAAAAAGCTGGGGTGTGTGGGATCCCTGATTATGCTGGCTGCTTTTCTGAGGCAGCAGGAAGTATAGACAGTATCATTGTGTGTCTTGCCCTCATCTACTCACTGTTACTCTTGATGAGGTTTTTGACTGCTCCCGTCCACCTCTTGCTCTCCCATCGCTCTTTCAGGAGGTTGGTTAACTTCAGACACTGTCCACCATTTGGCTACCTCTCAATTAGACAATGGATTTTGCAACAGGATAGGGTTCAAGATGCAAGATTATGATGCAGATTAACTACCAAAGTTCACTCTCACTGCAGCCAGAATCAATCACAGGGCATTTCTCTGGAGGCAGTCACCTTGGGTACTTGGCTCAGGGATTTTACATGCTCCTTGTACACCTATAAAGGGTGAATGAGGAGAAAATACTAAGGATTATGGAATGGAATGGTAGCAATGGTTAGTGTATTAGTAATCCAGACATCTGTATGATTGGCTATTGTTAGGGGGAGTCCTTCAGTTTAGTTGATACAGAGCACACGCTCCGCACAGCCAAATCCTAAAACTGCGAATTAGCGTCTGAGGATCATCATCGTACTCTGATTTCCACATTTAGAGAACACCCTTCTGACACGAGAGCTTTTTGGTTCTTGGGGAAATAGTGTCGATTAGACTATCAGTGGGAATAGGGGTACAGGATATCACACCCTGCAGGTCACACCCTGCAACCCTCCCTCTCCCCCCATTTCTGCAGGGATTATCTCTACCAATGCAGACGTGTTAAACCTGCCCCCCCCAAACAGCTAGTGTCAGGAACATTCATACTGGAGCGGGAAGCAGGGCAGACTGGTTAGATTCCCTCTCTGATCATTTCCAAGGCTTCCTGTTCACCAACATCTGAAAACCAAAACTAGTCTGCACAACGCGCTCCTGTAATAATTTAGTTGGGAAGTGGCTGGGGACTAACTTGTTGTTCATCGAGTTGCCACCAAGTCTGCTGTAAGCGTACTTGTGAAAGAAGCACAGACAATGGTGCGAACTGTTGGTTAGAATCCAGACAGCTTCACATTCCAAGAATAAGAGTCTAAATTGCTGACTTTGCAAGCAGGGCGCAGAGTATAAACTTGGCAACATCAACAATTATAGTTTATCATCGATTTTAATTATAATAGTTGTAAAATGCAGAGAGGGCCCAACGGGAAAGATATTGTATAACATTCAATGCAGCAGAGTTTTGGCATCACAGTACAGCTCTGTTGAAAGTCACTCCTGTCTGCCATTATAAATCTTCAGCAGGGCTCAATTCGATCGTCTCCCCTTGAGATGAGGCCAGACAGAGCAATGGAACAGTCGCTCACCCAGCATCAGTCTCAAATGTCTTCAGTCTGAGACTCGAAGCAGAGTAGGTTCCTCTCACACTGCCTGTACTCCTGATGTCACCTCCTCTCTCAGAGCTGAATCCCCGGCACCCTCCTAGCTTGGAAGTGGGGCCCAAAAATCCAGGTGCTGATTGGCCCAATGGCTTTGAGAACCCGCCCACCAACTTTAATTGGACAGCTGTCTCCATCCGTGGAAATCCCCAAAAACGACCATTCCCCCTCTCCACTCCCCCACCAAGGCTGGGTTTGAAATCCTGAATCATTCCCAGCTCCTGTTTCGTACATTCACGGCAAAATTCCAGCTGTCAGGAGAAGCAATGGCTGAGTGGTATTATTGCTAGATGGCATGGTGGCGCAGTGGTCAGCTCTGCTGCCTCACAGTGCCAGGGACCCAGGTTCGATAACCGGCTTGGGTCACTGTCTGTGTGGAGTTTGCACCTTCTCCCTGTGTCTGTGTGGGTTTTCTCCGGGTGCTCCAGTTTCCTCCCATAGCCCAAAGATGTGTAGGTTAGGTGCATTAGCCATGTTAAATTAATGCTAGTCTCAGGAGGACAAGTTGTGGTAAATGCATGAGGTTATGGGGATAAGGCCTGGGTGGGAGCACAATTCCCAAAATGTCCATGACTCCTACATTCTGAGCTGCTCTCAGAACTCTCAGGTCTTCCAGGGTCCACAGAGGTTGCAGGGTTGGCCTCTTAGAGACAAGGGATACTCACTGAGGAGGTAAGAAGTCTCAAAGCATCTGGTTTATTTGGAATCACTCCTTCATCAGGTGAGCGAGTCACCTGATGAAGGAGCAGCGCTCCGAAAGCATGTGGTACCAAATAAACCTGTTGGACTTTAACCTGATGTTGTGAGGCTTCTTACCGTGCCCACCCCAGTCCAATGTTGGCATCTCCACACTGAGGAGGTGGCTGATGAAGCTTGTGCGCAGACCACAGACTGCAGCAGAGAGAAGAAACAGTGAGGTTCATGCTGCAACTCTCTCTGGTGAAGCAGACCTTACAGATGCTGAAAATCATGTTCCGGTGCCTGGACTGGTTCAGTGAAGCCAGAATCCACAGAGGATATCAGACACCACGGTCACCTGCTGTATCCTGTACTACCTGGATCTGTAATAGGGTGAGGAACTGTCTGGGGAGGAGATGGAGAAGCTGTACATCTCCTACAATGAGGAGGATGTCAATGGAGATTAGGGTGAGGAGATCCTGGAAAGCGAGGACAACATAATGAGAACATCAGAGTGAAATGATTTATTTTTATCTCAGTCCTGAATAATTTGACCTTTTATCCTGAGGCTGTTCTTTCTTGTTCTCACTTCCCCAGCTGGGGAAACAATCTCTCAGGGACCAACCTGTCAAACCCTTTCAAAATCCTGGGTGTTCCACTGAGATTTCTGCTCATTCCTCTTAGCTCTCGAGAGTATAGGCCTTATTTACTCAGCCTCTCATCATAGGATGACCCACCCACCCCTGTCCCCCACCAATCCGTGAACCAGTTAGTGAACCTTCAATTTCCATTTTCAAGGTGATTTTACAATGCACTCCCAATGCTGAGGGCATCACTTCGGTCCTCAGACCCAGAGGGGAAAGGATGATTCTGCATCTCCTTTGTCATCCAGGGAAAATGTTAAATTGTTTTCCAATTGATCAAGTATGTCAGCAATTAGATGATGCCAATAATACCACTGGTTACCTCATTACTCTCTCTTGTCTGAGTGCTAACCTCATCAACATTCTTACTGGAGAATTTACACAATATTATACACCTCTCAGTTAGAAGATGGAAACTCAGTCAAAAGGTTGAGATGATATTTGTGGTATACCTGAATATCTGGCATTAATTACCATCTGAGATTATCAGGAAATACCTAATAACGTTTAAACAGAGACCAAATAGCGAATTACTCATTAAAATACACTTCCCATTGATTTCGTTAACATACTTTTACAGATGCGTCATAGAAAGCATTCTTTCTGGTTGTATCACAGCTTGGTATGAGCTCCTGCTCTGCCCAAGACTGTAAAGAACTACAGAAGGTCATGAATGTAGCCCAATCCATCACGCAAACCAGCCTCCCATCCTTTGACTCTGTCTACACTTCCTGCTGCCTTGGCAAAGCAGCCAGCATAATTAAGGATCCCACATACCCCGGGCATTCTCTCTTCCACCTTCTTTCATCGGGAAAAAGATACAAAAGTCTGAGGTCACGTACCAACCGACTCAAGAACAGTTTCTTCCATGCTGCTGTCAGACTTTTAAATGGACCTACCTCGCGTTAAGTTGATCTTTCTCTTCACCCTAGCTATGACTGTAATTCTGCTCTCTCTCGTTTCCTTCTCTACGAACGGTATGTTTTGTCTGTATAGCACGCAAGAAACAATACTTTTCACTGAATGTTAATACAAGTGACAATAATAAATCAGATCAAATCGTTTGAAATTTTTGTACATTATTTAATTCCACGGTGTATATTTTTTACCTTGAAGCCAAGTCAGACCTGAAAGATCTTCTGATGGTGAGATTTGGACGTGCTGGATGATGAGGAACGTTTTCATCTTCCCGGGGCTCCTTTGGAGATTTGGGGAATCAGCCCCTTGAAATTTCCTCCCCACCTTCTCCCTTTCCGTCCCTCTCCCTTCCTTTAAGCCGCTTCTAAAAAACAACCTCATCAATCAAGCTTTTGGTCATGTCCTGATAGCTCCTTCCCTGTTCAGTGTCACATTTTGTTGGATGCTATTTTGGTGAGGCACCTTGAGCTGTTTTTGCTGCATTGGAGGTGCTATAGAAATGCCAGTGGTTGTTGTTGTGCGAGTGCCTGGCTATTAAAATTAACAAATTCAACAGGACCTGCTGACCTTTGCACCTCCCTCTTCCAGTCCCCAGTACGCTGTCCGGGTAACAAAGCTTTACACTGGCAGCACAAATTCATAAAACTGTCCTACAAATTAAAGTTTAGCCAGAAGAGATATTTCTGTCAGCACATGTTGTCAGCAATGGGAAGTAACATGTGAAGGAATGTCTGGAGATAATCTTTGGTTATGATGAATATTTAATCTCCTGATAATGTGAATCCTTCTTGAGTCAGAAATAACTGTGCCTGTTTCGTATGAACAAAAGTGTAGTAGGTTTGTATTTTGGGTTTGCTCTAACCATATCATACCATAACAACAAGCAGTGTGTTTTAGACAGTGTGGAACTGAAATGTGAAGCCCAATTTTAACCCTGTGGCTCGGGTTGAGTACATGTTGGGCAGATGGTACTGTAGTGGTATTGTCACTGCACTATTAATCCAGAAACCCAGGTTCGAATCCCACCACGGCAGATGGTGAAATTTGAATTCAGTTCAAATCTGGAATTGTAAGTCTAATGGTGACCATGAAACCATTGTCGATTGTCATTAAAACCCAACTGGTTCACCAATGCCTTTTAAAGGAAGGAAATCTGCTGTCCTTACCTGGTCTGGCCTACATGTGACTCCAGACTCACAGCAATGTGGTTGTCTCTGAAATGGCCGAGTCGGCATTTAGGGAAGGCAGTAAGTGCTAGCCCATCATTGCCCCATGAATGAGTCTCCGAGGTCACTGACATGGTTTGAACATTGATAAACCAGGTGGAATTGTACAACAGTATGACATCTTTCATAGGGTGATGAATCTCTGGAATTCTCTGCCCCAAAGGAGAGGTGGAGGCTGGATCATTAGAAGTATTTAAAGTGGAGGTGGATAAATATTTGATGGATCGAGGAATAGAGGGGTATGGGGAAATAGCACAGAAAAGAAGCTGAGGCCAGCATAGATCAACCACGATCGTATTGATTTGATTTGATTTATTGTTGTCACATGTATTTGTATACAATGAAAAGTATTGTTTCTTGTGCACTACACAGACAAAGCATACCATTCATAGAGAAGGAAAGGAGAGAGAGTGCAGAATGTAGTGTTACAGTCATAGCTAGGGTGTGGAGAAACATCAGCTTAATGCAAGGTAAGTCCATTCAAAAGTCTGATGGCAGCAGGGAAGAAGCTATTCTTGAGTCGGTTGGTACGTGACTTCAGGCTTTTGTATCTTTGTCTTGAAGGAAGAAGGTGGAAGAGAGAATGCCGGGGGTACGTGGGGTACTAATTATGTTGGCTGCTTTGCCGAGGTGGCGGGAAGTGTAGACAGAGTCAATGGATAGGGCAGGCTTGAAGGGTCTGGCGACTGACTCCTGTTTCTATTTCTTGGGTTCTGATCATTTTTACTGAACTTCTACCTTTCCAGATTTTTGAAAACAGAATAAAAATTCTGAAACTGCCATGTTGAGATTTGAACTCACATTCACTAGCTTATTAGTCCTGGCTTTTGGATTACTTGTCCAGTAACATGATCACTCCAATGCTGATGGATAATAAGCATCTGGCTGGCATCAGGAGAACATGATGTGGGTATGCCGGCGTTGGACTGGCGTAAACACAGTAAAAAGTCTGACAACACCAGGTTTTAGTCCAACCTATTTATTTGATAATATACTCACAAGCCTTCGGGGTTAGCCCCTTCGTCAGGTCACCTGACGAAGGGGCTAACCCCGAAGGCTTGTGAGTATATTATCAAATAAATAGGTTGGACTAAAACCTGGTGTTGTCAGACTTTTTACTGTATCAGGAGAACAACCACTGCTATTTCACAGAGAAAGACAGGAGAGATTTCTGGTAGAATTGCCATTTACAAAATAATCTTTGCTAAATGGATTTGTTGGACGCAGGGTTTGGGAGATGAATAGTCTTTTTTTATTCCATCAATTCTCATTGGTCTAATTCTCAGAGAGCTGCTTGGACATAAAGAATATAAGGAACAATTATTCCATTGATATGCATCATCGGGTGACAATCTCAATCATGTGGAGGCTGTGTGGAGAACAAGTGATAAGGAATGAATCAAATTAAAAGGCCTAGTTGGCAGTTTCACGCTGCCCTATTTCAATGGATTCCTGTTGACCAGATGGATCAGGCTGAGGCTTCCATCTGTTTGATCTTGTGTTATAATATTCCTAAAAGGTTTAAAATAATTAATAGCTTCTGGCAGGTGACTATATTACTGCTTACTTGAATTTGAATTCCTTTCTCAGTCCTAGAACACAACATCACAGAATAAATTCTGACTCAAAGCTTGGAAATTGCAAGCCTCAGCTTGCTGGGATTCTTTCTTTGTAAGAAAGGGAGACCTTTATTAATTAGAACCTTCTCCACCAGATTAAAGGCTGATTGGATACCTTACTTACACTGTGAAGTTCCTTGGTGACCTGGCAGTGACAGACAGAATAATAATGACATTACCATCGTTTCATTGTGAAGTATTAAGTACAACAAGTTGCACCGAGAGACAGGACATTAACAGATCTCTTTCGAAACAGTCATATCCATAACTGATGTGTTCTGCAGGAGAGAGAACGTTACAAAGTCTCCAGGCAAAAATGTCACAATTCTGCTTTTTATTGTAAAAGGGGGAGAGGGGAGGGGTGGGTGATGGGGTGTGTTTCCCACTGTGGAGGCCAATGGGAATTTGCACCTTATCATGTGACACCAGTCTCATTAATTATGCAGCGGAGAGATTCCCAACGTTTTTCATGGTGAGATAGACTGGGTGGTTTGTCCCTTCACTATTGTATCTGGCTGCCATATATGAAAGGAGCCTGACATCAACTGATCCACCTCAGGAGATGGAAGATAGACCTCCTGGAACACCCTGTGGGGGAAAGGTGATAATGAAAGAAGATCTCGATCAATAAGAGGATCGGGAGTTATGGGGAAAAGGCAGAAGAATGGGGATGAGAAGAAAATCAGACATGATTGAATGGCAGAGCAGACTCGATGGGCCGAATGGCCTAATTCTGCTCCTATGACTTATGGTCTTATGAAAAGGTGACCCGCCATGGTGGGCAGGCGCACAAGTTCCCAGCTTTGAGAAAGGATCATCTGGACTCGAAACGTCAGCTCTTTTCTCTCCTTGCAGATGCTGCCAGACCTGCCGAGATTTTCCAGCATTTTCTCTTTTGGTTTCAGATTCCAGCATCCGCAGTAATTTGCTTTTTTCCCCACCATTATTTAACGTCGGCAGGAAATCGGTTTTCCAGATCCCGCCACAAGGTCCACTCTCTCTGCAGATGCCGCCAGACTTGCTGAGTTTACCCAGCATTTCCTGTTAATTTCCTGGTTAATAAATGTGGCCGAGGCTCACACTTGAGTAGCTCTCACTTGGGTAAAGGGTTAGAAGCTTACTGCTGCTAATGGCTTCATATCTTTTGAAGGGAAGAGTAAAAGAGAAGGAGAAGAATAGACAAGGGTTGCATGCTGGTTGTGGACAGGAATTTACAATGATTTGGCAAAGTCTAAGGCTGACCTTAAATTCTTTCAAATGGGTTCACAGTTTTCAGCGTAAGAGTATGAAACATCTGTAAACTGTAGTGTTAGAGATTTCACTCAGAGACTTCAATACTTTTTGTTCTGCTGTTTATTTGTGTTCATTTTTGATGCCAGATCTGTTCTTTCAAACAACCGAACAAATCTTTTCCTAAAATATATATATTTTTCAGTCTCTAACTTGCTTTCTAGCTCTTTCCCTCCTCTCCTTTCAAAAGGAAATTAGACTGTGTTGGGGGGGGTGTGGGAGGGGTGGGGCACAGTGGTTAGCACTGCTGCCTCACAGCGCCAGGGACGTGGGTTCAATTCCCGGCTCGGGTCACTGTCTGCGTAGAATCTGCACGTTCTCCCCGTGTCTGTGTGGGTTTCCTCCGGGTGCTCCGGTTTCCTCCCACGCTCTAAAGAAGTGCGGGTTTGGTTGATTGACCATGCTAAATTGCCCCTTACTGTCAGGAGGACTAGCAGGGTAAATACATGGAGTTACAGGGATAGAACTTGGATAGGATTGTTGTCAGTGCAGTCTTGATGGGCTGAATGGCATGCTTCTGCACTGTAGGGATTCTATGGCTGGAACATTACGACCTCGCCACCACAAATTCGGCACGAGTGAGGGTCCGACAATAGAAATCTCTATTGACCTCGGGGCAGGAATTCTCGGTTTTAAAATCCCACCCTATGATTCTATTCTATGATACTGTGTAATAATACTGGACAATGGCTCAGTGACATGGGATAGGATTCTTCAGATGGTGGGGTTGTCCCAGGATGGCTCAGTGCTAGAATTAATTACACAGCAGGGTTTTCTGAGGGTGCTCTGCTCTGGCCGTTGGACACCCCAAGCATTGTGGCTCCCAAAGAAATCTGACAAAGTGCCAGAGAATATTGCAGAGTAATGGAGGATTGGGAAATCTTCCTGTCAAAAAATTCTGGAACAAAGACAGGGAAAAATAAACAAACTGTCAAACGTCCGGCTTGCAGACACTGACTTTTACAGAGATATTATCACAATCTAATTTTCATAGCAGAGCAGCGCATACTGTTTGGAAAAACCTTGGGCACACATTGTGAGTTTTCTTTCCATTTATGTTAGGAGGAAGAAGATGTAAAATTCTACCTGTTCCCCCGTGTGATCTCTTCCCCACTGGAAA
Source organism: Carcharhinus amblyrhynchos (assembly GCF_965287045.1). Taxonomy (NCBI): domain Eukaryota; kingdom Metazoa; phylum Chordata; class Chondrichthyes; order Carcharhiniformes; family Carcharhinidae; genus Carcharhinus; species Carcharhinus amblyrhynchos. The sequence goes on from NC_137328.1 coordinate 2,396,237, forward strand.
TGTTAGAATCAATCTTTAAAGTCCGCTATTGTATAAGCCTCAGGTAGAACAAACAGCTCACCTCACTCCAACATTAACTTCCTATCAGCCCAGGGCGATCATGTCTGAACCCTCCATATCTGTGACTAAACACACAACACATTCTCCTGAAGAGGAACCAGAGAACTGCCCATTGCTAATTAACATAATTTTACAACGGATCTCCGGTGATTTTTGCACAAGGATATTTTTAATTGATTTGAAAGACATCGCAAAAGGTCACTGCGGGCACACACTGGAAGCAGATCTCTCCCTGGTCACTCACCTCTGATCTCTCACTCTTCTCCAGTGCTCCAGCCCATGGCTATCAGCATTTACACAACACTCAAACGACAGGGGGCAGATCGCAGCAGGCTTTCATGTCCTGAGTGCAAGCTACTGCCATGCAAGACTGAGGGAAAATAAAGCTAATGTTTGTAAAGAAGTACAAGATTTTCTCTGCTTTTGTGATTAATGTGGCTTTGTAACTGCAGCCAGAAATTTTCCCCGCAGGAAAATGCCTCTGTCAGTTATATGTCAGGAGTGGAGGGGGTTGGGCGCGATAGACTGAAGTTTAGCAGGAAGATAGTTACAACACTGAACTATCTGCTTTCAGATGCTGTGCAATCAAACTTCAACGCAGGGATCAACAAATAGCTGTTGAAGTGTCCCAGAAATTAATATTTTCTCGCTTTGGATTCTTGAGGCGACTGCTAGAGCCAACATTCTGCCACTGTCCCCTGTCCAGCAATATCCATCACTGTCCAGTAATATTAACCACCGTCCAACAATATCCATCACTGTCCAGTAATGTCTGTCAGTGTCCACTGTTGTGTTAAACAAGAAACAGTTGTTTTGCTGAGCAGGTTCCACCCCCTCATTCTCCTTTCACAGATTTTTAATTCTCCACATCTTTCTTACTCAAACACCAGCACAGAGACAGAAGGAAGAAAAAAATGAGTCAAAAAGCTGTTTTTTATGTATCTGTGAACTGGAAAGGTTGGAGTATTAGAGAAAGAACGATCTGAGGAGCCTTGGTATCCAGATCTCAGAGTCCACATAGTTTAGAGGAAGGGACATCAATTTCACACACTGAATGCGGAGATGATTTCCCTGCGTTTTGTTGATATTTTGGATAATTTGTGAGAATCTCAGCTCCACACACTGTGCACATCGCAGGAACTTTCCCAAGATCTGCTGTGCACTCTGGAGAGTTACTACCCTGGATTGTTCCTGCAGTCTCAAGGCTGATGAAGATATCAGTGACTCCTAGAATGGTCCCTACCATTGCTTTATAAAGATGTCCTGAGCTTCAGTCTGAATGTCACCTGCATGTGTTACTGAGGCCTGGTTGAGCCTATTCTTGTCATTCATACCATCGCTTGGACTGTACTCAGCACCAATGGGCTCGTGTCTCTCTGGAGGGTGGCAGTCAGCCTTTGCTTTAAGAATCTCATACTGATGTATGAGGAGAGATTGATTAGGTTAGGATTGTTTTTGCTGGAGTTCAGATGAATGAGGGGGATCTCATAGACACTTATAAAATTCTAACATGACTAGACAGGGTGGATGCAGGGAGGATGTTCCTGATGACGGGGGAGTCTAGAACCAGAGGTCACAGTCTGAGGATTCAGGGTAGACCATTTAGGACGGAGGTGAGGAGATATTTCTTCACCCAGAGAGTAGTGAGCCTGTGGAATTCATTACCACAGGAAATAGTTGATGCCAAAACATTGAATGTATTCAGGAGGAGGCTGGATATAGCACTCGGGGCGAATGGGATCAAAGGTTATGGGGAGAAAGCAGGATTAGGCTATTGCGTTGGACGATCAGCCATGATTGTAATGAATGGCAGAGCAGGTTCAAAGGGCCAAATGTCTTCCTCCTGCACCTATCTTCTTTCTTTCTATGCCGATCAGGTCCCTCAGTGGCAGCATTTTGCCTTTCTTAGATGTTCCAAAATACCTAACAAATGTTTGCACAAATTTAGCAGTCAAACAAGCCTGTGTGTGAGTTTGAGGCAGCCTGTTGTGATGCTGAACTGGTCGAGTCTCAGCCCAGTTGAAGATCCAGCATTACTCATCAGAAGAGATAAGGGATGGTTTGCAATTGGAAAGCCTCCATTTGAATGTAATTTCGCTGTCCACATTCCATGGGCCATTTCCCATGTGGAAATGTAACACCTTGAATGGCTGCTGGAGCCATTTATTTATAGCTTAGCTGCTAATGATCGCTCCATTCATTAGCCAATGTAGGACAGCAGCTCCGTAACTTTGCTTTAACGGAAGACAGTGAATGATCAGGTAAGTATAATCCAGCAGAGACTCTGTTAAAGCCGGGATTGGGCAGCTCCAGAAACTTCCTGACTCTGGCATCCAAAGTTGCTTCTTGTTTTGGCTTCACTAAGTCGGTGAAAGTTATCGTAATTATCCAGAGCGAGGCCGACACGTAGAGCCTCTGATCTTCAATGCTGATGCCAAAACCCATGTTGTTTGACATGAAGTAGGTGTTGGAGGCCCAACCAAGAACGTGTGTGCCAACTTCCTCTTTGATGCAATGTCTCACCTACAACTGGGACATCGGACTAACTTCATCAACTGGTTCAGAGAGTCAACTCAGAAATGGGGCTATGGAACGATTAGCTCACGTTCTATCCCTCTGCCAAAAGCACTTTTGTTTTATTGAAGAATTCCATTCATAAATCTTTACTTTCCTAGGTATGAACTGCTGCTCGCTGAGCTGCTAATATCTAATTTCTGACAAGGAAGGTTTGACTTCAAAGAACAGGCCCAAGATAATGAGCAGTGAGGCTTTGCTGAGTTCTTTGTTTGCAAACATATTGAGAAGATTAACTGTCAGTGGGAACTCTGACAAACACTTCACATCTTACACAGCTTCACATCAAACGTTTCAGTAATTCCACTACAGGGCCCAGTACAGGCAATCACTTGGCAACATCCTGTGTAAGATCTTCCCCTCAGTAAGAGGGAGGGGAGAATGAGTGTCCAGCTCACCCCGAGTCTCAGGACTGTCATTCATCCTCACCGCCACAGATGTTTCTTTTCATGCACCAGCCTCTTCTTTTCCATGTTTAGTGCTATGATGCTGCAGGAGGATTTGAAGTGTACAAAATTCTAGGAGGATAAAAATAAATTACTGGGAATGCTGGAGTCTGAAACAAAAACATAAAAAAGCTGTAAAATCTCAGCAGGTCCAACAGCATCTGTGGAGAGAGGATAGAGCCAATGATTTGAGTCTAAATAACCCTTTGTCAGAAATTCTAGTAGGGTTCAACAGGATTTTCCTCCTGGCTGGGAAATCTAGGAGACACAATCTCAGACTGAGAGGGAGGAGATTTTGTAAATGTGGAGGAATTTCTCAGAGGGTGGTGAATTTTTGAAATTGTCTGTATCAAATGGTTGTGGAGGTTCAGGCAGTGAGAGTGGTGCATTGGCACAGTGGTTAGCACTGCTGCCTCAGTGCCAGGGACCCGGGTTCAATTCCAGCCTCGGGTCACTGTCTGTGTGGAGTTTATACATTCTCCCCGAGTCTGCGTGGATTCCCTCCAGGTGCTCCAATTTCCTCCCACAGGCCAAAGATGTGTGGGGTTAGGTTAATTGGCCATGCTAAATTGACCCTGATGTCAGGGGATTAGCAGGGTAAATGTGTGGCATTACAAGATTAGAACCTGGGTGGGACTGTGGTCGGTACAGACTCGATGGGCTGTTTGGCCTCCTTCTGCACTGTAGGGTTTCTATGATGTTCTAGACAGATCAATAGATTTCTAGATGTCTTGGCCGGAATTCTCCAAACTCATCCGCTGGCTGGGATTCTCCAGTCCTGCTGCAGGGAATCAGAATGGGCTGAGCGCCAATTTTTCCATTCTCGCCGACAGTGGTAGTGGGGTGTATGAGGCTGGAAAATTCCATATCTTAAGGTTGAAAACATTGAATCATCCTCAGTAATCGAAAAATGTCAATGTCTTGCAAGTAGTGAGACATTCAGTTTATTTGCAGAACAAAATTTAACTGAAAAGTTTCTTGGACACAAGTTACAGTTATTTCATTTAGTAAATATTTCTTGATCCCATATCCCATTGTCCATAACGTGCCTCAGGTTACATATCACTGAGGAAAAGCACAATTATATATATCAACAGCACAGCTTTGCAGATGAACAGGACAATTATTCTGAACAGGATTAGTTGCAATCTGACACTTTTCACATGTGTGTGTATTAAAAGAAGCTGTTACAGTCATAATTCTGTACACTTTGACTCTCCAAAATAGCAAAGCAATCAAGCTTCATGTTCACTCTCTGTTAATAAATCTTGTCTGGTGCAGCGATATCATTAGAGGAACATTTGCTACAGCTTAATCACGCTGAGTAATTTCACCAACAAGTATCACTTGTTGAAGGACATGGAGAGCATTGGATGTGTCAGAAGGAATTTTCTGCTCAGGCTGTCCAGAAAGTGGGCTGATATATTGTCATGATATGCAGATGATGTATATATATATTATTATCCAATGTTGTGCTGTGCCACCGACATACGCTGACATGTGAATAATCAATACATAGATTAAGACACCAAAAAGTCAAGAAGGACCTTTTTGTCATTCATTCATGAGACATGGGCATTGCTGGCTGGCCAGCATTTATTGCCCATCCCTAGCTGCCCTTGGGAAGGTGGTGGTGAGCTGCTTTTGGAATCGCAGCTAAATGGCTTGCTAGGCCATGAGGGCAGTTGAGAATCAATCACTTTGCCATAGCTCTGGAATCGCATGTAGGCCAGACCAGGTAAGAACAGCAGATTCCCTTCCCTAAAGGTCATTAGTGAACCAGATGGGTTTTCCAACAATCAACAATGGTTTCATGGTCATCGGTAGATTCTTAATTCCAGATTTTTTTTATTTATTGAATTCAAAATCCACCACCTGCTGTGGTGGGATTCGAAGCTGGGCCCCCAGAACATTAGCTGAGTTTCTGGATTAATAGTCTAGTGATAATACCACTAGGCCATCACTTTAAAATCTATTCACTGCTCAGAGTGAAACAGTGAGACTGATGTATGCTTTACGCTGCAGCAGAGGTCCAAGGATCCAACCCGAACCCCACACCACTGCCCAGAGAACTCCCACTTGGAAAATAGGACAGAGGCAGGATTGGGAGCTGAGGTTGGAGGACACCCACAGGATCCAATTTCTGGGGGTTCAGGTAGTAATGAACGATTTATTTTTCACAAAGAATTACCACTGAAAAATATTCACGGAACCTATGAGAATAATCAAGTAACAAAGAACAGAACAGCACAGGAAACAGGCCCTTCAGCTCTACAAGCCTGTGCCGCCCATTTTAACACTCAGTGAGTGCCCTTATTCAAGTCTTTCGTCGATCGTTGTTTTTGTCTACCTCAAGTGGAACTCCACAATAAAGGCGTGCAAATTTAGAGAATTATATGTGCAGCAGATTAAGGGAAATCCAATTCAGGGACAATTTATTAACACCAATCAGCCTAAAAAGCAGGTTTTGGGATATGGGAGGAAACCGGAGCACCCGGAGAAAACCCACGCAAGCACGGGGAGAATGTGCAAACTCCCACAGAGATTGACCCAAGCCAGAGATCCGACCCGGCTCCCTGTATCTGCACAGCAAACAGTGATAGTCACTGAGTTGTCGTGTTGCCCGTCAATTGGTCCAGTTTAAGCGTACACTAATGGACGTGAAGAACTTGGCAATTCTCGAAGAACTATGAACTCACTTGTGAAGTCAAGCACTTTTATTTCTGTTATTTGTTTCTCTTTGTTCCTGAGCTAAGAATGGTTTTGCATTTTTAAAAATCTAGTCTCAGCATGTTGTGACCATTGGCAAGGCCATTGCCCATCTCTAACTGCCCCACCAGAGGTTGTGGTGATGGTACACCCACAGTGCTGTTCAGGAGAGACATCCAGGATTTGGACCCAGCAACAGTGAAGGATTGTTGGTGATCTGGACACCTAGGAACTTGAACCTTTTCCTGCATACAGTATTACTTTATACTTTAATTTATGTTTTAATGTACTATTGAAGATTAGAAGTAAGGAGGATGTTATTCTTTATTTCATGAATACTTGCAATTTATTTCATGCTACAAGTATCGCGTTGTATCCATTGATAAATGGAACTCTCTGTTATCCAATTTTTGACTAACCAATGCCACCACACTCACTAATAAAAATGTTACTATATATTCCCACACACCTGCTGCACTTACTCTCCTGAATAGGAGAGGGCGCAGGTTTCGAATGTTCTGTTGAAGAAATGCATTCTGTTGGTATCACACTTCACAGCTGCATTACACAGTGGATGGATAAGTACCCGGGCAGAGAGTGGAGAAGTGGTAATGTCACTGGCCTCATAATGTTCTGGGGGCATGGGTTCGAATGGCAGATACAGTCATAGAGGTTTCCAGCATGGAAACAGGCCCTTTGGCCCAAATTGTCTGTGTCGCCCTTTCTTTTAAACCCCTAAGCTAATCCCATTTGCCTGCATTCAGTCCATATCCCTCTAAACCCATCATACCCATGTAATTGTCTAAATGCTTTTTAAAAGTCAAGATTGTACCCGCCTCTACTACGACCTCTGGCAGCTCGTTCGAGACACTCACCACCCTCTGTGTGAAAAAATGTCCCTCTGGATCCTTTTGTGTCTCTCCCCTCTCACCTCAAATCTATGCCCTCTAGTTTTAGACTCCCCTACCTTCGGGAAAAGATATTGACTATCTAGCTGATCTGTGCCACCCCTCTGTCCCCACGTCCGTGCTGATGGTGGAATATAAAGTGGTTAATAAAATCTGAAATAGAAATCAGGCCCCTGTAATAGCAGCCATGAAGTCAACATTGTAACAAACCCATCTGATTCACTAATGTCCTTTAAGGCAGGAAACCTGCTGTTCTTACCCGGTCTGGCCTACATGTGATTCCAGAGCCACAGCCCTGGGGCGTGATTTCAATCAAATGCCAGCCAGCCAGCATGAAACTTGCTCTGTGAAGTGCTGAGCACTGCCAGGGAGGGCAGGAAGAGGGACGGGGGGAGTTGGGGAGGCAGGGGGGTGGGGGGGGGGAGAAGAAGGAGGGGGTGGAGGGGGCGGAGGGGGCGGAGGGGAAGGAGGGGGTGGAGGGGAAGGAGGGGGTTGGTGGAGGGAGGGGGCAGAAGGGAGGGAAGGGACCGGGGGGGTGGGGGAGGGAGGGACTTGGGGGGTGGGAGGGGGCAGGTGGATGGAGAGGGCAGAGGGGAGGAGGGGGCAGAGGGGAGGGAGAGGGCAGAAGGGGATGGAAGGGAGAGGGGGAGGAGTGGAGGGAAGGAGGGAAGGGAGGGGGCGACGGAGGGAGGGGTCAGCAGGGAGGGGGGTGTGAATAAAAGGAGGATGCAGACTGGCATTTCCAAGGTGGCATTTCCATCGGGGGGGACAGCAGTGGCAGAGCTTCCTCTGGGAGCTCCTGTCCCGCGAGAAATGAATGTCAGCGATAAAACTCCGGGTTACTGGGCAGCACAATCACAGCCAGACCTCAGTCCCCAGGCACATGATGATGTAATTTGAACCCTGACCTTTCATCCCACCCGGGGTCAAAGTTGCACCATAAACATAAAGGGAACTTGGCCAATCGATGTGCCCACTGACCTTAAAGGCAGAGACGGGCAATGTTTAACTCCGGTCAGTTGGTGTTAAGTTCATTTACACTGGCTTCTTGATTGTTGATGGACGCACATCCAATCTGTGCACTTGCCCTTTGACCTCAAACTCGTGTGTGTGTCATTTGACCAAAGATCATGTCTGGCTGCGTCGATCATATGTCCGGCTCTCAAGAATGAAACTCTGGTCTGTGCGATGGGATGACGCAGCCTCCTAAACATTCCGTACGGTGGACAGGAAGGCATCCCGGTAAAGACTAAAAAAACCGATATCTAGTACCGTGCCTGAACCCAGCAGTAAACCCTCGGAATGTGTCTAATTTCCTCACAGAGCAAGGTGCCGTGATTCGAAACATTATTAATGTCGTTATCCAAACTTACACCAATCAAATGGGAGGATGGAATGAGCACTTGCATGTTTCATTCTTCTGAAAATAAATACTCCCTGTTCCTGCCTTAAAGGAAAAATAAATCAAAACTTGTCTTCAGAAAACTAACCACATCTCCTTTACCTGCCTACAGCTTTTTCTCTTAATTGCTTCAAAGGTGTCTCTTAGCAACACAGATCATACACTCTTCTCCTACCTCATCCTGAAAATAACAGCATAAACTTCAAGATACCAGATGTAAAATGCAGAATATAAATCCGCTTAAATGATACTGTAAGATTTGTGTCATTCAAGATTCTTACTAACCAGAAATTTCACATGTTCCCTTATCACAATTTGTAACTTTACCAAGCAGAAGTTATCCAGCAACCTTTTGGTTTGATTTGATTTATTACTGTCACATGCATTTATACAGTGAAAAGTATTGTTTCTTGCGTGTTATACAGACAAAGCATACCATTCATAGAGAAGGAAAGGAGAGAGTGCAGAATGTAATGTTGCAGTCATAACTAGGGTGTAGAGAAAGATCAACTTAATATGAGGTAGATCCATTCAAAAGTCTGATGGCAGCAGGGAAGAAGCTGTTCTTAAGACAGTTGGTACGTGACCTCAGACTTTTATATCTTTTCCCTGACAGAAGAAGATGGAAGAGAGAATGCCTGGGGCTCGAGGCATCCTTGATTATGCTGGCTGCTTTCCCTCAAGGCTGCAGGAAGTGTAGACAGAGTCAGTGGATGGGAGACTGGTTTGCGTGATAGATTGGGCTATATTCACGACCTTTTGTAGTTCCTTGCAGTCTCGGGCAGAGCAGGAGCCCATACCAAGCTGTGATACAACCAGAAAGAATGCTTTCTATTGTGCATCTGCAAAAGTTGGTGTGAGCTGTAGCTGACATGCCAAATTCCCTTAACCTCCTGGAATAGTAGTTGTGTTGGTGGGCTTTCTTAACTATAACATTGACGTGGAGGGACAAGGATAGGTTGTTGGTGATCTGAACACCTAGAAACTTGAACCTTTTCCTGTATACTATATTACTTTATAATTTAACTGATGTTTTAACATACTATTGAAGATTACAAGTAAGGAGAATATTATTTTTTATTTCATGAATACTTGCAATTTAGTCCATGCTACAAGTATCGCGTTGTATCACATTGGTAAATGGAACTCTCTGTTAACCAGCATTTTTGACTAACCAACGCCACCACACTCGCTAATAAAAATTTTATATCTTACCGCTTTAGTAGCATATTAATGACATGTTTTGGGGGATCTGTTCACATGAAGCAGTACTCTGTACAACTAAAGTAGAGATTGCCATAAAAAGCATTCAAGTCTTGGCAAAATGGGTAAACAGTCCCTCTAAACACGAATGAAGGATTGCTGTTTATGACATGTTAAGTCAGAACGCAAACATTGAAATCACATGTGAAAAGTAGTCTTTATTTTCGCTGAAATGCCTATGAGTCGGCGCAGGTGTTTGGGATGATGCCAGAGGCATTGCAGGTTTACTTTTATCTGTAATTTACAGGAAAACACCAAACTTTATAGCACTCACTGATCTTCATTTTAAAGAGATTGTTGTGTACAAATGATTCTCATTTCAGCTTAAAATCTTCATGAGAATTACTATTTCAATTCATAAAAAAAATGCAAAGGAAACCAAACAAGTATACCTTTATTAAAAAGATTTAATGTACAAAAGTCCAAAGATGTGTAGGTTAGATGGATTGCCCATATGTGGGGGTGAGGGCCTGGGTAAGAAACCCTTTCAGACAATTGGTGCAGACTCGATGGGCTGAATGGCTGCTTCTGCACTGTAGGGATGCTATAATTCTATGAACAGTGATTCAAACGGATTGTGAAACCGTAGCCAAGTTAGCAGCCCTGACAGCTGTCAGTATCAGAATCAGTGGACAGGGTTTATTTGCCTCCCCACGGTGAGTTTGACGGCAGGAGGAAATTTTATCAGCAGGAGGGTGGTAGTGGGCACCTCACTGCCCATTCTGCCTGTGCCAAAATAACATCCTGGCCAGCAAGGGTCAGGGGCGACCTTCCCAATGCGCCATCAACTGAGGCCCTTGAGTGGGCAACTAACACCCACCGAGGGCTTTATTCCACTACCTCTGGTATGGAACCAGGCGGGCCTGAGGCTACACAGAGAGCCCGAATAATCAAAGGGCCCAGATTTAAAATAATGGCAAAAAAAAAGAGACAAAATGAGGGAAAAGAATTCTAATGGAAGATTAGGATCGAGAATGCATTGGGTGGTTGGGGGGTGGGGGTTGGTGTTGAAGGGTCAATGGTTGTCTTAAAAAGGGAATTGGGTAAATGCTTGAGGAAGGATGTACAGGAGGGATTTAGAGAAAGAGTGGGGAGTGGGATCGACTGGACAGCTCTTCAGAAGTGCTACTGGAGACTTGATGGTCTGAGCAGCTTCCCTCATTGCTGCCCTATCTGATGACGATGCTTGTATTAAAGTGCTTGGCTTTCGCTTGGCTTGGACGGGGCCAAAAACCTGACTGAGGCAATAAGGTTCAGCTCACAAAAAAGTGAAGGCATTCACGTTATTTATTTTGAAAAATAAAAAGCTTTGAAATGTAAAATGCTTGGAAAGGGAAGGAAATTGAAGCAAGGTTTAATTGAGGTTGGGACAGACTCTCTTCCCAATCAAAACCACAAATAAGTGAGGCAAACGGGCATAAACTTGTCAATTAATTATCATCGCTATATTAATGCATACTTTACAATTATAAACTCCCAGCATAAAGTCTCACCAATCTGAAAAAACCTCACCTCTGACTCTGTTCCCTCCAGACTTTACTCCAACACACTCTGAGCCAAACTCTACATTTTATCCTCTGTAAATCCGAGGCCATTCCAGACTCAGCTGCCTGTATCCGAACTTGCACCAAGACCCGTTTATCTCTCAGTCTTGTTCTTGCTGACCTTCACTGGCTCACATTAAACAATATCCCGATTTTAGAATTCTATTTGTTTTCAGAACCCTCTGTGACACCACCACTCCCTATCGCTGTAATCTCTCTCTCCGGCCCCACACACTCTTGGCTTTTTGAATTCTAGTCTCTGGAGCTTCCCAGATTTTAACTGTTCCCCACTTTGGCAGCTGTGTCCTCAGCAGTCTGGCCCCTAAGCCGAGGAATTCCCTCTCTCCCCGTGTTACGGTGGGGATATTCCGGCTCCCCCGGGGCCAGTTTTCCCACAGCGGATGGGGCAAGCTCGTTTGCCACCAGCAGCTTCTGATCCTGCCCAGAGCCTCTCGGCTTTCACATAACGCTCCTGCCCCGCTGCTGGGAAACCCACTGCAGGGGATTGACTCTGGCGGGACTGGAAGACACTGCCAGTGGGAAGAGGCAGAAAATCCCAGCCCAAGTGTTTGCTTAGTTGTCTGAGTATTTCCTTAAATGGCACCTTGTCAAATTGTGCTTTATAATCTTCCTTTTATTACGTTAAAGGCAGTATATAACTACAAGTTGTTGAAACTGTTGCTAGATCAAATTTGCCTAGAATTGCCTTTAAAACTATTAAATACGAGGCTCAGGCTCCTCCTGGTTTCTGTTCCTGCGCTGCCCACATGAACTTCCAGTAGGAACAAGTCAGCACGGTGCTCCAGTGGTTAACACTGCCGCCTCACAGCGCCAAGGACCCAGGTTCAATTCCAGCCTTGGGTGACTGTCAATGTGGAGTTTACATGTTCTCCTCATGTCTACGAGAGTTTCCTGCGGATGCTCCAATTTCCTCCCACACTCCAAAGATGTGCAAATTAGGTGGATTGGCCATGGTATATTGCCCCATAGTGTCAGGGGGACTAGCAGTGTTACGGGGATAGGTGTTATGGGGATAGAGCCTGGATGGGATTGTGGTTGGTACAGATTTGAAGGGCCAAATGGCCTCTTTCTGCGCTGTAGGGATTCTATGAAAGGATTCATGTCTGGTGCTTGAACTCTTGCTAAAAAACCATAATGTCAATTGTGTCTGGGCGCAAATATACAGCATTGGCATCACCAAATAAAATTTGATCCAGTGAATTAATTGAGTGCGTTAACATTATGTCAGATTTGTAAATGTATTGGATTACTCTAGGTTGGTGTGGCATTACAGCAATGAGCCATTGTTCTGTAACATTACAGCTGTCTATTAATGATTCATTTTTAGGAAATGATCCAAATGTAATTTTACAGGTTAACGTTTCAATCAAAACGCACTGCGTTGTATAGTTGCAGTATCATAAATCAAACCCTCTGAATAAATGGCTCCATGTACCTGAGAGGCACCTAGAGGCCAGCAATAGTGACTAACCTGCCAGAGAAACCCAGAAGGGGAACTGCATTGCCTATGGCTCCTTCGGTAAACGGACAAACCTGTTTTCTTTCATTTGCTTATAAACACGCAAAGTGACGATATATATCACTTTGAAGCATGTTGCTATGCAAATTGCTGACAACGTCACTTTGATAACAGTAACGAACAGTTGCCGAGCCCTGCCAGCACATTCAAAACGCTTGTCAAATGCTTTACATAGTAGCTGCGTCCTGTCAAATGTGACATGACGGGAACCTCGGTATATCCGCCCGCTGCACTTCAAACAGAATAGTGCAGAGTTCAGTTAAATTGCTCCCCAAGGTAAGAGCCACCTGCCGTAAAAACACAAAATGCTGGAAGTACTCTGCAGGTCAGGCAGCGTCTGAAACAGAGTTAATATTTCAATTTGATGAACCCAGAACTCATGAAATGTCACAGTCCTGAAACAAAGAGGGAAGTTTTCCCATCTTACCCACCACAAGAATCGTAGTGGGTGAGGTGGGGAGGGGGGTGTGGGGTGCTGGGGGAGGGGGGTGGACACGCAAAAATTCACTGATGGGATTTTCCGGTTTTGGGTCAAGTGCGGCTGGAAAATCCCACCCATTAAACTCTGTTTTTCCCTTTCCAGAGATGCTGCTTGATCTGCCGAGTATTTCCAGCATTTTTCTGTTTTTATTTCAGATTTCCAGCGTTTGGCTTTTGATATTGTTGAACATGCCAACATGGACTGTGTAAAAGAGACACAAGGGGCAGGATTCTCCCCATTTGAGACTAAGGCTGGAATTCTCCGGTCGCATTCGCCCCGTTGTCACTGCCAGCGAGAACGGAGACCCCGGTGCTCAGCCTAAACTCCACCAACTGCGGAAGGATTTGTGAATCCCAGCCACAGGCGAGGTTGGAGAATTCCTGCCTATCTTTGTTGGTGGGCCGTTCTGGTGGAGCCTCTTGTGCTGCCCAAACAGAAAGATCCTGCATCAGATTCTGAGCTCATTAATTATAAACAAATAAGTTCTCCCTGACTCACATTTAGCAAACTGATTCGCCCGCTTACCCTCAGCTGGTGGGTTCAAAGGTCCCGCACCATATTTAAATCCCAATCCAGCGCACTCACATCACTCTCTCCAGCCCAGCTGTCTACACCAGACTGTGGAGGATGGCAACAACCCAGAGGGAAAAGGTTAACAGCCTCACGCGGACGTCTGCTCCTCAATTAAACCCCTCTCCCCCTGAGCCAGTGCCACACTTGGACCTCGAACACCAACACTCCCCCTTTGTTACACAGTCCTCCTTCTACATTGCCCCCTTGGCATTATCAGGCCACAAGCCCCCCCCACCCAATGGCCTCACTTCACACTCCACCCCCCCCACCCCCCGGTCGAATTTTGGGCCTTTGTTACAGTGGCTACACGAGTCCCGCAGCATGGTGCTTTCCAGATAGAGGCTGCTCTGTGGCATCGGAGAGAAGGAGACCCCTGTACCCCCACACTGCAGGCAATATACTGTTCCAAGACAAGGACACAGGAGGGTCCATGGGTCCCGGTGCTGTCCGGGAAGACTGGCTTGGCATGGAGACAGGAGGAGGAACCAGTCTGCCCAGGCAGAGTGAGGACAGCACATCAGGAGCAGTGAAACGCTATAGTTGTTGCGCTGACTCTGGTGAACCGAGGACTGCCTTGTGCTCGTCAGGTTTCAGATTGAGGTGATGCAAGATTGAAAGGCCTGATGGGAAGCTGGTGGGCAGCTGTTTTAATGAGCATTCACGAGATGCAAATGAATGCAAATAGATTTCACGCCACCAGCCAGAGGGAAGATCGACTCGCCATTGGGAGAATTGCTCAGTGATTATAAGTCAGGTTTTTGACCGTTGACTCCTGCGGGCTTCTGTTTCCACCCACCGGGTGCAAGCAGGATGAGTGAATTACACCCTCTATCTCCGTCTACGTCTATCATTGACACTGACAAACAGATCAGCCGCAACACAAACGTAAACCCGGCATTCGCTGCACCTTCCTCGGTGGTAACTGTTGTGAAGTGTGTGTTGCTACAGCCAGCCCGTTTGGAGGAATTATCACAAACAAGTGAATGCGTCATTCTGACTCCAATCCAGCACTCTGTGTTTCCGTATCTCTGGAACAGGATTTCAGACTCCCTCCACAAGCAGTCACAGAACCATTTCCATTCAGTTTTTCTCCTCCGAGGTCAGGAAGTGCATTTCCACGGAACAGCCAGTGGGTGTCCCCCAATGTCATACTCATTCCAACTTGGAAACAATCCTGAAAGTTCCAAGCTAACCCAATACAGAATCACTTGTACCTGGAACTGAGGTCAACCTGACAGCTTTGTGCGCACACAGCAACTTTACACAGCTTTTAACTATGCAGTTATTGCAACATTACAGCATTGTAACTTGCACTGTACTCGATATTATCTTCAGGATAATATTCGGACTGTGTGATGTTACTGTACCTTTAAGAAATTTTTAAAAATCATGCTCTTTCCATCTCACATCTTAACTGATGTCATTGTTGCCAGCTTGACTGGAAGTATCCTTTTATTGCTGAATAAACAGGGGTTTGTGTATTTTTACTTGGGTGTTTATGACTCTGCAGTGTTAGGAGGAAAGCTGGCTGGCAGATCAGGTGATAGGAGTTTACTTCATTTTCAATTTGGGAGCTGCAGGTTTTAGTTTTAGAAGGGACAACTAGCTAAAAATAAGTCTCTATCTCTCTCCCTTGTTTTGGAAATTCTGCTGGTCCTCTGAAAGTAAAGTCTTGCCTTTCTGAAGGGGTGAATCTGCTACTGGTGGCTTGCTGAACTGTTCTGAGTCTACCCAGAAAACTGCAGACTTCAACCAAAGGATTCCGTTTCAGTATCACCTAAGCATTAATCTATGCTGCACTGAAGTGGTTTAAAGGGTTTTATATATGGCAAGGGGTTTGCTTGATTGGCACAGCTCCTATATCCGATAAGAGTTGTATATTATTGTGGTTGCTTTGGTGTTGTTTGTAATTGATAGAAATTATTGCTAATATTCTTACTGTACATGTTAACGATATTCTTAAATAAACTTTGTTTGATAAAAGCTCCCCAGTGGCTCATTCGAATCATACTGGAGTGAAACCTATCATGCTTATCCTAGACAAATTTAAGATGCAAAACTTATGATCCAGGCGGGGGTCTATAAAACACCTTGGAGTTTCTGACCTGAACCATAACAACAGTGTGAGGAGGAACAAACTGGATACCTTTATTCAGTCCACCTGATTTGTCGCAGCAAAGCTTTTTAAATTTATTTTCCCCATCGATGTCTTTTCCAATTCAAATGTATTCATGTTTTAATAAGGAACCAATCAAAGGTTTTCCAGCCCAGCAGTTTACTACCTGCTGGACTGGAAAAATTAACAAAGATATGATAACACACACACACACACACACACACACACACAGATATATACAAAAACACACACAGGCATATACACATACACACACGTATGCAAAACACACACGCAGACACATAAACACACACATACAAAACACATGCATACATATATGGACACACATGCACCGCACACACATGCACACATACAGGCATTCAAATTCACACACACAGGTGTGACAAGTAAGAAAAGTTAGCATTAAAGGAATATGCAATTATGTTCTCTACTTGTCCTTGAAGATACAGATCGTTGAATGTGGCAGTGGTTTGTTGTTACCTGCTTCCTGTAAAATTCTATTGAATTGAATTGAAATCCAGTAACTACTAGAGACAATTACCTTCCTTCTAATTCCATGACTCAATCCCAGAAATCAATGGGTTTTTCCCAAGGTTCTTTCTGATGAACAGCCGCTGCACTGAATGAGTGGTGGTGGTTTAGTGGTGAGCATAGCTGCTTTCCAGGCAATTGACCTGGGTTCAATTCCTGACTGTAGCACTAATCATTTATTTGTGGTTGGTACAGACTCGATGGGCCAAATGTCCTTCCTTCTGTACGTAGGGATTCTAATATCTCTTGAGTTAGATTTTTAGACTGTGGAAATAGGGCTTTTCCTAACTTAAGAGGGAGAGAGATTATCTATTACTGCCTTCAGTAGCTTTTCCACATGACTTCAATGACTCCTCTATACGTCTGACTTGACAAAACCAGTTCTTAAAATCTTCCTGACTTTATATTCCCAAAAATGGAATTTGATTAACTTGTCTTGGGGTCGTTCTTGTAGAACAAGTAATCACATTTTGACCTTTTGTCTTAAAAACCTTTGACACATTTCAATTGAATAGAAATTAAGAGGGAATGGGGTTATTTTGTGTTCTATGGCAGGGTTTGTTGTGTGTTGGGTGTTTCTGGCTGGTTAGCAGTTCTCATTGTTTTTACTGTTAATTAAAATTATAGCACTGGGTATTGTTGTCTCTGAGTTTCCTAGAAAATGTCTCTCTCTACACACTTCCTTTGCTCCTTCACCCTCAAAGACGACCTCACGTTTTAAAGTAATTTCCCGTCTCATTTTTTGAATGATCAAATTTCCAGTCAGTTGAAAGCTGTTTAAAAATTGTTTTTCTCCAAAAATAAAGAGGCGGTTTTATGACAATAGCAGCAAGGTCAAGGTTAAGTGGAAACAGAAAATGAATCTGGATGACCCTTCCGATCTGACGAAAGGGTCATCCTGATTTGAAACATTGGCTCTATTCTCTCTCCACAGATGCTGTCAGACCTGCTGAGATTTTCCAGCATTTTCTGTTGGTGTTTCAGATTCCAGTATCCGCAGTATTTTGCCTTTATCTAAGTTTAAGTGGAGGTCTGCAGTGAGTAGTGTCCCTATCTCTGAGCCAGGAGCTCTTGGTTCAAGTCCCACCCCAGGACGTGGTGACCAAGGAAAGTGCATCCATCACACGATCAAACAGGCTGATTATCAATCTGGAAGTCTTTTCAAGCTAATAGCGGGTGGTAATTGTGGGAGAGATTTCTGGTCAGCCATGTGATGGAAAGAAATTGGAGCCTCTCTATTTATAGCCTCAGACTATACAGCATGCTTGTAAAAATATAGGTTATCACTCAGAACTGTAACACACCAGCACCAAGTTTAAGTCTCATTCCCATAAATGTATAAAAATTGGTAATAGAGAGAGTGTTCTGAATTGGGCAGCATTCCGGACTTTGAATATTGAAGAATTGGTTTGATTTGATTTATTATTGTCACATGGATTAACATACAGTGAAAAGTATTGTTTTTTGTGCGCGATACAGACAAAGCATACCGTTCATAGAAAAGGAAAGAAGAGAGTGCAGAATGTCGTGTTATAATTATAGTTCGGGTGTAGAGAAAGATTAACTTAATGCAAGGTAAATCCATTCAAAAGTCTGACAGCAGCTAGGAAGAAGCTGTTCTTGAGTCAGTTGGTACGTGACCTCAGACTTTTGTATCTTTTTCCCAACAGAAAAAGATGGAAGAGAGAATATCTGGGGTGCATGGTGTCCTTGATAATGTTGGCTGCTTTGCTGAGGCAGTCGGAAGTGTAGACAGAGTCAATGGGTGGGAGGCTGGTTTGCGTGATGGATTGGGCTGCATTCATGACCCTTTATAGTTTCTTGCGGTCTTGTGCAGAGCAGGAGCCCATACCAAGCCGTGATGCAACCAGAAAGAATGCTTTCTATGGTGCATCTGTAAAAGTTGGTGAGAGTTGTAGCTGACAGTCATAAATTTTCTCATTGGTTAATCCATCCTGGGTTCCTCCGATAGATTATTTACTATCACTTATGAAAATGGAGTTTCTCTTTCCACAAGACTGATCTTTGCTCCTGACAACTGTACAATTTATTAGTTTATCCTTTTGTGTTTTGATTTTAAATGTACAGCAATCACTAATGCCTTATCACTGCACTGACTGAGTGCCTTTCAAAAGAGAATTGGATAATTATCCCAATAGGCTCCAGGAAAAGGTGGCAGTGTGGGGCCAGGTGAAGTGATCTTACAGACCGCGAGCATGGATAAGATGGGCCAAATGGCCTTTTTCTGTGTTGTAACCATTTTTGATTCTATAAAGTTCTCAGCCATTTCAGCTATAGATACAGGCATTCTCCTCATTTCTATTGAAAGTACTGACCCATCACCACTTGCCCTTTTTCATTTGGGAATGTTTGGTTGTGGACAACACCTTTCTACTACTCTGTTAGAAGGGAAAAATACTTAGAACCTCTTTGACTTGCCCCAAGTCCATACAGCAACAGTTAACTGATGAAATCACCATAAGTTTAACGCATGGTCCCTAAGAATCCAACAATTTATTTAGGTTGGCCTCCAGAAGAGTGGTTTGTGTGAGGCAGCTCCAAGTGTTTACTCTGCTAAATCCAGCTCCGTTATAGTGGCAACAAACTCATAAAAACCCACAGAAAAAAAACAGCATTAGAATCATGCATCAAAGTGAGAGAAGGAGAGTTAGCAATGTAAAGGTCAGGAGGCCAGCTCACAAATACTGGTTTTCCAATCCAACTCAAATAATTACCAATACAAAAACAACTTTTGACTTCCTTGCTTTATGGTTCTGTACAGGGGTCACCTACACTTACAGCTCGATATCAAAACAGATCAATAGCCCCATTCAGCTAAAGAAGCCTCACATTCAGCTATTATCATGTCCATTATGCTTCATAATGTTACTGAGTTTTAAAGGCTTATCATAATGTATAAAAATGGTTTATTTGGTTTGAGTTATGAGCTGGTAGGTGTAAAGTAAAGTTTATTTATTACTCACTAGTAGGCTTACAAGTTGGGCCAAAGGGCCTGTTTCCATGTTGTAAACCTCTATGACTCTACAATAACACTGTAATGAAGTTACTGTGAAAATCCCCTAGTCGCCACACTGTTCGGGTACACTGAGGGAGAATTTAGCTTGGCCAATTCACCTAACCAGTGTCCATGCAGCTGGAGTCTGTGAAATGTTCCATGTATGAGAAAAATAGCTGTCATTAACTGGGTGGTTAAGGATTGCCCAGGAATTGAGACAGAGGTTCAGAGCTTCAGAAGTCACACCAAACAAGTGAAGAGACAAAAAACAAATACACAGAGCAAAGAGAAACCTGTTAACTTCCCTTTGATCAAAGTCAAAAAGATCACCCTCACCCAAGCATTGTAAACATATTATAGCACTCTAAAGAGTTACCAAAGAAATATGAAAAAAGTCTGCAGCAGAGGCTATTCAGTCCATTGTGTCTGCACCAGTTGAAAAAGACATTTCCCATCAAATCCCACCTTCCAGCTCTTGGTCTGCTCCTTCCGAAGGTTGCGACATATCCAGGTACATTTTAAAGTTTCTGTTTCTAACCTCCTTTCAGGCAATGAGTTCCAGATCCCAACAACACCAAGGTGAAAAATATCTCCTCAATTCCCTTCTAATCCTTCTGCCAATTGTATTCATTAACCTTTGCTCCCTGATCCCTCTGCTAATGGAATAATATTCCTCTTATTCACTCTATCCAGGCCCCTCATCATTTTATGCACCCAATTAAATCTCCCCTTCACCACCTCCATTCCACAGCAAACAATCTCAGTCTGCTCAATTTTCCATTACTGACAACATGTTTATCAATGTCCTCTGTACTGTCTGTGGTCTGATCAATTCTTCCTGTAATGTGGAGACTAGAACCTCAATCCTGGTTCAGTGGCAGTGCTGTCACTTCACAGTTGAGGAGCTGTGGGATCGAGCCCTGTTTGAACACAGAGTGTAACTGACTGGAATATCCGGCAACATTGGGTTGTAACAGGTACTGGGGGATGTTTGAGAACACTGTCCTGTATCTCACCCCAGATTATGGATTTGTCTCCAGGGAAAGATCCTTCCACATTCCATGATGACTAAGATTGAAAGCTAATTCATTGAAATGTGAAGGACATGTGTACCTGGAGGTCCCTGTATTGGAGCCCACTTCTACACAGACTAACAATGACAGCACAGTGGCACGGTGGTTAGCACTACTGCCTCATGGCACCAGGGACCCGGGTTCAATTCCTGGCTTGGGTTACTGTCTGTGCTGAGTCACACATTCTCTCCATTTCTGCATGGGTTTCCTCCCACAGTCTGAAAGACGTGCTGGTTAGGTGGATTAGCCATGCTAAATTCTCCCTCAGTGTACCCAAACAGGCACCAGAGGGTGGCGACTGGGGGATTTTCACAGTACCTTCATTGTAGTGTTAATATAAGCCTACTTGAGGCTAATAAATAAATAAACTTTAATATGCTTGTACTGATAGACTATTATATGAGTTATTTTGTGAATTTAATTGATCCTTGTCTCTGATATGAAGGAACCCCCTGAGTGGGGCGAAGGGAGGTATTTCTGGGTCCATTTAACAGGGGTACAAATCCCATTATGGCCACAAGTTCTCACAAGAGGGCTACGATGGCATTTCTAATGATGAGATCTCAAAATGAGATCTTCCCCTCTCCCTACCAGTGAAATAACTGATTACATCCATTTAAATAAATTTAAATATTCATAGAAAGCTGAATGCTGTCGTTTCCTGGACCTTCGGATGCTCTCCAGCAGTTGAGATTACCACACCGGAGACGTGGGGGCCAGTGACATGGCAGGCCAGGGGTGGGACAAGGGGTTCAGTCACTCGGGAACACTATTGATAACTTCCCATTCTGTGGGTGTGGGCCGGGGAGGTGACCTGTTCATTAAGTGTTGCGGGGAAAGGTTGCCTCTCTATGATCGGGGGTTGGGGGTATTCACCTTGTCTGCTGGGGGTCCTGATGTCGTGGGAGTGAAGGGGAGTCGTTAACTTCAGTTTGAGATCAGGGCACCCTTTAAGAATGGAGCCAACCTTGCTGGCATTTTTAGGCCCTGTCCCTCAAGTGCAAAACACGCCCCCCTGTTAACAAAGTGTTAGAGGATCTAGAGAAGAAAGCTGTTTGTGGGAGGAAACACATCGGTTTTCAGTCAGAACCTGACACTTAGCCATTTTTTTGGAGAATTCCACTCACTGTGTTTTAATTTGCCTTTTAAGGACTGCAGTGTGCCCTTGTAGTGGAAAGGTTTTTGGCAGAGCAAGGGTTAATGTAGAACTGGAGAACAGTGTGACTCATGTTCTGATACATGGGGTCGCAATGATGGTGGACTGTGTGTAGAGGAGTCTGGAAAGAACCAGTATGGAGACAGCACCCCCACTGACAGTGCCATGGATATACGTGTAGTTATGGGTTGCCAGAAGTCAGCTAATGTTCCACCATGTAAGCCTCCAGATCTCTGGGTGAGACGCGAAGCAACTTTCCGACAGATGCCAGCCTCCTTCTATCATTGACTCATATATTGATCTGAGTTGAAGCAATGGTGGTCTTAATGGCCTTTAGGTAGGGCAGGTTCACCCATACTGGTGGCTGGCCATCATCCACTATTGGAGATGCCTGTTCTTCATCAACAGGAGACAGTCTTGTTGTGACCACTGGGCCAGTGGGCTGATGAGTGGCAGATGGAGTTTCATTTAGACAAATGTGAGGTGATGCATTTTGGTAGATTGATCCAAGGCAGGACTTACTCAGTTAATGGTAGTGCGTTGGGGAGAGTCACAGAACAAAAGGATTTAGGGGTACATGTTCATAGCTCCTTGAAAGTGGAGTCACAGGTGGCCAGAGTGGTGAAGAAGGCTTCGGCATGCTTGGTTTCATCAGTCAGAACATTGAATACAGGGGTTGGAACGTCTGGCTGAAGTTGTACAAGACATTGGTAAGACCGTACTTGGAATACTGTGTACAGTTCTGGTCACCATATTATAGAAAGGATATTATTAAACTCGAAAGAGTACAGAAAAGATTTACTAGGATGCTACTGGGGCTTTGAGTTATAAGGAGAGGCTGAATAGACTGGGACTTTTTTCTCTGCAGTGTAGGAGATTGAGGGGTGATCTTACAGAGGTCTATATAATAATGAGGGGCACAGATCAGCTAGATAGTCAATATCTTTTCCCAAAAGTAGGAGAGTCTAAAACTAGAGGGCATGGGTTTAAGGTGAGAGGGGAGAGATACAAAAGTGCCCAGAGGGGCAATTTTTTCACAAGAGGGTGGTAAGTGTCTGGAATAAGCTGCTAGAAGTAGTGTAAAGGCGGGCACAATTTTGTTTTTTAAAAAGCATTTAGATAGTTACATGAATACGATGGGTATAGAGGGATATGGGCCAAATGTGGGCAATTGGGATTAGTTTAGGGGTTTTTAAAAAAAAGGGGTGGTGTGGACAAATCGGGCCAAAGGGCCTGATTCCATCCTGTAAACCTCTATGACTCTATGATCTTATTGTCAAATAACTTGGTAAAACTCACTGTCCAGCTTGCAAGTGGTAATAGGCTTTTGGGTAAGCTGCCAGAATCCCAGTACCTGTGGGATCGTAGTTCCCAGTCTGAGTTGTTGCATTTTGATTGAGGGGATAGAGTAATTTGGAAAGTAAGTTCCTGGTGCATCCTGATGGGATCAGTCTTGGTGAGTAATGTAGAAAACAAACAGTGTTGCACTCAGCTGAAGGGCCTTATCCTGTGTGAATTCTTCCCGTTGAATTGGAACAGCTGCCACCCATGTTCTATTTTCTGTGTGAATATTGTGGTGACGGTTCGGTTATTTCAGGATGGCTTTGAAGAGGCGCAAATCAGTTAAGATTACAGCTGAGAGCCTTCAAAAGGTTAAAAACTTTGGCATCCTTCGAAAATGCTCCATCACTTAGAACCAAGTTAAGGTCCTTGCTGGAAGCCACAGAAAATGCATGCCATACCAACACATCGCCACAAACCACAATTACTATTTTCCCCACAAAAATCACACAATGTGCACAGTAAACAGCTGTATCTTATAAATCAGCTTTCCTAAGCTGTGGCCCATGAAGACAGTCACCTCTTTCTTTCCAGTAAGAGTCAAAATTCTGTTTTTCTTCATCCAACCTTCAGAGGCTTTTCTTTTTTGAAAGGGATTGGCTATGTTATTGAACTTATTTTGGATCTTATTTTTACCCAGTCTATGTTGCTTTTGTAGAATTATGGGGAATTTACAGTTCAGGAATAGACTATTGGCTCCATCTGGCCAATACCGGTGTTTATACTTCCCATGAGTCTCCTCTCACCTGTCTTCATCTCACCTTCTCAGCAGATCCTTCTGTTCCTTCCCCCACTCAGTGCTTATCCAGCGTCCTGTTAAAATCATTACTCTTGTTCTCCTCAACTACTTCCTACGGTAGTAAATTTCATATTGTCTGGGTAAAGCAGTTTCCCCTGCTTCCTCTGTTGGATTTTTTAGCAATTATAATTTAGTTTTGGATTTCCTCATAAGTCTCGATATTTACTATATCATTTCTTGGCTGAGATCCCAGACATCCATTAGTCGGTTAAAGCAGCTGCACCCAAGGGAAAACAAGTCTTGATTGACAGCTATTGTTCTGTGATCTATTCTTTCAAATGCACAATATTTATATACACAAACTAAAGAGATCTCAAGTGCTTGTAGCTTCGGCTCTTGATAGAATGGATGATTGATACATTTGTTGGGCAGTAATAAAAGCATTTTTATGAATACATAATGTTTTAAAAAATCTTTTGGACACATATTATTGTTACAAAAAGATTTATTGGTTCTGTATAGAATAGAAAGGCATGTAAGTGTCATAGGTTAACATGGAAGCTATGAGGAGCCTGGGGATGTGTGGACGGTCAAAGGTTGGCACTTGAGGGACCATTGTGGTGGTTGGAGGGGCGTAACCTGGCCTTAATGTTACGAGGGGCCATGGTGGTTGGGTAGACAGGCATAAGTTGGCTTGGGGAAATGAGTAAGATCTCTTGAACTTACCCTTCTAAAGGTTCCCTGATCCAGACTTTGGTTCACAACACCTCTGAGGGCTATGGATCAGGAACCCTTGGAAATCTGGACTCAACTCCATAAAAATTGCGGAGAGCTAAGGGATGCCTCCCTCTGAGTGTCCTTCTGCATGAATCACAAGGAGTTAGAAAGCAGGTACATCTAGGAATGAAGAATGGAGAAAAACTGCAGAAAACTGCAAGGCAAAGGGACTTGGGGGAACTTGTGCAGAAAACACAGAAAGCTAGCACACAGGGACAGCAGGTAATCAGGAAGGCTAATGGAATGTTGGCCCTTATTTCAAGGGGCTGGAGTATAAGAGTTGGGAAGTCTTGCTGCAACTGTACAAGGTACAGGTGAGACCATATCTGGAGCTGTGAGCAGTTTTGGTCCCTTTATTTAAGGAAGGATATTATTTGATTGGAAGTAGTTCAGAGGATGATCCATAGGATGATTCCCAGTAAGGAGGGATTGTCTGATGAGGAAAGATTAAACGGGCTAGGAGTCTACTCATTGGAATTTAGAAGAATGAGAGGTGATCTCATTGAAACATATCGGATTCATAAGGGGATAAACGCTGAGAGGATGTTTCCTCTCATGAGAGAATCCAGGATGAAAGGACAGAATCTCAGAGTAAAGGGCACCAATTTAAGACTGAGATGAGGAGAAATTTCTTCTCTCAAAGGGTTGTTGAGTCTTTGGAACTCTTTGCCGCAGAGAGCTGTGGGGAAAGAGTCCTGGTGTATATTTAAGGCCGGGATAGATTTTTGATCAGTAAGGGAATCGAGGGAAAGGGCAGGAAATTGGACATGAGGAATGTTAGATCAGCCATAATCCAACTGAATGGGGTAGCAGGCCTGAGAACTGAATGGCCTTTTCCTGTTCCTATTTCTTATGATCTTAGGAGAGCAAATTAAGTTTTGCCTTTTATTGTAAGGGGGATCAAGTGTAAAAGTGGGGAAGTCTTCCCACAATTGTTTGGGACACTGTAAGACCACGCCTGGAGTATGTGTGTGTAGTTTTGACATCCTTATTTAAGGAGGGATATACTTGCATTGGAAGCAGTTCAGAGAAGGATCACCCAGCTGATTCTTGGGCTGGAGGGGTTATGTTATGAGGAAAGGTTGAGTAGGTTAGACCTGAATTTCAGTGCAGTTTAGAAGAAAGAGAGGCAATCTTGTTGAAACGTATAAGATTCTGAGGGGGCTTGATGTAGTAAATGCTGATAGGATGTTTCCCCTTGGAGGGGAATCTAGGACTAGGGGCACATGCTCAGAATAAAGTATCTCCTATTGAACATGGAGATGAAAAGGAGCTTCTCCTCTCAGAGGGACCAATCTGTGAATTCTTATCCAGAGGGAGCTGTGGGGATTGGCTCTTTGAATATATTCATGGCTGAGTTAGACAGATTTTTGACCAACTCAGATTCTGGTGATCGGAGAGAACAATCAGAGTCAGAGGGGGAACGAAAGGCAATGCTGGAGGTTTCTTTGTATGTCCTGGGATGTGGTTACTCCAACTGTAGCTGCAAGGACTCAAATAATGCCTGGGTGTCCTTTAAACATGGCACCGGGGTCTTTGACCCCACGAGGCAATGGTAGGGCATGCAACTTCCTGTCTGTCCTTGCACAGAATTCACCGAGTTCTGCACTGATGTACGAATAATGAGCTGAAAAGTGGAAGCGTTCACCAACCCACCCACCCCCACCCCTCCCCACTGCCGCCCACTGGAATCACGCCAACTTTCACCTGTGACACTGGACTTAGTCTTCAGACGGAAAACTTTCCCTGATAACTTTGGTCTTTCCATCGTTCACATGGTCAAGGGCTGGAATTTTACCTCCTCTCCCACCCCAGAATCAGAGCGGGTGAGGCTCCCAGAATGGAATTCTCCGCTGGCCCTGGGTGCGGTTTTATAATCTCACCCAAGCGAGGTCATAAAATCCTGCCCAATGTGTCTGAGGGTGACTGGTTTCTAAGAAAACACTCACAAAACCCTGAGGATAGCAAGGGCAGTGAAGAGTCACCTCAAGAATGAAACTCAATGTTTTCTCAGTTCCTTATGGGAAGTTGCTAGAATCCTACCCCTGGCAAAAACCTCGACTGAAACTGAGGAGCATTCAAGCACCTTTCCGCTCTTGCTACGTTTCAAAGTAAGCAAAGGATACGGCAAGGCCTGCAGTGCAAAATAATAAACCTCTCCAACATGCCAAGGGTGCCAGCCTCATTAATGAAGTTTTTGCTGCATTGTTATACAGTCTAGTTATATCAGCTTTAATGGATTTGAGAAAACAGTGAAAATGGGCAGTTACCTGGATATGGTAGAATAAAAATGATGGTGTAAGATTAGCTAGCTAGATACGAGTAATGGATTGGTAACCCAGAAACATCACCCAGTGAGTCCAGAGATATTGGTTTAAATCCCACCAGGGAAACTAGGGGTTTAAATTCAAGTAAATAACTCTGAAATTAAGTAAAAATTGAGCATCAGTGATGTAACAACTGGATTGATGTGAAAATCCATCTGGTTCACTAATGTCCTTTAGGGCAGGAAATCTGCCGTCCTTATCCAGCCGAGCCTACACGTGACACTAGGCCCCTAGTAATGTCTTTGATGCTTTCCTGAAAAGATCTAGCAAAGCAGTGATATACAAGGGCAATTAGGGATAGGCAATAAATACTGGCATTGCCAGTGACGCCCACACACCATGGATGAATAAAGATTACATGCGATCATAATTGCATGTGGGCTGTTCCGAAATTGAGTTCCATCTCTTGATGATCTTGGTTGTAAAAACAACCTCTATTCAATGAGAAGGTCCCACAACCTCCTTCCTTTAGCAACAGAGAGTGATCAACGAATGGAATGTTTCTGAAACCCTGAAGTTCAGGAAAAAATGTATGCTTTTTGTAACTTATGAAGAACTCACCGCAATGTAAATGTGTTATTGAAACATGAGAAACTGTAAAAGTTTATTTTTAGTGATATCATTTTACGTGACAGTAATAAACCTAGACCTTAATCATATCTGTGAGAGCAACATGTCAATTTGTTATAATTACTGTTTTATTGGAAGATGCACTTGTGAGCACCATTTCCCTCTGGATTATAGAAACAGGCAGTATGACACTTTCTCAACCAGAAACTAATCAAGGATCAAACTTTGTTTCTCTGAGAAACTTTAACATTTTCCTGCCTGGAGCGCAGTCAGTGCAATATAAAAATGGTCACAAGAACAAACTGAAAGAGAGACCACTGGGCTTTTTTAATCATCTGATAATTTTTCACCATTTACAACAATATAAAACTGACTGAAAGGTGAAGATGAGCTAAATGATGAAACCTGCCTGACATCCAAAGCAGTCAGAAACATGACTAGACACTGCATTCACTTTACAGCTTTGAAAATTCCTGAGAGAAATGAAAAAACAGAAAAATTCAGGATCAGTAAGGGGAATAAGGATGACAGAGTGGTTAGCACTGCTGCCTCACAGTGCCAGGAATCCGGGTTCAATTCTGGTCTCGGGTCACTGTCTGGGTGGAGTCTGCACATTTTCCCCATGTCTGCGTGGGTTTCCTCCCACAGTCCAAAGATGTGCAGTGTGCAGGTCAGTTGATTGTCCGCGCTAATTTGCCCCTTAGTGTCCCAAGATGTGCAAGTTGGGTGGATTAGCCATGGGAAATGTGTGAGGTTACAAGGATAGGGTGGGGGAGAGGGCCTGGGTAAGATGCTTTGTCAGAGAATCAGTACAGATTCAACAGGCTGAATGGTCTCTTCTGGAGTGTGGGGATTCTATGATTCTTTGAATAAAATTCCCCTCTTATCACCTCAGGCGCTCAGAACCAGTCCAGGCAATCGCACCGACCAAGAGGTTGCCATCAGGAGATGGTTCGATCTCTGAGCCAGGCAGAGAGTGGTCCAGCTCCCTCTGGAAGGTTAGAGTCAGCACCCAACACACCAACCAGCAACGGAATCTATTAAAGGGATTTATTCCCAGTTGGTGATCCACTTTTACAAAGCAATGCTGGTGGAGAAAAGCGTGTTTAATGCCTGGGGAATGTTCCAGTAGTGCATCTTCCCTGCAAAAAGACATTCCTGTCAGGAAGAGGGAAATTCCAGCTGCACTCTCCACCATTGGTCCACTCTGTATAAAACTCATGCAATTTTCCGATTAATGGTTTGCAAGTGGACACAATTCCAAGCTGGGAACTTGTATTTGTCAAATCTCTGCTCTAACTTTCCTCACCTGCGCCTATTTTGGATACTCTGAATGGCAAAGAATGAGATATTGAATGGACAGGTAGGCAATGGCTAGTGGTGTTATCACTAGGCTATTAATCCAGAAACTCAGCTAATGTTCTGGAGACCCGGGTTCGAATCCCATCGTGGCAGATGGTGAAATTTGAATTCAGTTAAAAATATCTGGAATTAAGAGTCTACTGATGACCGTGAAACCATTGTCAGAAAAACCCATCTGGTTCACTAATGTCCTTTAGGGAAGGAAATCTGCCGTCCTTACACAGTCTGGCCTACGTGCGACTCCAGACCTACAGCAATGTGGTTGATTCTCAACTGCCCTTGGACAGTTAGGAATGGGCAATAAATTCTGACAACCAGTGATGCCCATGTCCCACGAATGAAAGGAAAATGCCCGGGATGTTGCCATCTTCTCCCCCACACTCTGCTCCCCTGGTGACTTAATTGTGGGAGTCAGTAAGATAGACAAGGTAAATGCTAAATCTGATCTGAGAGTTTGATAGTGTCAACTGGATAGTTGCACTGATTGCCCACAGAAAGACAAATGAGAACCATTCAATGATTCCGGGCAGTATGGACATTGAAAATGGAAAGAGCAGGATATGAAGTATTCCCAGGAACTTACTGACATGACTGCACCAGTCTTGTAACAAAAATTAAATAATAAATCCTTTTTACGAGACAACGTGCTAAGAAAGAGCATTCTGTCAGCAACAATTTATTCCTACATTTAACCATGCATTGCCACACACCCATATATCTTCATTCAGAAGACTTTGTAATACATCCCAACAAATATTTTCTTGACTAGTTTCATGGGATAGACATGAAAAGATTAGGAAACATAATCACTGGGATGTTTCTCAGAGCAGAGTAAATACAGAATGTTTATCTTATATTTTACTTCGTTCTAGTTATGAGTTTGTGAACATTGTGTCAACTTTAAGCTCATGTAGCAAAAATCACGATGGCCTATTACATTAATAAAGATAGTCTACATAACACTCGCAGGTCACCAATAACATGGGCAAGCAGCCAATATACATCTAACAAAGTGAAAGGGAAAAAGTCAAGTATGGAAAGATCTCTGAGCATTTCACTTATTCTGGAAGGTCACTTTAAGCTCTGTCCTATTCTCCAAAATGGTGGCACGGTGGCCCAATAGTCAGCAGTACTGCCTCATGGCACCAGGGATCCAGGTTCGATTCCCGGCTTGGTCACTGACTATGCATAGTCTGAACATGTCTGCATGGGTTTCCTTCCACAGTCTGAAAGACGTACTGGTTAGGGTGCATTGGCCATGCTAAATTCTCCTCAGTGTACCCGAACAGGTGCCAGAGTGTGGTGACTAGGGGATTTTCACAGTAACTTCATTGCAGTGTTAATGTAAGCCCACTTGTGACGCTAATAAATAAATTGAAGCAAGCAACTTTTGCATCAGATCTCTTTTCAAAATAAGTTTTTTTAAAGGGAGAGGGTGTTTAATTAAAGTCCAGAGAGTACACTGTGGTTTACCACAGGGATTGTGGGATTTGAGGATTCAGATTACACCTTTAAGCAAACATCAGTCCCAATGGCATTCCCATCACTTCACTTTGGAATTGATATCGAGAAGACGATTTTCTTTTGAACTAAGTTTGGACCGAATGGATTGGCTTTTAATCCAAGGCTGCTGTGAATCCAGAATGAGATGTGTAAGTATTCTCCCTCTCGGAGCAAAAGCCAAACTTCTCCACAGAATTATCAATCTTGTTATCACTGCTGATACATTTTGAAAAATATTTTGTTCAAAGTGTGTTGGTAATATCATGGAATAATCAGCTTGCAGAAGTTACCAAGTGGGATAAGATATTGGAGTAAATTCTCTAGTTTCAACCCAATGATATTGAAACTATTGTTTCAACTGACAACCCCCTCTCTCCCTCTAATACCCTCCTGTCTCTCCCCCCACCCCTATTTTCTCCCTTTCCTTCTCCCCCTCTCCTCTACTTCCCTCCCCATCTCAATCCCACCCCATCTCTTCCACCTTCCTTCTTTTAACCTATTCCTCCCCCTCTCTTTTCCTCATCTCTCTCCGTCCTCTCTCCTCCAATAGTTTCCTCTTCCCCCTCTCCTAATTCTCTCCCTCTTTCTCATCTTCCTCCCGTCCTCTGTTATCTTATTCTGTGGCTTTTCCATAACAGAACCCGATCCCACTCCATCCACTCACTCTCTCCCTCATCTCTCCTCTTTCCATCTCCCTGGTCTTCTCAGTCTCCCTCCTCCCCTCTCCCCCTCCTCTTCCCCTCTCTCCCGCTCATTGTCCTCAAAGGATCCCAAGATGTGGCAGCATTGGGAAGAAATCCTGGAGTCTGAGAGCAGTGGGAAGAGCTCCCAGGCTCTGACAAACTCGGGAGGCATGCCTAAGATCTGGATTCATTTTCAATGGTGGTTGAACAGTCTGGGAGCAGATCCAGGTTCCATAAGCACTGAGAAAGGATCTGGAGCACTGGAAACACTCAGATGCAGATGATCTGAAGATGGAGGAATTTGGGATGTGAAAACATTGGGAGGAGTCCCGAGAATGACATTGACCCAACAGCAGTTGGAGGTTGGAAAATCTAGTCCAACCGATAATTCAATTTAGGGTCACAATGGGCCAGAAAACTTAATACAGATTGGACAGTTGATGAGGTCTATTGCGTGGACTTGAATGTGGGCAGTGGGCTGGATGGATAGGCAGTGGGTGGGGTAAGCAGTGGGATGAGGTGGGCAATGGGCAGGATGGTTGGTGGGTAGTGGAACAAGTGGGCAGTGGATGGGGTGAGCAGTGGATAGCGCGGACAGGATAGGCAGTGGTAGTGTGGAGTGGCAATGGATGGGATGAGTGGGGTGGGCAGTGCAGTTGAGCTGCTATATGAAAACAATGATTATTGAGTTCAATTCTGAATAATAAAGGACCTCACTTTCTGTCAGAGACATAATGAGGGCCATAGACAGAGGACAAGAACTGTGGACATTGACACAGAGAATGACTGGAGCTCGAGGCCTCGCGAATCCCTTAACAGGTCCATTTCTAAGAGGAGGTGGACAGTTTTATCAGTACAAAATTTCAGAGAGTTTTGTCCGTTAGTTATATTGTGAGTTGTGTTTTTATGAACTTGGTTGTAGTTACCTAATTGTGATGTGAAAAGAAAGTATAGTGATCAATTTGGGTGAATTTCAGGGTGTTTTATTGCTAAGCTATTCCTCACTCTTGTTTATATTTGACGGGCGATTGGATTTTCTTTCCCAGTAGCTTTATTGGCTCAAGTTGGGCTTTTCATAATTTGTAAATATGTCTGCATTTTTAATAGAAATCAAGAAGTGTGATGGTGAAGCCTAAGACATGTGCTATTGGAAGTATATATGATGTTCCGTCTCACATGTTCTATTTCTAACCTTTTGATTATTACATTTTTAATACACCTTTTCAGATCAAATCTTTCAAATTACAAATTCCCACATCCACATTTAACACAGATTTTGTCCAAGAATGTTTATCATGCTGTAAGTATATGATCCACTCTCTGAATGGTTTCAGTCTGTGAACATACCCAAACTCATTCGTTGAGAATTTCAATGCTTCAGTTCATCATCTTGTTTACTCTTCACATATGTTTTTAATTGAAGTTCATGGCCTTTTATGTGCTGCAATTCTAATTTTTTTTTATTTTGTGGAGGCTTCAGTCTCCAGGATGACCCTCTCCCTTCATAAAATCATGTCTTTCCATTCAATCCCCTTGGCTTTCTCTCTCCTCTCCCCCTTCCATTGGCTTCCGATCATTGACCCGCCCACACTGAGCATCCGTTATCTCAGCGAGAGTTGAATAAACATCGATATCTTTTTATTCATGTTGTAACCTGTCTCAATCAAAACCTCATTCTGTCTATTCTTCACCCTTTGATTTCTACCTCTATATTCTCCCATCCACCCGGTGATGTGATGACAGCCTTCAATGGGTGGGATTCTCCGATGTCATTTGCTCCACCTGACTGCCAATGAGAACTGAGAACTTGGTGCTCAGCTAAATCTCCATTCACAGCAGCGGGACTGGAAAATCCCAGCATTTGGCGAATTTGGAGAATCCATCCCGGTGTCTCAGTAAAAAGAGACAGCAATTTAAATCAGTTACCCTGTTCGCCAAGTCACCCTCCATTATCCACTCTCTCCTCTTCTCTCTCACTCTCTGACTTCCCTTTCCTGAATCCCACTTTTCCATCTTTTTCCCTTCTTCTCTTTAGCGTTCCCCTACTTTATTTTCTCCTCTTACTCCAGATTTTCATTCCTTGTCTTTCTCATGCACCTGTCTCTTTTCTCTCCCACACCAAACTCTCTTCCCTATCTCTCTTTGCATCCTCATTCTCACGGCTACTCCTCCCATTCTCCCTCTTTCCTCTGCCTCTCCTCCTCTTCCCCTTCAGACACCTGACCTTCCGTGCTAACTGCTCCTTATCCTCTCTAACTCTGTTTAACTTCAAATGTACACCTAGAATTGATATGTGCAGCACCAGAATGTTCATTTAGTGGTAAGTTAAAAAATGGCCATGGGAGGTTGGAGAATCCTTAGAGATTCTGCACTTACATGGATATAAAACTTATCAGGTTGTTGATTATATCCACCCCCAGTAGAGTCACTGAAACACCACTCTGAGTGGGAGGATGTAATGAAAGCACAATGAGATATATAGACGCAGTTTTTTGAATGTGTGTGTGGGTGTGTGTATGTGTGCGCGTGTGTCTATATGTGTGTGTGAGCATGCATGTGTGAGTGTGCATGTGTATATGTATGTGTGTGTGCGTGTGTGTGTGTTCACTATGTTATGGTTTGAAAAGTATATGTCACCTTTGCCAATGAGTATTTCAGTGCAATCTCTCATGTTGTTAACTGGGTTCTGACACCACAGAATGTTTGTTTTCTGAACTCATTTGTTGGCTTGCAGAATATTTTTCTTGATACAAATGGTCCACTCCATCCTTTGAGAATGGAATAGATGGATATGAAATATCTGGGTGACACAGTGGTTAGCACTGCTGCCTCGCAGTGCCAGGGACCTGAGTTCAATTCCAGCCTTGGGTCACTATCTGTGTGGAGTCTGCGTGTTTTCCCAATGTGTGCGTGGATTTCCTTCGGATGCTCCAGTTTCCTCCGACAGTCCAAAGATGTGCGCGTTAGTTTGATTGGTAATGCTAAATTGCCCCTGGAGTCAGGGGATTAGCAGAGTAAATGCATGGGATTATGGGAATAGAGCCTGGGTGAAAATGTGGTCTATGCAGACTCGATGGGCTGAATGGCACTGTTGGATTCTGTGATATGAGTTGATATTCTTTAGGTTGAGTTGGAAGTGGATAAGTTGCATGGAGCATCTAGACTGTGCCTCCCTATTGTAAATTCTATATCAATGCAGGGTCATACCCAAACAGAAGGACAACAAGTACCTATGGGTTGAATTCATTGTCATGATAAGATGTCACGTTTTTCTGTAATGTTGCAACTACGCAAACACAGCAGGTGGAGGGATTAACCCAGGGAACTTCCACTGGAAGGAACTAAATACTGGGAAGAAATTGTTCAGTTCCGGGGACAGAGTGTGGAAGTGTCCCTGAACAAAATTCGAACTATAAAGACTGTAGCAGCACAGTACAATAAACCTGCTTGGGATCGCGCAGACAGGGCTGGTTAGCTTTGTTGGTGAGAAGGCTAGCAAAATAACACCAGCAGTGCAGGTTCAATTCCCATCCTGGGAAAAATGACCTGCCCCGTTGCCCTGTCCCTGAGAGCGGAAGGCAACAATAAACGGTCAAAGAAATAGTAAGAAGTCTCACAACACTAGGTTAAAGTCCAACAGGTTTATTTGGAACTACAAGCTTTTGGAGCGCTGCTCCTTCATCAGCTGAGTGGCATCGATGACATTTTCTTCCTTTGGACTCACGGTGAAGAGTCGCCACTCACCTGATGAAGGAGCAGTGCTCCGAAAGCTCGTCAATCCAAATAAACCTGTTGGACTTCAACCTGGCGTTGTGAGACTTCTAACAGTGCTTATCTCATTCCAGTGCCATCATCGCCGCATCATGCCAAGGAAATACCTCTGGGTGAAGTGTCAGCAGATAATGAGCCAAGGACCTGTCATTGATCAGAGCAGACGTACAATACCCATTAAATAGAACCCTCTTTCTGCTCTCTTTCTCATTGCTAACCCAACCAATGGGAATTCCTGTGCAGAAGCACACCACAAATTACTGGAACACTGGAAGTGAACATTGGGCATTTGTATTTTGTTTATTTATTCACGGTGTGTAGGTCACTGGTAAAAGCAGAATTTATTGCCCATTTCTATCAGCAGGCAAGGCAGACACTGATTTACAATCACATGTTATCCTCAGACCTGCAGCAAAGACTTTCACCAGTGTCAGTTTTGGAACTTCTTGTCCTCATGTCTTTGATGTGGAGATGCCGGCATTGGACTGGGGTAAACAAGTAAGAAGTCTCACAAAACTCCCCACTCACCTGACAAAGGAGCAGCGCTCCGGAAGCTAGTGGCATTTGCTACCAAATAAACCTGTTGGACTTTAAGCTGGTGTTGTGAGACTTCTTACTCATGTGTTTGGCCAGTGATATTTATCTGTGAGCTTCAATGGAATGAATAGAGATGTTAACGAGTGAGAAGGGTGGTGATGCTGGAATATTTCTTGCATGTTACAGGTGGAAATTGTAGATGGCACATTCTGGGTGGAATTTAATTGCACCCCTCCCCATAGGGAACAGACTGGGGGCTGGCTGTGGGTCATAGCTTGGAGAGGAGAAGTGCCAGGTAGACTTCCTGCTGCCATTCTGACCTACACACTGATGAAGTTAGAGTGGGGAGAAGGTCGGGGGCAGTCTGCGTGCCTGAAAGTCATTTGAGATCTTGCTTTATCGAACACCTTCTACCAGCTTTGCAGTGAGGGTGGTGCTGTTAGGTTTATAAGGGTTTTGGGTGACACTGTATAAATACATGACAAGGAGTCAGGAGGAGAATGTTCAGAAGTGTAACACCCAGCCAACACAATATCTTCCTCAATTGTAACTAACAAACTAGTTGTTTAAACTCACTAATGTCTCAGCTAGACCAACAACATGGTGGCAACAGTGATGGACCCCAAAATGCTGATTTATTGCAGATTGTGGCACCAAGATAACTAACACACTTACCTGGCCAACTTTTACATTGACCCCAAAGCTGCCAATGTTTGAAGCTGTGCATGAACGTCACAATTAAACTGGGCTATTTTCCAGTCGAGTTAATTGGATCTTAATGACCATGGCTGCATTTTTCCCAATACTCATTAGTGATGGCTGGAAACTGCAAATTAAAGGTAATTCAAAAAAAGGTGGAATTACTCAAAAATTCCATTAAAACCTCCCAAAAACTATCAACAGAAAATGCTAAGCTTACAGCCCAGTTAATCATGGGATCACACAGCACAGAGTGAGGCCATTCAGTGCCCTGTGCCTCAGTTGGTCATTGAAACTGATCCAATTCCCCTCTCTCCCTTTGCACTTTCCCCATAGTTTTGCAAATTTTTAAAAATATATACCAAATTCCCTGATGGAAGTTGCGATTTATTCAGGCAGTATATATCACATCACAACAATCACTGGATAAAAATAATTCTCCCCATCTCCTTTCTTGTCCTTTTGCCAAGTATCTTAATCCCTGGTTACCACCCACCCGGCCCGTGGAAACAGTTTCTCTCTGTTTACTTGTTCAAAACCTCTCATAATTTGGACTCAAATGTTAATTCGATTCCCTTACACCATCAAACTGAGGGACCTTTGTCACGAAGCCTCAGCCACCCGCCAAACAAAGTAATTATCACCCTTCAAGATATAGACAAAAGAAGGCAGAAATTGGCTTCCGTGTGCAATGTAACACTAGCTGGCTTATTAACATTCAACCATGAATGCTTCTTTTTGTCTTTTTTGCATGTTTATTTACACTCATTGAAAAGTCAGCCATTCAATTCAACTAATTCTAACAGCACAAAATTAATCATGCGACAACTGGTGATTAGCTTGCATGGAAAGTAATTGGAGCAGAGAGACTTTTCAGATGTTGAAAGGTATAAGCCTTGCTTCAGGAGTCAGGAACTTCACGTTATAATAGGCAGATCTATTCAAAGGAAATAGAACATTGTTTGGATTTTGAAATGCAGCAATAATACCAGTCCTACCTGGCTTTCTGTAGTCGTGTGACCTCTGCCATCAGGGACTCACCTAAAGCTGCTCAATATAGACCTACGCTGAGAAAGCACTGAGAACCTGCTGCGGTCTCTGAACATGAAACATGGCACGGGATTTTCCAGCCCACTTGCCCCGATATTGGAAAATCCCACTGAAAGTCAATGGACCTGTTCATGGTCCAATCACCCCCCAATCTGCTATGATTCCCGTGGTGGGCAGAACAGGAATATTCACTCCATTGTGTCAGGAAGTGCAGATAATATAGAGGTTTTGAAATCTTGGAAGCTCTGCTCAGAAGACACAGTTCTGAAAGGCACATCGATATATTCAAATCTGCTAAAAGCCATTGAGAAAGGACAAAAAAAGCAAACACATGTTGGAGGTTGCAAATAAAATACTAAGCGAGAAAACATGGCACTGAACTCTCCCATCTCGGCCCCAGTAGACATGAGAGGCGATACGTGGCATGGTTTTCCACTTGCAATGGCCAAACAACAGACTTAATGAACAAGCTGGAACTGATAAGAACAGCTACATTTCTAATACTGCTGGAGATAGACTATTGTAAATTGTATACCATCCTGAATCTAACTGATGAGCAAAGGAAACAGGTGCCAGGGATTGTGAAAAATCCTTGAACAAATATTTTTAAATCAAGTGAATATTACTTATGAACGCTATGTATTCAACACCAGAACCCAAGGTGAAAAGAAAGCCATAGTTTAGTATGTGACTATCGTAATACAGTTTGCAGAATCCTGTAAACTTTGACAACTAAAAGGTGATGACATTAAGGATAAATTATTCCTAGGCAGCAAAATGCTTCACTGAGAGTAGGTCCACTGGAAGATGAGAAACTTATACTCAAGAAAGCAATAGACATGTGTAGAAGTTGTAAAATGTTAGTTAGAGAACATGGCAGAGCAGGCTGGGAGATACATGATGCTCAGAGACATTTCAGACCAAAGGACCAGAGCAACCACAAAGTGCAGAATATGAATCCTGAAGAGAAAATTCTACAAAGAAAAATGAGGAGTGCCCAGCAAGAGGAAAGCAATGTTTTAACTGAAAAATACAGAATCATTTCACACACGTGTGTTTTGCAAGAAAATGCAGGCAAGCCTACATAGATAGGTATTGGAGGGATATCAGCAGAAGAATCTGATGAACTATACATGTAGAATCCTTACAGTGCAGAAGGAGGCCATTTGGCCCATTGAGTCTGCACCAACCACAGTCTCACCCAGGCCCTATTCCTGTAACCCCACATATTTACCCTACTAATCCCCTGACACTAGGGACAACTTAATATGGCCAATCAACCTAACCCCGCACACCTTTGGACTGTCGGAGGAAATTGGAGCACCTGGAGGAAACCCACGCAGACATGGGGAGAAAGTGCAAACTCCACACAGACAGTGACCCAAGCCAGGAATTGAACCCAGATCCCTGGCACTGTCAGGCAGCAGCTCTCTCCACTGCTCCACTGTGCCTACACAATACCATAAGACCATAAGATAGAAGCCGAATTAGGCCATTCGGTCCATTGAGTCTGCTCCACCATTCAATCCTGGCTGATATGATTTTCATTTCCATTCTTATGCCTTCCCGTCATAACCCTTGATCCCCTTATTGATCAAGAACCAATAATCTATCTATCTCTGTACAGCAGGTTGGTTTCATCAATTCTATAGAGGATAAATGGTTTGCGAATGATGACCAAGTAAGTAAGAAATATCAGAGAGACACTGATACATCATGTACCATAATGACCTTCACAGATCTGTGTAAAGTGGCTCAACCTACAAGTGAAACCCACAATGCTAAAATTTGAGGCTAAATGATTTGATGATATTCACATCTAGAGGACAGATTAGCCCGAGAGCTCAGAGCACTGACAAGAGGGAAGATCTAGAGTTCCAGATCACAGATGGGACACAACAGCCATTCATCACAGATGGAGGAAGATTAAAGCTTGGATAGGTAATCCTGAATGTGCCAGACAGAGATTCACAATGTGTCACAACACAGAAAAACATTGAGTGCTGGCCAAATGTGAAGAATGAAATTAAAGACCAGATTGGCCAATGCGGTACTTGTAATGAGTGGCAAGCTAAATGAGTTAGAGAGTCATTGGTGGTACATGAAATCCCAAACACGCCATGGATGATGATAGGAGTAGAACTCTTACCTACAGCAGGAATTGATTATTTTGTCGACTCCTATTCTGACTGCGGGGAGTAAAACCAACTGCCTTCAATGATGACAGGAGAAATAGTGGAATGTCTGAAAGCACACTTCAGTCATAATGACATTCCAGACGTCCTGATGAGTGACAATGGTTCACAAGTGAATAATTCAATTTCACAAAGGATTGGGAAATTCAGCACTATACATCATCTTCATACTATCGCCAATTGAGTGGAAAGGCTGAGACAGCGGTGAAAATCACTAATGGAATTAAGAGATGTCATAAATCTGGCACAGATGTACACAACGCAATCCTCGAGTGGTGAAGGGATGGAAAATAGCCCAGTCCAAAGACTAATGTCATGCCGCACCCAAACTACAAGGCACAGTTGTTAGCACTGCTGCCTCACAGCACCAGGGACCCGGGTTCAATTCGGGCCTTGGGTCACTGTCTGTGTGGAGTCTGCACATTCTCCCCATGTCTGCATGGGTTTCCTCCAGGTGCTCTGGTTTCCTCCCACACTCCAAAGATGTGCAGGTTAGATGGATTGGCCATGCTAACTTGACACTAATCTCAGGGGGATTAGCAGGGTAAATATGTGGGTTTAGGGGGATACAGGCTAGGTGGGATTGTGATTGGTGCAGACTCGATGGGCTGAATGGCCTCTTTCTGCACTGTAGGGATCCTGAGTACCCGAACAGGCATCGGAGTGTGGTGAATGTTTCACAGTAGCCTAATTACAGTGTTAAAATAAGCCTACTTGTGACACTAATAAATAAACTTTAAACTTAAACTAACCATTCAACAGCAAAAAAACTGCTGAATGTAGAAGTAGTAACAGATGTGAGTGCAAAATTCAAGATGAAATGGCAGAAAGACTAATTTCATTTTGACAAGACTGACAAACCATTGCCAGAGCTGAGCATTGGAGAGTCAGACAGTGAACAAACCATCATTCTCTCAACAGGAATCAGTTTACATAGAAACTTGGGACTTG
Organism: Carcharhinus amblyrhynchos; assembly: GCF_965287045.1. Taxonomy (NCBI): domain Eukaryota; kingdom Metazoa; phylum Chordata; class Chondrichthyes; order Carcharhiniformes; family Carcharhinidae; genus Carcharhinus; species Carcharhinus amblyrhynchos. The sequence continues at coordinate 2,436,152 of NC_137328.1, forward strand.
TGTAGGGAAATTGTCACCATGAGTGTACGCAATGGAAAAGAACAACCAAATAAACTGATACAATCACAGGCAAATTCAAACAACTAGTAGAACTGTTTGATCACAGCAACTAGCATTCAGTGAGATGGGATCTCACCAGCTGTACTGAGTACAGAACTAGAGGTACATGAGTTCTCAACAGAACCACAACAGTTAGCACAGTGACAAATGGCACAGGAATAACACGCACCGGGCAAGGAACATCACCCAGACCAACACACAGTGACAAGACACACGCCTTTCACTAAGAGAACTGCATGGTTTAAAGATAATGTCTGGGATTCTCTTGGCTTTCCTGCCACGGAAATCATAATAGGCGAGGCAAAAACGTGACAGGCCACTTAAAGGTCCATTGAGCTGGGACAGGAATTTCCAGTCTTGGGACATGCAGCTGGAAAATCCTGCCCACTGTGTATAATGCAGGGGCAGGGATTGTAAAACAAGCAGCCATTAATGTACACAAATGTGGTTACATGTTCATTAGGGAAAAGGGGGATGCTTGGGTTTTGAAACCCAAGCATTTTATACCTCATTTTCTGTAGACATGTGACCTCTGCCATGAGAGAATCTCTCTCAAATGCCCTCTTACAATCAATTCAATAAGGATTTACCACCAGGAAGCACTGAGGGGACACTGCTGCCTTTAAACACAAAACAAATCTTACGGATTTTAGAAAGTGAGTTACCTACAGCAAAGGGGGTGATTAAACACTAGGCCAAAAGACACCCAATAAATAAAGTACAATTTTAAGAATGAAAAGAGCTGCAGACAGAGCTGTGGAAAGCAGCTGAGCCGGACAAGACTGGAAGTAGCCCATAAAATAACTTGTAAAACACTGCAGCAATTTCAATCGTAAAAGTAGCTTTATTCCTGCATCTCATTAAAAAGCAGAAAGCAAGCATTGAGTCCGCAAATTCTGGCAAGTTAATTTATTACAAATGACCAACATTACAGCCTCACGTTTTTTAACTGCATCATTTATTTAGAATTACGTGGAACTTACAGTACAGCATGGGAACAGGCCACTTGGCCCATCTGGCTAATGTCAGTGTTTCTGTCCCACATACCACCCCTCCCACCCTATTGAAAACATCTCACTTTATCAACGTAATCTTTTATTCACTTTCTCCCTCATGTACTTCTCTACTTCTCATTAAACGCTCCTATACTATTTACCTCAGTCTGCTGAGATGGTGAGCTTCACATTCTCAACACTAGAGAGGTTTCCCATGGATTGCTGCTTGGATTTATTAGCGACGTTCTTACGTTAATGACCCTCTGGGTCTGCTCTAGTCCCCACGCAGGATCGTCTTCTCTAACCCTACCTCACCAAACACTTTCGTACTCACAAAGACCTCTAACCGGTCACCCCTTAGCCTTCCCTTTTCTCAAGAACTGAACACCACCCCATTGAGTCTTTCCTGGTAGTTTAAAAAGTTTTCACTGATCAGCACGTTAGCTGCCACTGTTTTGTAAGTAACATTGGAATACCAGTACAGTCTTCTGGGATCTCTCTAATGCCCAGCCAGCTAAACTGGGGCACTCTCAGAGGCCAGTTTGGTAATGGGTTTTTGTTGTGTTGATGCATCTTAGGCTGAAGAGATTCTTCCCATGTTGTTAATGAGTGACACTGCCTACTAACTAACCTTAACGGTGTCAGGCAAGCGTATCAGCATTATTTATTTTTTTGGAGACTTCTTTAATCAAAATCCTGTTTGTCTAACTTCTGCATCACATCCCGTCTGACTTGCTGTCAGAACGCAGGCTCCAGTTGCAAAACAAAGTGAATAAGCACCAGGAGTCATGCAGTAACATTTGCTGTTTATTTTCACAGAAAACAACTCTAACTACTGCTGAACCAGCTTTCTCAACTTGAACTCCAGCAGTTTGCTGGATGAACGGTGTAGGAAAAGGACGGGTTCTCTTTAACTGGGAATAATAATGGCTCATCGAGCCTGATGCACGGAACTGTATCTTTGGTCTGCCAATGAATAAACTCCAACCCACCCTAAATCCATGTAGTCTTCTGGGGTGAAAATGTGAGGCAATCCAGGAAGTTGGGGGTCTTTGCTCCTCTGTGTTTATTTAGAACAGATCATTGAGAAAAACACAATCTATTCCCTCAGTCTGATCACCCCTAAGTTTCACTGAAGTGTAGCATTCGCCAGGTCTTTTAGCCCATCTCTCATTTTGAACTTTCTAATTTTCCCAATAGTTTTCCATTTTTATTGTTAGCTCTGGATATATTGGTTATTGGGGCAGTGTGGTGGCACAGTGGTTGGCACTGTGGCCTCACAGCGCCAGGGATTCAGGTCCAATTCCAGCCTCAGTTCCCTGTCTGTGTGGAGTTTACACATTCTCCCCGTGTCTGCGTGTGTTTCGTCCAGGTGCTCCGGTTTCCTCCCACACTCCAAAGATGTTAGGTTTAAGTTGATTGACAGATGGGAATGGGGCTGGATGCCTTCTTTACACCCTCAACTTTTCCAAACAGTGGTCCTAACAGTTACGGGGGCCCCCTCCTCAACCCCGGGTTCCCTCTCCTCCCATCTGACTGACCTCCATTCCCCTTCCCTCTCGGGGTCTCTTCCCCTGAACTGATCTGCTGTCCACGTCTTTCACGGGTCCTCTACATCAGCAATGGCCTCCACCCCCAGACCTGCCTGAGTGCTTGCAGCCAATCAGGATGGCCAGCAGCTCTTGGAGGCAGATATTCTTCTCCAGATGTGGGCAGAGGTTCTGCCTGAGCGTTTGATCCTCCTTCGAGTGTTAAATGGCAGGAAGAGCGGGGAGGTGTGGGCCTGACTGGTTTCACCTGATATTTTTGGCAGTATGATGGGACTCCTTGACCTTGTGAAATCCTACACCCTGTGAATCGGAGTCATATTCAGGTGAGCAAGACAGGATCTGCTGGTTCTCACACTCATGAACCAGTTGCTTTTCTCGCTATAATGGAAGCAGAGTTCATGGTCCGATCTCATAGAGAGAAACACAGGTTATCAGTTTTATTGAATTCAATTTCACGACTAACTGTGCTGAGATTCCCCGCTCAGAAGCAGAGACACTCCCCTAACATATCGAGTCCAATCATTGGGGCAGCATTGTGGCGCAGTGGTTAGCACTGCTGCCCCACAGCACCAGGGTTCAACTCCCGCTTGGGTGCGTGGAGTTTACACATTCCCCCCATGTCTGCATGGGTTCCCTCTGGGTGCTCTGGTTTTCTCCCACATTCTGAGACACGTGCTGGTTGGATGCAGTGACCTGAACAGGTGTCAGAATGTGGTGACTGGGGAATTTCACAGTAACTTCATTGCAGTGTTAATGTAAGCCTTACTTGTGAGTAATAAATAAAGTTTAAAAAAAAGGTTAGCCACCTTTAGAATTTGGAATATATTAATACAGCTCTGCTCTTTCTCACTTGAGATATGCACTGGTGAGCAGTGTTGTTACCTATAATACGTCCGTACTGCCGTTGAATCAGGTTATGAGTTCAAGTCCCAATCTAGACTGACCGTCCCAGTCAGTACTGAGGGAGTGCTGGGCTGTCCAAAATGTCAACTCTCAGATGAGATATTGAATTGATACCCGATCTGCCATAACATAAAATATTCCATGTTTTACGTTAAAGAAGCTCTCCCTGGGGTCCTGGCCCATACTTATTCTTAACAACCAACTAAGCCCCACCCTGACCCCAATTTTGAAGTAAGAGTTAGGAGCAAGAGAAGACCATTCAGCCCATCAAGTCTGCTTTACCTTCAAGATGACCATGGCTGATCTTAGGCTTCAACTTCATTTTCCCGCCCACTCCCCACATCCCTTAATTTGTCTGGACATCATTAGTTTTCTGTTTAGTGGGATCTTGCTATGTGAAAATAGGCTGCATTATTTCTGATATTTCAACAGTGATTACACTTAAAAAGGTATTTTGTTGGCGGTGAAGTGCTTTGGGACGTTCTGAGGTTGTGAAAGTTGCAATATAAATACAAGCCTTTCTTGACCTACATTGCTTTTTGTCCATTATAATATTGACATGAAAATATTGAGAAATCACAATGCCATACTTGTAAATGTTACTTTCTTCATGAACCATTGAGTCTTTCTGCAAGATAAAATCCTGCTAAGAAACAAAAGGTAAATCACGTCAGCACAAAATAATTCATTCAACTGTTCCGAAACTCTTTACCTGAAAATAATGCAACAAAATGAAAAGCCAGTGTCACACTTCTGTGCATGTAGACATGTGTGAGAGTGGACATAGGGAGGGAAAGAGACAGTGTCAATCTAGGCTGAGTTCAGCTTCCAAGCTGAATGTCCCACGATCTTCTACATGAATGTAAATCAAATTTTAGACTGTAGACATCCTGCAATAAAAAGCAAACAGTTGAACTTGTTGTTTCATATCAATGTTTCAGGGAAACCAGTTGAGCGTTAGTGGTGTACAAAAATGTACAATACACTCAATCTTTCTTTAGTGTTGCATTGCTACATAAACCATGCGGTAAGTTCAGTGCCCTGTTTAACTTTCTATTGAAGTAAGCAGAACCACACTAATCTCTCTTCAGTCTCTGAATTTCTCTGGTTTGGCAAGGGCAGCGGAAATTCATTTCATAAATGTATTAAACGTTTAGGAAATCATCGACTTCTCTTACTAGTTAATGTGTCTTGTCCCTTGTCAATGCAGTAATGGTGCTTCGTCTAAAATTACAGGCTGTTGCCAACTTCCAGCAAACATGTTAATCAGCAATGCCTTGGTCTGAAAACTGTAATTCATAATTGGCAAGGGAAGAGGGAACATCACCCAAAAGCAGTTATTTTGAGAAAATGAGTAGAATTATTTGATGGATGTTTGGGTTAACCTACCATAGCTATTGGACAGCAAGCCAATAACATCAGGTACTCTGTGTTCCCGATGTTCATCAAAGCACGGTTTAACCTGACAGCAATGGATAGACCTGGCAGCAGAACATTGCCTTCCTACTGTACCAGGGAGGAAAGAGCAGTCACAAGTTGTGGAGTTAGAACTGTGAACGGAATGTGTGTAGGAGGCAATCCCTTACCATGCAGTGCTGAGGTTTCACTTCCTGGAAGAAATATAGTAGACCAAAACCGGTTTTAGGTGGACAAACTTCCAGTAATGCATAAATCTTTGTCAATGCTGATTCCAATAGGTAGTGGACACCGGCATTGGACAGCATGCACAAGAGTTCATTCTCCCAGCTCCTGATACTGGTCAGGTTAATGGGCAGTTGTAGTGAGTGGACATGAAGTACCTTCCCACAGAGAGGGAGTAAGGTTGAAAACATTAAGTGGGTTTATCAATGTGGCTAAGCGCTCATATACATCCATGAGTCAGATATCAACTGTAATGCCAGAGAGAACTGGGAACAGGCCGTTGGCACATTACCAAGATGACCTGCGACACAAATAGTTTAAAACAGGGACAAACTATAACACAGAAAACTGGAGGAGGGGAAGTAAATGATGATTGCAAGAAGGTACACTGGGACTAAGAATAAATTAGTCAATAGTAAAAACGTTCCATAGTTCACCCAACTGTACACTTACTTATCCTTGCTCGAAGTAAATCTTTGTGTTGTGATTGTTTTTTGGGGGAAAGTCAAAGCTGTCTGGTGTTTTCCCCATAACTCCCCCTGTCCTTTCCCTGCAGTTCCGTAAAGGTTACAGGATTTCCTAGATGAACTTCAACATTTCCTTTCTTGGAGGTCGTGACTCATTGCACTGGACCAATGTCAAATTGGCCACGGGCAGATCTCTCAAGCTCACCCACTGCTGATGTGAGTGGGGTTTTTTGATGGTGTGGGGTTGGTGGTGGTGGGCGGGGGTGCAGAGTTCAGGGGGGTTGGGGGTGGGGTCATTACTTCTATCACAGTGTTGCGGGCAGATTCCTGGCTGGGCAGTACTCAGGAATGTGGCTGGCACATGGAACAGCCTATGGAACTGCACACACTGCCTTGATGTCTATCAGAACATTAGGAATCTCTGATGTTACAAGGTCAATGCAGAGAAACAGCTGAGGTAACGCTGTTCGACACACTCTGGCTCAACCACTCAGAGTGAAAACGACACTCCATCACCGTGACAATGTGTCACTGACAATTAAATGATTTTAATAAAGAAAGGCTTGCACTTCCATAATTCCTTCCTCAATCCCATGGCATCCCAGTGTTTTACACTCATTAGATACTTCTGAGATGTTGCCCTTTCTGTGAAATGCAGCAGCCAATTTGCACGCAGCAATTTCGCAAAGAGGAAATGACCAAATTATTTGTTTTTAATGATGTCACTGTTGCTGATGTTAGCACTGCTGCCTCACAGCGCCAGCGACCTGGGTTCGATGCCAGCCTTGGGTCACTGTCCTGTGGAATTTGCGTGTTCTCCCCATCTCTGCGTGGGTTTCCACTAGGTGCACTGGTTTCTTCCCACACTCCAAAGATATGCAGATCAGGTGGATTGGCCCATGCTAATTAGTCCTTTAGCATCCCAAGATGTTTTGGTTAGGGAGATTAGTGGGTAAACACATGAGTTACGGGATGGGGCATAGTAAGGTGCTCTGTCGGAGAGTTGGAGCAGACTCGATGGACCGAATTATCTCCTTCTGCACTGTAGGGATTGTATGGCTCTGCACTGTCTGAAGGTTAAGTACTAAGCAGGGCACCAAGATAACATTCAGGGGATTTTATATAACCAAGAAGGTAGATTGGAGGCAGGATTGTCCTGCTGCTCTCACCCTGAAACCGGAAAATCCTGCCTGGGAACTTTTCATGGTCCATCCCTCGCCCACCAGGATTCCTGCGTCAGATGGAAAGGGAAAATGCACCCTGAGTCTCAGTTTAATGCATCATCTTGAAAGATGGCAGCTCCAACAGTGCGGCGCTCCCTCAGCACCGACCCTCTGACAGTGCGGCACTCCCTCAGCACCGACCCTCTGACAGTGCGGCGCTCCCTCAGCACCGACCCTCTGACAGTGCGGCGCTCCCTCAGCACCGACCCTCTGACAGTGCGGCGCTCCCTCAGCACCGACCCTCTGACAGTGCGGCACTCCCTCAGCACTGACCCTCTGACAGTGCGGCGCTCCCTCAGCACTGACCCTCTGACAGTGCGGCACTCCCTCAGCACTGACCCTCTGACAGTGCGGCGCTCCCTCAGCACCGACCCTCTGACAGTGCGGCACTCCCTCAGTACTGACCCCCTGACAGTGCAGCACTCCCTCAGCACTGACCCTCTGACAGTGCGGCACTCCCTCAGTACTGACCCTCTGACAGTGCGGCACTCCCTCAGCACCGACCCTCTGACAGTGCGGCACTCCCTCAGTACTGACCCTCTGACAGTGCGGCACTCCCTCAGCACTGACCCTCTGACAGTGCAACACTCCCTCAGTACTGACCCTTTGACAGTGCGGCACTCCCTCAGCACCGACCCTCTGACAGTGCGGCAGTCCCTCAGTACTGACCCTCTGACAGTGCGGCACTCCCTCAGCACCGACCCTCTGACAGTGCGGCGCTCCCTCAGCACTGACCCTCTGACAGTGCGGCACTCCCTCAGCACTGACCCTCTGACAGTGCAACACTCCCTCAGTACTGACCCTTTGACAGTGCGGCACTCCCTCAGTACTGACCCTTTGACAGTGTGGCACTCCCTTAGCACCGACCCTCTGACAGTGCAACACTCCCTCAGTACTGACCCCCTGACAGTGCGGCACTCCCTCAGCACTGACCCTCTGACAGTGCGGCACTCCCTCAGTACTGACCCTCTGACAGTGCGGCACTCCCTCAGCACCGACCCTCTGACAGTGCGGCACTCCCTCAGTACTGACCCTCTGACAGTGCGGCACTCCCTCAGCACTGACCCTCTGACAGTGCAACACTCCCTCAGTACTGACCCTTTGACAGTGCGGCACTCCCTCAGCACCGACCCTCTGACAGTGCGGCACTCCCTCAGCACCGACCCTCTGACAGTGCGGCGCTCCCTCAGCACTGACCCTCTGACAGTGCGGCGCTCCCTCAGCATCGACCCTCTGACAGTGCGGTACTCACTGCACTGGACATGTCATCAATTTCTGGAGTGGGATTTGAACCCACAATCTTCTTGCTTTCAAGGCACGTGTGCTACTCCCTGACTTGCAGTTGATACTAAGCCAGTTCTTGGATCTAGACTAACTGTTCTATCTGGAAATCTGTTCCAAATATTCACCAATCGTTGTCTGAACAAAGACATCTTCACATTGGAGCTGAGCTTCACTTTCACCAGCCTAAACTCAAATTGCTTTCTCCTGAGGATTTGATCGGAAGTCTTGTTTGAATGTACTTTTCCTACATCATTTATTATCTTTTTCACCTCTCTGAATTCAGATATCCCATTTCATATCCCACATTTCTTCGCTCTTCACAACCCTGCTGATATCTGGGGTGAATCTAATAACCCTATTCTCCAAACCCAGAATGCTTCCCTTTGGTTACAGACTGGAAGTGGATCGAAACCTTGAACTCACAGAATCCTTGCCTGATGATTGGTACTTTTTAAGTGTGTTGCAGCTGCCAGTAATGATTGTGTCTTAGATTTGGAAAGTTAAGGCAAGGCTAGATTCATGAAAGGCACTCATCCTGTTGCCCAGATCCTGCATAAAATAGGTTTCCATTTCAAATGACAATCATGTTGTTAAGTTTTCAGTGACCAACTCTGGAGCAGACAATGGTCCTTCTTGTGAAAATGTGAACAGTGAGTATCTATCTGATGAAGTCTGTCACACTACCCAGGCCACCTTTCAGGTATTGTCCATGGGAGCAAACGTGACTCTGTTAATGTATTGCTCTATTAGCCTGCGTTGGAAAGTAGATCTTCACTTTTTGGTGTCTGTGCTTGTACCACTTCAATAGTATTGGCTTTCAGCCAGATCTGACAAGAGTAAGCATTACTTTTGCTTCACTTCAGAAGTGAGATGTTGACATGTTACTTCCAGATTTCTTTACTGGAACTAAAATCTGCCCTTATTTTTCCCATAATTGAGGCCTCCACAACATAAACAACCTCAGATGTTAATCCACCTTTGCAATCTTGGAGGCCAGCCATTTCAAAGAGTGCTCTTGCTGGAGTAAGTGAATATTGTTACTGATAACATGACATTTTGACTGCTTGAGGAACATTACAGGATCATTATCATGGGGATGGTGTGACTAGCTGCTCACTTTCTCTGCCATTAGTAAAACGGCACAGTAGAAATCACAAGTTTTGACTCTATTTACTATAGCTGTCTCATTAATTATTCTGAAATACTGAACACTAGCAGGGTTGTTGTTTAAAAAGAAAAATGTAGCCTAAAATGTCTGGATTAAATAGACAAGTATGCTTTTATTGGGCAGTTACACATGGACATCATAACATCATTGTTCTCCAGAGAAGGTGACAGGAATGTTGATTGTTACCATTTTATCTTCAATCAATTCTCCTCATCTCAAAGACTGTTTCCCACCTCCTGCTATATTTGAAAATGGAGTTATTCTGTTGGTGTTTCCATTTCAACCTCCAGCCATTACAATGTGGAAAAGCAGCACAAACCTTTCTGATCTTAAAAGGACCATTATCAGACTGATGGCACACTAACATTTTTACTTCTCTATCTTTACAGACACCTTCATGAAAATTTCATTTCATGTTTTTTTTTATTCGTTCACGGGATATGGGTGTCGCTGGCTGGCCAGCATTTATTGCCCATCCCTAATTGTCTGAGAGTCAACCACATTGCTGTGGCTCTGGGGTCACATGTAGGCCAGACCAGGTAAGGACGACAGATTTCCTTCCCTAATGGACCATAGTAAACCAGATGGGTTTTTCTGACAATCGACAATGGTTTCATGGTCATCAGTAGATTCTTAATTACAGATATTTTTTATTGAATTCAAATTCCACCAGCTGCTGCTGTGGGATTTGAACCCAGGTCACCACAACATTAGTTGAGTTTCAGGATTAATAGTCCAGTAACAATACCTCTAGGCCATTGCTTCACGAGGTTCTGTATATGCAATAGAATGTGTACAGATGCAGGTCTGAATTTAAGTTTGTTTCATAGGATGGGTTTTGAATGAGTTAAATTGGGTGCAAACATTTAAAAGCACTCTACGAAAACAGATGCAAGTTTTAAGTAATTTCTTCCTTTGGCTCCTAAAATAGAACAAATTTTGTACCTTAGTCTGGTCAAATGATTCATCCTTTGTGGTAAAATGCCTTTCCTGCTAATAATAGAGTGTGAAGATGTGTCCTTGTTCATTCTCTTTGTTCTGTTGTCCTTTTCCTGTTGAGTCTTGTCCAGCTCCACACGTCTGCTCTCATCTTTGTGGTTTTTGCCTTTTCCAGTTTGTCAGGAGTTTACAGACAATAAGTTAATGTACAGCAAATTATGTGACCAAGCCTTAAATGAAAGACTTCCTTTAAAAATGCAGAGTAAATAAATTCCACGACAGATGGAACTGCTCACTTGAGCATATTTGGTAAGTGCAGAGATTCCTATTTGTGATGCTTCTGGATGTATAAAAATATAAAAATGATGATTGCCATGTGGTAAATATTACTGAATTTGTATAAACTGTCATTAATTCAAGCTCATGTTAAAAATAGAAAGTTTTATTGTAACTTTTTAACTCTAAATAATTCTGATCGTGTTTTCATGTTTGTCCTTAGAAAGGTTAGACTTAAACCCCAATATTAAAATGCAGTGGGCCTATGCATGCATTTATCTTTTACATAACATCAAGCTAAATGTATTCCTATTGACAAACATGTGCTTGGAGTGCAAAAATATACCTCAAGCAGAAATGAGTAAAAAGTAGTCACAAAATTCCTGCCTCTAACTCCGAGAAGTCCACAAATAAATTCAGGAGAATCTTCTTTACCCAGAGAGTGGTGAGAATATGGAACTCGCTCCCACAGGGAGTGGTAGAAGTGAGTATCATCAACGCAATCGAGGGGCAAATAGATACACACATGAGGGAAAAAGGACAGAAGGATATATTTTTGAGGGGAGGTGAAATGGGCTAGTGTGGAGCAAAAACAGTGTTTGGATTCAATGGCCTGGTTCCATGGTGTAAAATGTTCTGTGATATGTGGGGAGAGAATACCGGCCTTCAAATAATAGCACTAATGACCCCTTCAGTGTGACGTCTCCATACGGTTCCGCTTACTGCCACTAATATCGTTGATGCTGAATTTTTGGGGTGAGTTTTAAGTGGAGAGATTAGCCATTTAACTATGTCAGTAAAAGCTTGCACCGGATCTGGCTGGGAGTTGATGTTATTTTTGGAAGGAGACTCAGTTGCAGTTTTTTTTTAAAGTTGTGATTTAGGACCTTTAAAATTGCATTCCGTTTAGTTGACCCACCAGCTGCCCATGTACACCCCAAATCAGGAGACAACTCAGAGGAGAATCCAGGCCAACATCACTTTCTCTTTCACTTAAGTTACCAAAGAGGGAAGGATATAATCATTCACAAAGAAAAATAAGTTATGTACTTAACTGATGACAGCAGTCAACAGGCATTGGCACAGAAGAACTGCATGGAGGTGGAGTTTTTATTTTGCAACAATCATCTGAGATTTCAGTTCTTGGAAATCAGTAGTATTCAAGTTCTAATAAATCAAAAGTGGAGAGAAAATATTGTTAATAATCTCCTTCGAGACTGCGGAATTTAAGAAGAAATTAGAACTTCCAGTAAATAGTTGAAAGAATGACACAAGTGCTGGAATTTAACTGTCGACCTACCACTGGTATCAGAGTGGGCGAGAGGCAGAACATGGAAAGATCTATTGACCTCGGGCAGGATTTTCCAGTTTTGGGACAAGCGCGGCTGTAAAATCCCACTCAAGGTTTCGTGTTTTAAGACTTTTACTGTGACAAAAGACTAAAACTAGTATTGACTATACACTATCTTTGTAGGCAACTTATATGTTAAGCTACAAAACAGAACATTCCCCTTTGTATTTTAGCACGACCAAAGGCAGACTTTGCAGATGTATATTTTACATCGTCCTTTAAGTAGACATTTACATAGATTGAAACCAGACAAAGGTGATTCCTAACTCCCAAGCTGTGAACTTTTAATCTCAGAACTGTCATTCGCAATCAAGTTTTTTTCCCTCTAGGAAAAGCTAGGTGAATCTCCCAGCTTAGTTTTAACTCCTCATAAACTTGGTCTATTCATTCTAAACATTAGCTCTTACCCACATTCCTGTGAGGTGAACTATTGCATTTTGCTGCCTATAGCTGCCCTCCCTCCTCCAGACCCTAGCAGATTAACATATCTGTAAGTTTTAAGGATATCTTAAATACCCTCCCCTATAAAAAGCCCACGTCCATGGCAATGTGAATCACATGGGCTTTGTATCCAAGTAGAAATGCAGGTTACCTGTCTTTGAGACCCCAACTTTCTTTCATATCAGCACTAAATGGATAATAATTTAAAACATCAGTTTAGAACCCAACATTCTCAACACTGTTCTGGGACTTTGGAGTCACACAGCCTTTCCACTGTTAGTGCACAGGTTGCTGCCATTGTCCCAATGCCTAGATGTTGTGCTGTTCTTCCCAGTAAAATGACCTGGGTCCTCTTTAATCTCTAACGCTCAAACCCACCAGACTTGTTATCAGGCAGACTTCAGAACAAATCACAATGCCCATTGCTGAAAGTACTCTCCCCCTTTCTTCATATTATTTATTTAATAAAGCTAGTATTGTAGATCAACCCCCATGGTACCATCTGAAAAGCTGATTTCTGAGGTTACATGAGCATCAGTGCGTAGCTGAACACAAGCATCTCTGATTATAATAAAGGCAGCTTTCCAAATCCAGTACAACTGATGCCTCAGAACTGCATTCTTTAGTAGCTGGCAGTGGGAATAACCAGTAAAGGGTTTCACTGACTTCCCAGGGAATATGGTCCGTCGATGATTTTCTGCATGGTTAGGGAGATGTTTTTGGAATGGGAAGGTGGTGACGTGGGAGTCTTGTAATCTTTACTTAGGTTTCAGTCCTCAAAAGAAGTTGCAGCTCTACTCTGAAACTATGTACTTGTAGACTAGTCCACATAAAATCTCAGTATTACTGATGTACTTTTATTGGGCATGTGTTTGCTTATAGTAGCAGCCTCCATATACAGTTAACACCTAAAATGATGAAGATAGTAACAGTCAGTTTCTGCCTTTAGTTCTGGTGCCATCTGATCCAGATGCATTATAAAAATGTTCCTTTGTAAAACACCAGTGGTAGAGTTATTCAATGAAGGCTGCATCAACAAAAGCAGGATGTGTTTTCCATTTATATAATGGAAACTTGATATACATCCAACAAACATAATCCCATCCCGTGATCTAAAGACATTAAGTCAAACATTACATCCTCTGGACAAAAGATGTAAGCGCCTGGATTTGGATTCCACCACATTGCACACAAGGGGTAAATTATGTTTAAGATAATTATCTGCCCATGCTGTGTTTGTTAATAAAAGCCTTTAATTGAAGTTACCACCACTGTGACTAAATTCCCACCTGTTAGCCCAGCAGTGCCAATGGGTTTGAATTAATTCGCTCCACTGTTGTCAATTCTGAATTAGCTGAGCCGCCTGAGTGATTTGTGTCCCTTCCACAACATGTTGCGTTTGACATTACCATTCAACGTTTCCCCATAGCTCCTAAAAACTATTAGTCTCAGTGAACACACTCAATGACTGAGCAAGCACAACTCCCCAGGCTAAAGAATTTCAAAGATTCACAATCCTTTTGTGAAGAAATTTCTCCTCACCTCAGTCCTCAGTGACTGACCCCTTGTCCTGGGACTGTGACCTCCATGTCTCAGGCTCTCCTTCCAGTGGAAACATTTTCTCAGCATTTACCCTGTCAAAGCCCTTCAGAATTTCAATGAGATCACCTCTAGTTCTTGCAAACCGTCTACTCAAGCTCTCCTTACACATTGCCACAGTATTAATTTTGCTGTTGACTCACGTCTCTTGGAGAAAAGCTAGTGTGAAAATCTGCTCAGACTCTGGAAACTATTCAGGGCAAAGAACCCTGTGCCACACCTCACAGGAACTCTTACCAATGAAGGAACTGGGTTGCTGAAATCCTCCGCGCTCCCCTGACAAAGAAGAGATGGTGGGGAGTCGGAGGGAGAGGTCCGGATTACTAAGGGTGGGATTACGAAGAGGAGAGAAACACATTTCTGAATATTGTAACCTGCCCGTGTTTTTGTTTCCATCATGACAACCCTTCAACATATTGCTTTTTTCAAGTGCGCTTCACATTAGTCACTGAGTAAAATATGCAGTGGTGAGAAATTATTTTCCCACAATTTGTGGTTGTGTAATTTCTTTTCCTATGAGTCTGTACTTTTTTAATATTCTGTTGTACAGAAGGACTGAAATATCTCCCTATGTAGCCTGTGGATAACACGACAAGCCTAAAAGATAGATCTCAATGTGGATCCACAGTAAGACCCATACTCAGATATCAACTATTGTGCACATTTCTTGATGGTTAAACCCATCTCCTATTGTTGGAAATTTTGCAGGACTTTGTTATGAAACAATTGTGAATAATCACCAACAGTGTAGTAGCAACATTTACTGTCAAGTGGGCAATCAATAATTAATGTAATACTTGTTTCTACATTGTAGTTTTGATTGCCTGTCATGCTCTTATTTTAGCCTGGGAGAACAATACCACAAAGTTGATTAGACTGGCAGCAATAACTTTAGGCTATGCTTTAGACTTATTCGCTTAATGCAAAATCTAAATGTCCAAAGCACAGTTACAAATGTTACAAGAGTTTGGAGTTTTGGGTATGGTTTGATTACTAAAGATATACTTCTCGAAGGGAATGTGATCCCCGTATACTGTCACACTCTCTATATAACAAGCTGTTGGAGTGACATGAAATCCATTGAACTATATCATTGGGATACTCTCACACAGCTTTGGAATAGTAAAACTCTTCCAGTTTTCCTTCTACCAAACTCTACAGTTTTGCCCTTTATATTACATTGGATCAATGGTAATAATAAGGATTCCCCTCTCTGAATACCTGAGAATAATAAGAAGTCTCACAACACCAGATTAAAGTCCAACAGGTCTATTTGGAATCACAAGCTTTTGGAGCGCTGCTCCTTCATCAGGTGAGACATCAGGGAAGTGAACTTGCCTGCTTCTGAATCCCCTTTAGCTCAGCACCTGGCACCCATAGCAAGGAGACAGTGTCGAGTCAGGGTGAGTGACGCGAAGGAGCAAAACTTAATACAATTGCTTATCACTTGTGAATTGAGCAAACAGAAATAACTTTACAACCTTCAGCCTTCTGGTAAGTGTTCCTTGAAATTCTTTATCTCTTTCTAAGGTCAATCCCACAGGGTTCCACTGAATGGGTGAACCAATGGGCTGGACACCCAATGATGTCACGAGTCACTCACTCACTCGCTGATAACCTTCTGTACAACCAGAACAGGACAGTTAAATAATTTCCCTCTCCAGATTATTCAACACATTAACAGAAACAGAGTATGTGATTTAAATTCCTCATTCTAAGAAATGTGATGTACTCCACCCTCAGTTGAACACAGCCTTTGGCAGACATACGCCGCACAAGTTACAGTAACGCTAGAGTGATTTGCCAAACATTTTGTGGAATGGATTATAGTGAAGTCAGGAGCAAAGTCCAACAGTTTTACAGGAGCTGTTACCAGTGAAAATCCTCTAATCAAGGTTTATATGACGTGTTATTACACCGGTAAATATGAAAATATCTGCTCTGGCTGCCTTCCCTGCTTTTATACCATATTGTCCCATTCTATCAGTCATTTCCACAGCGTTGAAATGACTGTGTTTGAACTGAAAGAGTTTTATTTAGAATAGGGGAAAATGCTAGAGATATTCAGCAGCTTTGGCAGCAGAAATAGGGTTAACATTGAGTCCATGTGACTGTTCTTCAGAGCTGAAGAAAGTTAGAAATGTAATGGACCGGACAAAGGGAGTGTTAATCATAGAATCCTTACAGTGCAGAAAGAGGCCATTTGGCTCATCAAGCCTGCACCAGCCACAATCGCACCCAGGCCCTACCCCCGTAACCCCACATAATTACCCTCCTAATCCTTCTGACACTAAGGGGCAATTTACCATAGCCAATCCACCTAACCCACATGTCTTTGGACCGTGGGAGGCAATCAAAATGATAGTGTTAAAGACTAAAGCAGGTCTTATTAGTGGCGCAAAGATCAGATAGCAGAATGCATTAATGGCAGGTCAAAGGTCAGTGTTGTCTGTCAGCAAAACGTAAGAGCAAGTTACAGACTGCTCCTGTGCGCGTAAGAAAAATCAAAACAGAGAAACTGGCTCTTGTCTGAAGTTGCTGAATTCAATGTGAATTCCAGAAGGCTGCAAAGTGCCGATGCGGAAGACGGGATGTGGTTCCTCTACCTTGTGTTAGGTTTTATTTAGCATCTTCCACAAAATCAGGACTTCTCATGGCCAATAAAATTCTTCTGGAATTGGAGTTAATGTTGTGACTGAGGAAATGCAACAACAAATTTGCACACAGCAAGATCCCATAGACAGCAATATGGCAATAACTGGATGTTTTTGCGGTGTGGATTGAAGGCTAACTATTGGTCCAGGGCACTGTGGTGAACTCCCCTGCCCCTCTATGTGATAGCAGCATGGCTTATTTTGCATAGGGCTGAGGGGACAGACAGGGCCTTAATTTGACATCTCATCCACATGATGACACCCCTGAGAGTGCAGCACTCCCTCGGAAGTACAAGTCTGCAAGTGCTGGAAAAAATCTCGAACCTGCAACATTGTCAGCCCACAGAGCTCCACTGAACCACATTTGACATCCAGTTTTATTCCTATGTTTTAATTACAGAGAGCACTGACCATTGTCCTGCTATTTACATGCTCTGCTATCTGATCTCCAAACCACTATTAACACCTACTTCAGCTTCAGTGATTTCCCTTCTGAGTTAAACTGGCAGGAACAGCGCAATGTACCGAGCTGAGGGGAAGATGTGATGGAATCATAGCTTTGCCTTTAGTGTGCTGTGAGCATCCAGAAGTGAATTACTGACCGAGGATAGCAAAAAGAAAATAAAACGCACTTTAGCACGTTACACAGCCAGCCGATATCGCAAACAGACAACAAAATTCGCTGCGGTAAAGTAGGAAAAGCAACAGCCAATTTACACTCAGCAAGATCCCACAAACAGCTACAGGGTAAAAACCAAATAATCTGTTCATTGTGATGTTAATTGAGGGAGAAGTATTGGTGATGACGTTAGTGATAACTCTCAACTCATCTTCAAAATGTTGCCTCAAGATCTTTTACACAGGCCTGAAGGGTGGAGGGTTGGAGGGTTGGAGGTGGTGGGTGGAGGTCTCAGTTCAACATCCCATCTGAGCGGCAACATCGTCCCAGAGAGTTGCACTCCCTCAGAACTGCACCGGAGAATCAGCTTTGAGCTTTATTCTCAAGCCGTGAAGTGTGACTTGAACCTGGAATGTGACTCAGGGTTAAGCGTGCTGCCAAGTGAGCCGTGGCTGACACGTTTGATGTCGTGTTGCCAGATAGGATAAAAGGCAGGAGACGAACTAATGACAACACAGAGGGAATAAACAATACGCCACAAACCAGCAACTGTAGAGCTGCGTTACCATGTTGTGATGTAAAGAATCCTGCATACAGAGATCAGTCTTCACCTATGGTTGCTCCTCCATCTGTCTTTAACTTTGCCTCATTTCTGACCTTGCAGATACTTTTGATTCAGTCATGAGGTGTGGGCGTCGCTGGCTGGGCCAGCATTTGTTGCCCGTCCCTAATTGCCCTTGAATTGAATGGTTTGCTAGCCCATTTCAAAGAGTCAGCCACGTTGTTGTGGGTCTGGAGTCACATGTAAGCCAGACCAGGATAAGGAAGGCAGATTTCCTAAAGGACATTAGTGAACCTGATGGATTTTTATGACAATCAACTATGGTTTCATTTGTGATAGAATTCCTACACTGCAGAAGGAGGCTATTTGGCCCATTGAGCCTGCACCGACTACAATCCCACCCAGGCAACAACCAGTCCTATCCCTGTAACCCCATATATTTACCTTCCTAATCCCCCTGATACTAAGGGTCAATTTAGCGTGGCCAATCAACCTAACCCACACATCTTTGGCCTGTGGGGGGAAATCGGAGCACCTGGGGGGAATCCACGCAGACAGAGGGAGAACGTGTAACTCCACACAGACAGTGACTCAAGGCTAGAATTGAACCCAGATCCCTGCGGAGCAGAAGTGCTAACCACTGTGCCACCGTTCTGCCCTCATTAGACTTTTAATTCCAGATTTTTATTGAATTCAAATTTCACCATCTGCTGTGTTGGGATTCGAACCCGATCTCCAGAACATTAAGCTGGGTTGCTGGATTATTGATTCAGTGATAATACCGCTACGCCACCCCCTCCCCCGACATAATAAACAGCCCTCGGAATACTGCCATAGTTGTAGCAACTGCTCAAAAACTTTAAAAACCCACAAAGTGGCCAACACTAACATCCCCACACCCTCCCTCCCTCCAGCCACCCCCACACATATGAAAATGTGTCTGACTCAATCCTCCCTGTTGAGGAAATGGAGTAGGCATGCTTCCATCAGCTTAACACATAGCAATGCTGCATGTTTGAAATCCTGTAATGTGGTGACAGCTGTAATGGGGCACATGAAATCAGAAGATGGTGTCACTCATTACTCCAGATGTATTGCCACATGAACTTGGCAGCAGGATAGCGATGCTAGATATTCATGCCCAAGCTGTGAGGGGGATCTCAACGAACCCTGGTGCATTCACTTTACTACAATGCTGGTGATACCAGCCCCACTATCAACGTGAAACTCTCCCTTCCCCCCAGAAAATCCTGGGGCTGGGTGGTTTTAACTGAGATTGATAGTTTCTTGTTGAGTAAGGAGAGTGAGAAAGGTCAGGAACCAAGGCATGCAGATGGAGTCAAAGTATAGATCACCTTCAGTGACAAATGGACAGACTCTCTCACACCTGTAAAGAGTTTGGTTTGACCATCAGCATCAGGAAGACTATTGTCACGGTCCAGGATGTTGCTATACCACCATCTATTAGCACTGATAACGTGACACTGGAGGTTGTTGATAACTTCACATATCTAGGCTCCACATATCTAGGCTCCACAATCACCAGCAATCTGTCACTTGATGCTGCAATCAACATTCACATCACAAAAGCTGCAGTTGTAATGTCTGACCTATGTTAACCATGGTATGCCTATCCTCCATTCTGTAAGGTGATGGTTTGTGCCCCGGTGCTCAACTCTGTTAAGCGATCCCACTCTGACATAACAGTTTGTGTTGCATTTACTGCAGAGGAAGACATTGGGCTGAGGAAGTGCACAATTTGCCGGCCTGTTTCCTCTCAGCCCTTTTCTTGACCAGCTGAGCTTCTGCTCACCTCTTCCGATGCCTTTCAATCAGAGGTCATGGTAATCAGTAAGAAGTCCCACAACACCAGGTTAAAGTCCAACAGGTTTATTTGGAATCATGAGCTTTCAGAATGCTGTCCCTTCATCAGGTGGAATTTAACCTGGCATGAGACTTCTTACTGTGCCCACCCCTATCCAATGCCAACATATCCACACCATGGTCATCAGGGACTGTCTCCTACTTGTCAGTGTCAATGTCCACCATCCCCACATCTCATTTGCAGCAGAAATATGGACACCAAGAGGTTGTAACCCTATTCCCAGTACACTGTAAAGTAGCTCTTTGGGTATATCACCATAATCCAGCTGACAAATAAAAGTAAAATATT
Organism: Carcharhinus amblyrhynchos; assembly: GCF_965287045.1. Taxonomy (NCBI): domain Eukaryota; kingdom Metazoa; phylum Chordata; class Chondrichthyes; order Carcharhiniformes; family Carcharhinidae; genus Carcharhinus; species Carcharhinus amblyrhynchos. Next base: position 2,456,057 of record NC_137328.1, read on the forward strand.
GTGGATGTCAGAACTCTGAAATAAAAATCTTAAGTAATGGAAATACTCAACAGGTCTGTGGCAGCATCTGTGGAGAGAGAAACAAGTGTATGTTTCAAGTCAAATATGACTCTTTTTCAGAGCAGCAATCTATCTGACAAAGATGGTTGAGCCAGGACAGAAATCACTGACTTAATAAAATATGTTGATGTAATTAGTACACTCCAGGACCTCAAAGTTGGTGAGCTTGTCCTGCCAAGAGATGGAGGGTATATCTGAGACAGCCAAGGTGGAGATGAATGTTCAGCATTTTATCCAATGTAGCATATGCTGTCCGAGTGTTACCGTAGTAGAGGGGTGCGCTGAGGATACAGGCTTGGTAGTGTGTTTCTCAATTAGGTTGTTGTAGTTCCACACGCTTACTCAGCTCTCACATTACAGCTGCAGCTTTTGTGATGTGGGTGTCAATTGCAGCATCAAATGACAGATTGCTGATGATTGTGGAGCCTCGATATGTGGAGCCTAGATACGTGAAGCTATCAACAACCCCCAGTGTCACATGGTCAGTGCTGATAGATGGCAGTATGGCAACATCCTGGACCACGACATTAGCTTCCTGATGCTGATGGTCAAACTAAACTCTTTACAGTATACAGAGAGAGTCTGTCCATTTGTCACTGAAGATATTCCTCAGTGTGGAATATCAGTGATGAGAACCGGACACACATTTGTCTCGGATCTTAGGTGAGCAAGGCTGAACAGTTCAGTCAGTTCCGGTATGTAAGTAAACACTCTCTGTAGGTGACCTGAAGGCAAATGACAGCAGCAGAGAGAGGAATATGCCAAAGTGTCAGCACCAACTCAACCCTGTTTGACATCACTGCGGACATCAAACAGTTGCCCCAGCTGAGCCGACCTTACTCATCATGTTATCATGGGGGGAGGAAATCACATTGAGCAGTTTCAGTGGGCAGTCAATTTTCTCCATCAACTTAAACAAACTATCATTGCTCATGTGATCAAATGCTTTGGTGAGATTGAGGGAGGCAAGGTAAAAGATCTCCATTGTTCAACAGCATTTCTCCTGTCACTGTCAGACTGTGAAGATGATGTCAATTGTAGATCTTCCAGTTGTGAAACCTCACTGGGATTCAGGGTACTGTGATATCACTACAGTGGGATTGCTATAGGTACACTGGAGTTCTCTCAGTTCAAGAACGCACAGTTATCCAGATACAATATAAAGACAATAGTGTACTGACCAAAACAGGAACAAAGAAATAAGCACCTAGCTTTTCCTTGAGCCTCACTTTCTACACAGAGTGAATCCTTCCTTCTCCAAGACAACCTCCTCTAATTCACAGCAAGGCTTCTCCACATCAGGACTCGGTACACTGCTTATATAGTCTGATGAGGCTGCAAAGCTGATCCTCATTCCACCGATTCCTCATCAGTCTGTCACGTGACTTCCTGTGGCCATCTTGGTGGCGAAAGGTCTTATCCAGAAATTGGAGGCCATTAGGAAGGAAACCCCTACCTTCGGAGGCATAGCCCCTGGTGACACCACAGTAGATAGTGTTCAGTCAGGATCTACAGTCCAACGGGGGTGGAATGGGCAAATAGTTTTCTCACGGTGCTCTACAAGGAGCTGCCTTGATAATTGTTGCAATTGTTCTTGTCAGGGTCACAATCTTTGCATCACTCACACCCTGGGGCACTGCCCCTTCCCTCCTGCAGAGAAAGAGGTTTGTGCGGATGCCAGTTTCCTGACAGGACAGAAGGAAATTGTTGGTTCTGCATCCAAAACGTTTGCTCACAAACACACCACCCTGGTTCAATTCCACAGCTCAATAAATTTACTAATTTGAAGAACGCTGGACGGGTTCATTTAAAACACTGAACATAGAACACTACAGCACAAACAGGCCCTTCGGCCCTCAAGTTGCGCCAATCACATCTATCCCTACCAAGCCATAGAACTATCTGTAACTCCCAATGCCATTAGATCCCATATACTTATCCAGAAGTCTTTTAAAAGACCCCAGCGAGTTTGCATTTCAGATTGAAGCAGGTTCTTTAGAAATCTCACCTCGATTTTGCTAACATCAAAGTCCATTCTCATTGGTATCTTTCCTGTGGCAATCCTGCCACAGTGCACTCAGGAAGTTTATTCATTGTGGGTGAAGTGTTGTCTGAATTCAACAGTTATTTCACAGATAATCAAACATCCAGATCTGCTAATGTTATCGACACACCAGTCACGATGAATATCTGAACCTGAACACTGTCAATGGCTGTTCACTCTCCTCTGAAATAATTAGCAAGCCTCTTACTTGTATCAAACTCCTATATAGAAGAACAGCCTTCTTCACCACTTACTCAGCGAAAATTAGGGTAGATCAAGAAACGGCAGCCCTTCCAAAGGCACTCATACACTAAGAATTAATTATTATAAACCTTTCTGCTCATAGAATTATCATTTATAATATTCCTCTCATTCTAAGTTCGTGCTTATCTTGAATAAGTATTCAACAAACTTATAAGGATTTGATAAGCTGCCTCTGCACAGCGATTACAGCTTTTCAATAAAAATCTTTGGCCCATCTCAGCCTTTCTGTGTAAAGCTGTATAAAGAGCTAAGTATTTACACCATGGCATGGTGGCATAGTGCTGAGCACTGCTGCCTCACAGCTCCAGGGACCCGGGTTCAATTCTGGCCTTGGGTAACTGTATGGAGTTTGCATGTTCTCCCCGTTTCTGTGTGGGTTTCCTTGGGGTACTCTAGTTTCTTTCCAAAGGGAAGCGCAGGTTAGGTGGATTTGCCTTGCTAAATTGCCCATTAGTGTCCCAAGATGTGTAGGTTAGATGGATTCGCCATGGGAAATGTGTGGAGTTACAGATGAAAAGGTTAATAGTCACGCAAGTTTAAAAATCTCACAGGCTGAAAAACAAAGGTTTTCCTACAGAGCCTTCACAGAGAGACACCATTTAGTCTGGCAAAGCGCAGAAATCAGACATCTGTTACTGGAATATGGGAGTGATCTATAGATACAGAAATGAGCTGTACTTGAAATGTTCATGCTGATTGTATATTATAATGAAGCAAGAAAGCATGAAGCAATTGTGATTGGTTTTTGCTAATTACTTGTAATCAAATAACCACCTTTGTACCTTGGAATATGCCATACTGGCTAGCTACAGGGATGTGAACTGTAGCTTTCCAGCGTCCTTACAATAGCTTGCGTTAAAACAGCTGTTTAAGAGAACTCTGTTACTTGTCAGGAAGTTGTGATCAATTAAAAAGCTGACAAACCCTCCACAACACAGGGGTAGAGTCGGGAAGAGGGCCTGGGTAAGATACTCTGTCGGACTGTTGATGTAGATTTGATGGGCCGAATGGCCTCTTCTGTAGTGTAGATTTCTGATCGACAAGGGAATTAAGGGTTATAGGGAGCAGGCGGGGAAGTGGAACTGATCCACTTCAGATCGGCCATGATCTTATTGAATGGCGGGGCAGGCTCGAAGGGCTAGATGGCCTACTCCTGCTCCTATTTCTTATGTTCTTATGTAGGGATTCGATGATTTGCAAAGTAATGTCAGCTTCTGCAAATTCTTACTGTGAGACTTCATTTTAATTTCACTTTGGTGAATTTCAACAGGGATTTTAATGCATGTCCCCACAATTTAATATAATTTTGATGCAGCAATGAACTACTGCAGACCTCATAGGGTTAACATCCTACATTTGAAAATGCTGTTTTAAAGGTTCGTAGGACACACTGAAAGTCTTTACAAATCTGATTTAAATCAACTTTTTTTCCCTGCAAGTTATTTTTGAACTACCCTCAGGATGTGGGAGATTTTTTTTAAACTCCAATTTAACATCAGAGGAAATGAATTTATACCATTTGTATGGTGTATTTTAATTTAAAACAGTAGTGCAAACAAAACATTTTGAAATCATTTAATCATTACTTTGTCTTGTGTAAACCGCAGTCTACGACACTCTGATTTGAGCAGGTAAATGAGCCTCTTGCATTCCAATTGAATTAGCTGGCCTGCATTTCACTGCAATACCACATTTGCCCATTTGCTGTTCGAAACATTGGGTTTGACAACTCGTCAGAATGGGAATAGGGAGGCCGGAGTCATTGCTAGTTAAAAAGCAGTGGGAGAAAATGACTTTCCAGGAACACACTGGAAATTTAACATCATCAAAAAGATCAAATTTCCAGTAACTCTAAGCTAAACAGTTTTGAAATAAATTATTGCAGGAAAGTGTTAGTCAATTGCAACTGGTTCCCAAATATGCGTATTTCTGTTTAATTCATAAAGTTTTACTCATTCACTTTCCAATTGCAATATTGTCTGAGAGATTTAAGAGGTGAGTATCACAGAATGAGTGCAGGATTGAGTATGAGACTACGTCGTGAGTTCCCTGACATTTAAAGGTACACAGTTACATTCCATCATGGACAAGTCAAAAAGTGCTCTTCTTTTTAGCCATCTTGGCTGAAACATATGAAATTCTGACATATCCCCGGTTGCTATTTCTCACATTTCTCTGCGTGTGAATCACAGTTAGAGGATAACACTGATCTGTTCAATGGGCTGTAACCCATTGCAGTGTTCATCTGAGGGTAACAAGTCTCATTGTTCACTCTTCTTCAAAACAAGGCAAAGGACGCTGTGCAGGATGTTTGGAGTTTGAAGAGTTCACGCAAATCCATCCGCTGAACACACTGATATATCTTAAAGGCTATCCGTGCCACTACCCACTGCCTGTTTTACATTAAAGGGTTTCAGTGGAAAATACCTGACATGATACACACTGCATATCGGTGTTTCATTCCCAAGGATTTATGGAAATAGGCCATTCAGCCCCTGCTGGTCTATGCCAGCGTGTTAAACAATGTGACTTGCACTCAGCTCAGTATATTACAGTATGGCACACAATCTCTCCCGCCCACATTGCCTGCCATTGGCAGGTGTTTGAAGGATTTACAACCTAATACTCAACCTGTTTGACCACATTATGAACACACCTTATTTGTGGTGTAGATTTCAATTATTCATCTCGTAAGATAGTACAAAAGGCTGGTATTTTATATCTCAGAATCTCTACACTGTTGACATCAGTTTCTACGTGTGTAAGAACTTTATTGACAGTAATTTAAAATATCTCTGCAGTCTATCTGCCCTCCTGCTTAGAGCTTAGGCTGCCAACTCCTTCTACAGTCTTACACACCTCCAGCCAGGTATAACTAATCAAGCGCAGTGAGCATAAAATATAGAATCCCTGCAGTGCAGAAGGAGTCCATTCGGCCCATCGAGTCTGCACCGACCACATTCCCACCCAGGCCCTATTCCCATAACCCCACATATTTACCCTGCTAATCCCCTGATACTAAGGGACAATTTAGCAAGGCCAATCCACCTAACCTGCACATCTTTCAGACTGTGGGGGGAAACCAGAGCACCCAGCGGAAAACCCACGCAGACATGAGGAGAACGTTCAGACTCCGTGCAGACAGTGACCCGAGGCCGGATTTGAACCCAGGTCCCTGCTGTTGTGATGCAGCGGTGCTAACCACTGTGCCACCGTGCGATCTTCAAAACAACACACTCATATAAACAAACACAGAATAACTCTAGTTGATCAATAACCACCATTTAGCACTGGTGTAGAGAGACCAGCCAATTAGCAATCCACCTCCCTGGATACTGAGAAGCTCAAGTAGTCTTCTTTCTTAATAGATCCATCTTGAACCATTTTGCAAACATGCCCAGATTTAGGGCTAGTTATTGAAGGCACAATAATTAAAATGGCCCAACTCTCCATCTGTGGAGATAACAGCATGTGCACCGAGAGTGCGATTTGCACCAGTAAATTTCTGAGTTCTGATCTTACCAGCCCCTCACTGGGGGGAGTGACATGAAATATGCCATGGGACTGCAGAGAGCTCATTTTATTGCATGCCATTAGCGAGCACCCTTTCTCTGGGACTCCCCCCTCCCTTTCACTAGGTAACCAGTGGGTGCCAGGGTGACATCACTGGCACCATTTACAACAGATTGACCTGGATGTGAACCCATCCTGGGGGTCTCCCGGGGTCATAAAGGTAAGTGGAACACACCAGTCATAGTTCCTGCTTAACATGCTGGTTTTCTCACTGCAGTCAGCACTCAGTCATCTTTTGGCAAGATTTCACCCCTTGACATTTTCAGCACATGAATCACCCTCAATTTTGTGATAATCAGACTTACAGAGTTGCTGTGGCATAGCAGGAGGCCATTCAGCCCATCATGTCTGCACCAGCTTTCCAAAGGAGCATCATGACTTAATACTATTGTCCCATTTTTATCCCTGGGCCCCTGCACATTGTTTCTATTCAAATAATTATCTAATAGCCTCTTGAATATCTCAATTGAACCTGCCTTCATGATACTTTCAAGCAACGCATTCCAGACCCAAGCACTCGCTGTTTGAAAAAGCTTTTTCTCACATCACATTTAATTCTTTTGTAAATCAATTTAAATCTGTGCCTTCTCATTCTTGATTGTTTTACGAGTGGGAACAGTTTCTCCCTATCTACTCTGTCCAGCCCCCTCATGATTTTAAACATCTCTATCAAGTCTCCTCTTAACCTTCTTCTCTCCAAGGAGAAGAGCCCAACCTCTCCAATCGATCCATATAACTGAAGTTCCTCACCTCTGGAACCATCCTTGTAAATCTCTTCTGTGCTCTCTCCAATATTTTCACATCCTTCCTATAGTGCAGCACCCAGAACTGTGCACAATATTCCAGCTGAGGTCTAACTAATGTCTCGTATAAGTTCAGCAAAGAACAAAGAACAACACAGCACAGGAAACAGGCCCTTCGGCCCAACAAAGCCCACACCGCCCATTTCAACACTCAGTGAGTGCCTCATTCCAATCCTTCTTCTACCTACGGCTTATTGTCTACATCTTGTGGACTCCACAGTAAAGGGGTGCAAATTTAGGGAATTATATGTGCGACAGATTAAGGGAGATCCAATTTAGGGACAATTTATTAACACCAATCAGCCTAAAAGCACGTTTTTGGGGTGTGGGAGGAAACCGGAGCAGCCGGAGAAAATCCACGCAAGCACGGGGAGAATGTGCAAACTCCCACAGACACCGACCCAAGCCAGAGATCCGACCCGGGTCCCTGTAACTGCACAGCAGACAGTGATAGTCACTGAGCTGTCGTGTTGCCCATCAATTGGTGCAGTTTAAGGGTACACTAACAACATGAAGCACTAGGCAACTCCTTGCTCTTCACCTCTCTTCCCCTATTAATAAAGTCCACATACTATCTGCTTTATTAACTGCTCTCTCCACCTGTCCTTCCACATTCCACGTAACCTGTGCATGTTAATACCCGGTTCCCTCTGCTCCTGTACCCCCTTACAGAATTTTATCCCAAATTTTATCTTCACTCTCTATGTTCTTCCTGTCAAAATAACTCACCTCACACTTGTTCGCATTCAACTTCATCTGCCACCTATCTGCTCATTCCACCAACTTGTCTATGTCCTTTTGAAGTTCTACACTGTCCTCCTCATAGTTTATAATACTTCCAGTACAAAAAGAAAGATGATCTTACAAAGGATGAGGCCTTTGCTTCATGGGCACAATCAGGGATAAATATAGAGCTGTGTCGGCAAACCAAAAACTATTTTAAATCTTTTGGAACAATTGTGGGTTTATTTGCAGCTGACCACATTCAGAGCACTTGGTAACATATTCACGTTTCTGTTTTACCAAATTCCACTCCTTTAGTTAACTTAAGCAAGTTATAAAACAAACTTGCTGACAAATCTATTTTGTTGAGGGTATTTATCTCTCCCACTCTCAGTCGCTATTTATATCTCTTTCCATTTCTACTTTTCTATTCTCTCCCTCTGTCTAGACACATGTGTTGGTATACATGGACACATAGGTGTCCTAAAGAGACACCAGGTCTGAGCTAATTTGGGTGGTGGGAATTGCGATGTAGGGCTGGGAGTAGGGACAGTTTTTAATCAATCGCATCCTAACTCTGATTTCCCAAGCTGGTGGGAACAACATCAAAGTCAGTGTGGGCTGGGGAATGGGTTTGATCGAATGATACCATACAGGGGGTCTTTCAGGTCATTGAGCTGTGTCACCGTGTTCACCTCAAGTATTTATCCAATTCTGCTTTGGAAGCTACTGTTCAATATTCTTCCCCTGACTTTTTTGATTTGATTTGATTTATTAGCGTCACATGTATTAGTTTCCGGTGAAAAGTAATATTTCATGTGCACTGTATAGACAAAGCATACTGTTCATAGAAAAGGAAAGGAGAGTGTTACAGTCATAGCTAGAGTGTTGAGAAAGATCAACTTAATGCGAGGTAATTCGAAGGTCTGATGGCAGCAGGGAAGAAGGTGTTCTTGAGTTGGTTGACATGTGACCCCAGACTTTTGTATCTTTTTCCCGACGGAAGATGGTGGAAGAAAGTATATGCAGGTATGCAGAATTTTCAAGCAGACAATTCCAGATCACAGCAATGCACTGTGCAACAGCAAATCTCCTCACCTTCCTCTGGTTCTTTTGCCAGTTGGCTTAAATCTGAGTCCCTCTGCTCACAGAGCCTCCTGCCTCTGATGACAGTAATTACTCTATCGAAATCCTTCATAATGTTGACACCTTTATAAACGCTTCCCTTAACCTTCTCTGCTCCAAGGAGAACATTCCCAGCTTCTCCAGTCTCTCCACAATGAGAAGGCCCTCGTTCCTAACGCTATTCTAATAAATCCCCTCCGCTGCCTCTCCAAGATTCTGACGTTTGTTTTTAAATGTGAAAGCTTGTTTCAAAAAAATATCCCATTTCAGTTTCAAAGAAATATATTTGTTCCCTGTAGTTTTTGGCTTTGTTTTCAGCTTGTGGATGTCTTGTGCAATCCGTGTATCCATGTGGAAGTGGTGACGGACTCTCTCCAGGACCTGGGAGTGATGCAGCTTTCACACTGAAGTTCAATGCGCAATTCCGGGATTCTCACCCAGCACATTGTGAGTGTCTGTCTACACCAGGGTGGTGTGTGAAGTGGTGTGGAGTGGGACTATGGGGGCTGGATTGAATTGACACTAAGTAGACAGAGGGGTCGTGAGGAGCTAAGGGGGTGGATAGAACAGTATAGGTTGGCATGGGAAATATGAGGGACATGGGGATTAGTGGGGACAAAGGTTGGTGGGGATGAGGCATGGGCAGTGGGGTAAGGACTACAGGGCCTCAGTGTTTCTCTTATAATTGGGACAAAGTCCGGCTGCATGATGCTGGCTTTTAACAATCCCAACTCAGAACTCAGCTGCCCTGTAACCTCCTCCAGCACAGTCTGACTCAGTTAGCACCCACCACTACCCACCGCACCCCCCCTACGCACACACATGCCCACGCACACTCACACTCGCACACACACACTCACACATGCACACACACACACAGTCACACACACACACACTCACACATGCACACAACACACACTCACACATGCACACACATGCATACACACACACTGTCACACACACGCACACACACGTTAACTCACACACTCAAACACACACACACTCAGACACACACTCACATACATACACACACACACATATGCACACACACACTCACACACATATACTCATTCACACACACAAACATACACACATGCATAAACACATACGCGTGTGCACACAGACACATAAATGTGCACACTCAAATACACACATTCACACACACACACATTCATACACATATGCACACACACACAAACACAAAGACATGCATGCACATACACGCATGCACTTGCACACGCACGCGCACACTCACATGTGCACACGCACACACAAACAAACACATGCACACACACATATGTATGCATTCCATGGAAATATTGGACTTCAAAAAGACCTGATTTTATATTTTAAAATGGAGACAAACTCAAGGATGGCTGAGAATGAATAGTTAGAATGTACAGTTAGAATATTTGCTTGGAATGTACAGTTAGCTGCTGATAGGAGTCACTACGGGGGGTTTCTCGATGGATTAATGGAACTCTCCCTGTGTTTTTAGACAAGGAACTTCTAAAAACATCCAAAGATCGATTACCATCTCCAATAAAGATGAAGGGACACAATTACTCTCCCATCTCAAAGACCCTGGGTGTAATTGTATAGATGAGATTAATTAATTGCATTCCAATTGATATATACATAAGAAGGAGTTTACTCTGTGTGTGTGTGTGTGTGTGTGTGTGTGTGTGTGTGTGTGTGTGTGTGTGTGTGGTGTGAGTGTGTGTGTATGTGTGTGTGTGGTGTGAGTGTGTGTGTATGTGTGTGTGTGGTGTGAATGTGTGTGTGTGTGTGATGTGAGTGTGAGTGTATGTGTGTGTGAATGTGTGTGTGTGTGAGAGTGGTGTGAGTGTGTGTGTGTGTGAGAGTGTGTGTGTGATGTGAGTGTGAGTGTATGTATGTGTGAATGTGTGTGTGTGTGTGTGTGAGAGAGAGTGGTGTGAGTGTGTGTGTATGTGTGTGTGTGTGTGTGTGTGTGTATGTGTGTGTGTGTGTGTACAGAAAAAGCTATTGGACATTTTCTGCACTAAAGGTAATCCTGTAAATGAAGATAGACCCCTGCAACAATGGCCCCCTTTTGCAGTAACATCTAAAACTCTCTCTGACTGTGGAAGTCACTCAGCTAGCAAAATTATTGCAACTGGAAAAAGAACTGAAATATCTTTGAATCAAAGAATCAACTATTCAACTGCAGAAGTTGATTATACTGGAATTGATTTGGAACAGCCGCATCACTTCATCATTTACTTCTCTCAATTCAAGGACTGCTCTACATAACTTTTTATTTATATTGACTTAATTTTGGACTGAATTCTCCTTTCTGATCTGTATGAATGGGAATGCAGGTTGAACATTTTGCCTCACCTCTTTGTTAGTTAATAAACTTTGTCCTAATGCAGGAAAACCTGGATAAATTGGCTCCTTTTTGAGCATAACTTCAAGGGAAAGGGAACCATGTTGCTTTAAACCTTGTTGCTGCTGGCAGAGAGTGTAACTATTTAGCGCACCCCAGTCAAACTGGGACAAATCGAGGGGTCTTGACCGGATCAGCAACTTTTGGGGAACCTCCACTAAGCCTGGGCACAACCCCCGGAAAACAAATAATTCTTCAAATCATTACTCATGTACCAGTGCAAATAAAGGGGATGAGTCACTTCACAGAGAAACTGTTGCAATGTTGCATGTTGTTCAGTACAGGGGAAATTATTTCATAATCAAAGTAACACATGTGGCCAAAGAATATATAAAGCAAATTTGAGCTACGTGAAAAATGTAACGTAATAGATCGTAGGTAGCTAGCTCCCAGCTATTTGTTTCTGTGCTACTTATCAGTAGCTGATAGGAAGTGCCACATCTACATTGGGTAAATCCTCCAATTTTCCTCCCTCCCTCATGTGGGAGTAGCAACAATTTTGGTTCAAGTCCCACTCCAGAGACTGCAGCCACTAATCCAATACAGACAGTGTGTTGCACTGTCAGAGGGTCAGTACTGAGGGAGTGCCGCACTGTCAGAGGGTCAGTGCTGAGGGAGTGCCGCACTGTCAGAGGGTCAGTACTGAGGGAGTGCTGCACTGTCAGAGGGTCAGTGCTGAGGGAGTGCCGCACTGTCAGAGGGCCAGTGCTGAGGGAGTGCCGCACTGTCAGAGGGTCAGTGCTGAGGGAGTGCCGCACTGTCAGAGGGTCAGTGCTGAGGGAGTGCCGCACTGTCAGAGGGTCAGTGCTGAGGGAGTGCCGCACTGTCAGAGGGTCAGTGCTGAGGGAGTGCCGCACTGTCAGAGGGCCAGTGCTGAGGGAGTGCCGCACTGTCAGAGGGTCAGTACTGAGGGAGTGCCGCACTGTCAGAGGGTCAGTACTGAGGGAGTGCCGCACTGTCAGAGGGTCTGTGCTGAGGGAGTGCCGCACTGTCAGAGGGTCAGTACTGAGGGAGTGCCGCACTGTCAGAGGGTCAGTGCTGAGGGAGCACCGCACTGTCAGAGGGTCAGTGCTGAGGGAGCGCCGCACTGTCAGAGGGTCAGTACTGAGGGAGTGCCGCACTGTCAGAGGGTCAGTGCTGAGGGAGTGCCGCACTGTCAGAGTGTCAGTGCTGAGGGAGTGCCGCACTGTCAGAGTGTCAGTGCTGAGGGAGTGCCGCACTGTCAGAGGGTCAGTGCTGAGGGAGTGCCGCACTGTCAGAGGGTCAGTGCTGAGGGAGTGCCGCACTGTCAGAGTGTCAGTGCTGAGGGAGTGCCGCACTGTCAGAGGGTCAGTGCTGAGGGAGTGCCACACTGTCAGAGGGTCAGTGCTGAGGGAGTAATGCACTATCAGAGGGCCAATACTGAGGGAGTGCTGCACTGTCAGAGGGTCAGTGCTGAGGGAATGTTTCTGATGAGATTTTAAGCTGAAGCTCCGTGTTCCCTCTTGGTTGGAATTAGTTTGATGAAGGGTAACGGAATGCTGCCTGATGTCCTCCTGGTTCAATATTTATCACTGAACCAAAACACTCAAATGGACTATTTTATCATCATCACATTATGTGTGTGGGATCTTCCTGTGCATGATTTGATTGATGTCTTTTCTACATTGCAACATTGACTACATTTCAAAATGTACTTCACTGTCTCTAAGGCACTTTGGGATCTCCTGAGGACGTGAACGGTGCTATAGAAATGCAGTGATCTGCTGCAGTTTGCATCGAGCAGGTTTGACAGTGAGAGCGGGAAGTACAGCGAGGAAATCAATCCCTCTTCACGTCGATGTAAATGCAGACTGTCCTGCCCCTCGTCAATGGGAAAATCATTGTAATAAATTTGCATATCATTGTCCAGGGGCAGATTTCAAATACGGCGGCCGAATAATTCAGGTTGCGGGGTGCTGCTGAGGCAGGTGAATCATTGGCTGCTCACTAGCGATACGACATGGAACCCACAGCGGACAATGTTTGTACAAGGAGTTCCACAATGCAGCGGAACAAGGCCACCATTGCCATTGGTGACAGAATGGCACTTTTCCCACCCACATCCAGAATTTGCTGATTCCTGAGAGGAATCCACTGCAAGTTTTTATTTTTCTCTTCCTTTCCATAACTCGGTGAAATCAGTTAAAGTTTATTGATTGGTCACAAGTAAGATTTACATTAACACTGCAATGAAGTTACTGTGAAAATCCTCTAGTCGCCGCTCTCCGGCGCCTGTTCGGGTCAATGCTCCTAACCAGCACGTCTTTCAGACTGTTGGAGGAAATTGGGGCACCCAGAGGAAACCCCTGCAGACACGGGGAGAACATGCAGACTCCGCATAGGCAGTGACTCAAGCCAGGAATTGAACCCAGGTCCCTGCTGCTGTGAAGCAGCAGTGCTAACCAATGTGCCACCCCAAACAGAACACAAAGGTGACAAGGAGAATGCAAGACCATCATAAAAAGGTTAGAGTGTTTCTTTTTCTTTTCACTTTGCTTTGTGCTCAGATGAAAGGCCAGATACGCTATGAGCTTCCAAATTGATAGCTCAGGGCAATATGTGCCACCTTGGCCCCTAGCTGGTGCACTGACAGCGGGTCACACAAGCAAAGACACGGCTAGGCACAAGTCCACCTCACATTGGTCAGGATTCTCCGTTCTTATTGGAAGAGGGAATTTGGCGCTCAGCCAAATATTCATTCACTGCAGCGGGACTGGAAAATCCCAGTTGCAGGTAAGGTCAGAGGTTTTTGGTGATTAGCTTCTTTGGTGTGTGTTTGCCTACACATGGCATCAGACAGCATGCCTACACATAGAACTTGTTATTGTTACATTCAGGCAGATCAAAGGGAATTTGTATAAGAATTACAAGTCCTTGGCACTCCCTATGACCCTTGAACACAAACCAGTGCCATGTCCACATGGCCAAGATTTTCTTTTGAAGAACTGAACAACTATGTAACTTATTAGCAGGCTGGTTCCTTTAGAGGGAATGATGGTGTTGTGTTGGGGATCTGGAGGCTCGTCTGATTACAATAACACATTGCAGCAGTCTACTCTGTCCCACAGCGATGAGTCTTGTGGATATCTTTCATCACAGTGAATTCAGAAACTCACAATGGCCCAGGACATATCTGAAATTTACAGTCCTGAATTACGACACAGAATAAAGTCATTCAGTATATTACCCTGTGCTGATGCTAAAGTTTAAAAACAGATCCCTGTAATCCTCCTTTCCCGATATTCGTCTTCCAATTCAAATGCATATCCAATTCCCTTTTAAATGTCTCTGCTTCAATTACTTGATGTGATAAAACCTTTCAAATTCTTATAACCTTTTGTCTGAAAATAAATCCTCCAGCTTCCCCTGTCCCTCTATGGCCCCAAGTCTGATTTTATGATCCCCCCACCTTGGCACTGATTCCCCAAATATTAGAAGTGATGATTTATTATTTGCTCTTTCCAAAGCATTATAGGATCATGAAATGCTCTCTTACAACCTGCATGAATTTCTCTGTTCCAGTTTTGTCATGAAAATGGTTCCAGGGATGAGGAATTCAGGTATGTGGATAGATTGGAGAAGTTGGGACACTTTCTCTTGCAGAAGAGCAGGTTGGAGGGGATTTGATTTGATTTATTATCGTCACATGTATTCTCAGACAGTGATAAGTATTGTTTCTTGCGTGCTTTACAGGCAAAGAATACTGTTCATGGAGAAGGAAATGACAGAGTGCAGAATGTGGTGTTACAGTCATAGCGAGGGTGCAGAGAAAGATCAGCTTAATGCAAGGTAGGTCCATTCAAAAGCCTGACAGCAGCAGGGAAGAAGCTGTTCTTGAGTCGGTTGGTACATGACCTCTGACTTTTGTGTCTTTTTCCCAATGGAAGAAGGTGGAAGAGAGAATGTCCGGGGTGCATGGGGTCCTTAATTATACCGGCTGCTTTGCCGAGGCAGCAGGAAGTGTAGACAGAGTCAATGGATGGGAGGATGGTTTGCGTGATGGATTGGGCTACATTCATGACCTTTTGTAGTTCCTGGCGGTCTTGGGCAGAGCAGGAGCCCATACCAAGCTGTGATACAACCAGAAAGAATGCTTTCTATGGGGCATCTGTAAAAGTTGGTGAGAGTTGTAGCGGACATGCCAAATTTCCTTAGTCTTCTGAGAAAGTAGAGGCGTTGGTGGGGCTTTCTTAACTATAGTGTCGGCATGGGGGGGACCCGGACATGTTGTTGGTGATCTGGACACCTAAAAACTTGAAGCTCCCAACCCTTTCTAATTCATTTCCATTAATGTAGAACAGGGCATGGTCCCCTTTAGCTTCCTGAAGCTGATGACCATCTCTTTCATTTTGTTGACATTGAGGGAGAGATTATTGTTGCTGCACCAGTTCACCAGATTCTCTACCTCATTCCTGTACTCTGTCTCGTCATTGTTTGAGACCCGACCCATTACGGTGGTGTCATCAGCAAACTTGAAAATCGAATTGGAGGGGAATTTGGCCGCACAGCCATAGGTGTATAAGGAGTATAGTAGGGGGCTGAGAACACAGCCTTGTGGGACACCACTGCTGAGGATGATCGTGGAGGAGGTGTTATTGCCTATCCTCACTGATTGTGGTCTGTGAGTTGGGGAGCTCAGGATCCAGTCACAGAGGGAGAAGCCGAGACCCAGGCCACGGAGTTTGGAGATGAGTTTCATGGTAATAATGGTACTGAAGGCTGAGCTGACCTGTGTCCTCTCGTAGCGACCATTTCAGCCCTGGGAAATAGCCTCCGAGAATCCACCCTATCTATTCCTCTCAACATCTTATATCAAATAGGAATCTGATATAGGTGCCCTTGTTATCTCGGTGTTCCAGGGTTGAGTGCAGGGTCAGGCAGTTGGTGTCTGTTGTGGACCTATTGCAGCGATAGGCAAGCTGTAGTGGGTCCAGGTAGTCCGGGAGGGTAGAATTGATTTGTGCCACGGCTGGCTTTTCAAAGCACTTCATAATGATGGATATCAGAGTCACTGGCCGATAGTCATTAAGGCACGCTGCCCGGTTTTTCTTAAGATACCGGATGATGGTTGTCTTCTTGAGGCAGTTAGGGACATCCGATTGTTGTAAAGAGTGGTGTTTGATGGAAGTGTTCAAAATTGCAAGAGATCTGGACAGTTAGGGTGGGAGAAACTGGTCCCATTGTTGGAAGGATCAAGAAGCAGAGGCACAGATTTAAGGCAATTGGCGAAAATCTTATCGGTGAAAGGAGGCTGTTTATTTTTAATGCAGCGACCTGGAACGCATTGTTGAGGGTATGGCGGAGACAATTTCAATCGTGGCTTCCTAAAGCAAATCGGAGAATTGTTTGAAAAGTAAGTATTTACAGGTCTACCGGGAGAAGGTGGGCACTGGCTGAGTTGTTATTTCAGAGAGCATGTAGGGACAGGATGGGCTGAATGGCCTCCTACTGTTCTGTAGCCATTTTACTATCCCATGAATGAAAATGTTCCCTGCCTCTGATATCCCAGGGAAATCATAAGACCATAAGATGTGGGAGCAGAATTAGGCCATTTGGCACATCCAGTCTGTTCCACCATTCCAACATTGTTGATAAGTTTCTCAACCCCATTCTCCCACCTTTTCCCCATAACCTTTGATCCCTTTACCAATCAAGAACCTATCTATCCCTGTCTTAAATACAATGATCCGGCCTCCACAGCTTTCTGTGGTAATGAGTTCCACAGATTCATCACCCTCTAACTGAGGAAATTCCTCCTCATCTCTGTTCTAAAGACTTGCCCCTTCACTCTGAGGCTGTGACATTCCTGCTGGGAGGGTCTTTGTGATTCAGTCAGTAGTTCGACCTCAGCTGTGATCACAGCTGCAGGCAACTTCAAAAGCAGCTAAATACTTTTCAGTTCCTCTTTTGAATAAACATTATGGTTAGCGTCAATGGGAGGTTGGGGGGACGGAGTTGCAATGCATTCAACCACGAAGGGAAAGATAAACAAACAAAGCTGACTGCGCAGCTTTCTAAAAACCATTAAGCTGTCAATCAAAGGAGAGTTAGAAGGACAGGACTGAAATAGAATGGAAACAAGGGCCATGATTCTCCCATCTCAACCTGCACCTTTTCTGGTAGGTCAGGTTGGGAGATGTGCATCGCTGGCCTTTTTCCAGGAGCGCATGCAAATTTCCCAGAGCTGGTGAACAGTTGCTGGTCAGACCACGCTGGAAACCGACAGGAAGGTACGTAAGTCATAGAACATAGAACACTACAGCACAAACAGGCCCTTCGGCCCACAAGTTGCGCCGATCACATCTATACCTACCAAGCCATAGCACTATCTGTAACTTCCAATGCCATTAAATCCCATATACTCATCCAGGCGTCTTTTAAAAGACCCCAGCAAGTTCGCCTCTACCACCACCGATGGCAGCCGATTCCATTCACTTACCACCCTCAGTGAAAAACTTTCCCCTGACATCTCCTCTGTACCTGCTCCCCAGCACCTTAAACCTGTGTCCTCTCGTAGCGACCATTTCAGCCCTGGGAAATAGCCTCCGAGAATCCACCCTATCTATTCCTCTCAACATCTTATAAACCTCTATCAGGTTGCCTCTCAACCTTCGTCTCTCCAGGGAGAAGAGACCTAGCTCCCTCAACCTATCCTCATAAGGCATGCCTCCTAATCCAGGCATTTGAATCTTTCTTTAATGTAGTTTAAATACATTTTCAATGTCACTACTGGGATCTTGCTGGTCCTGATAGAATCTCCCATCCTGCCAGGAGTACTTCATTCTGGCAGGATTCAGACTAGCTCCCCATGTTCAGGGAACCTAGGGAAGACCCCGCCAGAATGAAGGGGAGCAATTGGGGCCCCCCAGGGGGTTGGGCAGTGCTAGCCTGTTGCTCCTGGCACTACCCAAGGGGCAAGGTGCCCATTTTGGTAGAAGTAATAACAAAATGGGCTATTATTTAAATGGTAAAATATTGCAGCGTGCTGCTGTGCAGAGGGATCTGGGTGTCCTTGTACAGGAATCTCAAGGAGTTGGTTTGCAGGTGCAGCAGGTAATTAAGAAGGCAAATGGAATTTTGTCCTTCATTGCTAGAGGGATGGAGTTTAAAAACAGCATATAAGGTGCTGGTGAGGCCACACCTGGAGTACTGTGTACAGTTTTGGTCTCCTTACTTGAGAAAGGATGTACTGGCGCAGGAGGGGGTGCAGAGGAGATTCACTCGGTTGATTCCAGAGTTGAGAGGATTGGCTTATGAGGAGAGACTGAGTAGACTGGGGCTATACTCATTGGAATTCAGAAGAATGAGAGGAGATCTTATAGAAACACATAAGATTATGAAGGGAATAGATAAGATAGAAGCAGGGAAGTTGTTTCCACTGGCAGGTGAAACTAGAACTAGGGGGCATGGCCTCAAAATAAGGGGAAGCAGATTTAGGATTGAGTTGAGGAGGAACTTCTTCACACAAAGGGTTGTGAATCTGTGGAATTCCCTGCCCAGTGAAGTAGTTGAGGCTCCCTCATTGAATGTTTTTAAGGCAAGGATAGATAAATTTTTGAACAATAAAGGAATTAAGAGTTATGGTGAACAGGCAGGCAAGTGGAGCACAAAAAGACCAGCCAAGATCTTATTGAATGGTGGAGCAGGCTCGAGGGGCCAGATGGCCAACTCCTGCTCCTAATTCTTATGTTCTTATGATGTAACACTTCAGTTGAATGGACAGATTGCTGATTTATTCTTGCATATTGTCAAAGGGAACTATCCAGCACTAACAGGAATCTCTTGGCTGGAAAAGATCAGAATAAATTAGGCTGAAGTAAACCTAATGGCAGATTCTGAATCAGGCCTGACCAAAATCTTAAAGGAGCAGGAAGTAGCAGCTGCTGATAAAGTTCTATAAGGCCCGAGGCCCAAGCTCGCTGTGCTGGGACAAAGGTGATAAAGCCACAGCACTTTGTAACAAATGCGGTTCAGGATTGGGAAACAGAGAATAAAGAGTTTTTGGAAGCTGTATAATGAATGCTTTGACAACAATGAAGATCAAAGAATACTAAGAATTATGGCAAGGATTCCTGGAATGCGTTTACAAACTCCTCTCGTAAATTTCAAACCGCAGAGGAACAGGAAATTGAGGGATACCTCAAAACTCCTCACCATAAGGAAACTTGAGTTCATCGGAAAGAACGTTCAATTTGGGAAAAGATCTGCTGACTTCCTTCATCGTTCATGGCCAACAAGAATTAAAAGATTGCTGATCGTAAACAAGGACAACAACAGGAGCAAAAGGAGCCAGTGCAGAAACTCATGAAGGGTATTTGGATGGGAGTTGCTCCTGATTCAGTCATTCCTGGAACATGAGTGTTGCTGGCTGGCCAGCATTTGTTATCCATCCCTAGTTGCCCTTGAGAAGGTAACGATGAGCTGCCTTCTTGAATCTATGCAGGCTATGTGGGATGGGTTGACTCGCAATGCCATTATGACACCGAAAGGAAAGGGTTGGAGCTGCTCCGAGTCCATCGGCAATGCTGATATTCCTTTCCTGTTTCACTCTGTACAGCAGCATCTGATTCCAATCAATATACCAACAAGAAGAAGAAAAATGGCCATGAGCAGGTCAGGAGGGAAAATCTCCTCATAGCCTGCCGCATGCTCAATAACCCAACCCTAAAGGCCAAATTTCATATCCTCTTAAGGGGTGAGAACCCTTTTGGAAATCCTCAGGAGCAGCAGATCCAATGGGGCAATTCCGGAAACAAGAGCTGAAACTCGAGGATTAACGCAACGAGGATACAACCTAGAGGAGGGAAACACAGGGTCTGACGGAGGCACAGTACAATTGGTGGCACCGTGGGCAACATAGTGGCACAGTGATTAGAATTGCTACCTCATAGCACCAGAGACCTGGGTTCAATTCTGGCCTTGGGTCATTGTTTGTGTGGAGTTTGCACATTTTCCCCGTGTCTGCGTGGGTTTCCTCCAGGTGCTCCAAAGATGTGCGGGATACATGGATTGGCCATGCTAAATTATCCCTTAGTGTCCCTAGCTAGGATAAATGCATGGGGTTATGGGGATAGGGCCTGGGTGGGATGGTTTATCATGCAGATTTGATGGGCTGAGTGGCCTCCTTCTGCACAGTCGGGCTCTAGGAACCTGGAGAAGGTACCACAGCTCCACAAGATTCACATAAAGGAGTCCCTGATATACAACCTGGAGGGGCAGCTGTCAGCGTCGATAAAACAGATCGACACCTGGGACAAGAACTTACAAAGCTGGAAATTGAGCTGGAATGAAGTCCAGAAGCTCCAGCATTCTCAGAACATCAGCACCATCAGACTCCAGTTAGGATCTATCCTGGGTGTACCTAGTTCAGTCGTGCCAATGGAAGTTTGAAATAGAAAGAAGTGCAAGGAAAATACAACCGGGAGGTAGAGAAGACAAAGGAACTAGATTCTGGAGTGGAAGCTCTGGAAAACTGTAGGTTCAGCAATCCAGCAGTAACAAGAGTCATGATAGAGAGAATCCTGCAGAGAATCCAAATCAAGCTGTACCAAGCAACAAACTGGGCTTTCCTGAGAGCCTGACATTAACTGAACCAATTGAGGGAACAGTGCCTCAGTTCAGAAGCAGACACCAAGGTAGCCTCCAGCACTACATCGACTCCATGGTGTGAAGATGCCGGCATTGGGCTGGGATCACCACAGTAAGAAGTCTCACAACACCAGTTAAAGTCCAACAGGTTCACTTGGAATCACGAGCTTTCAGAGCACTTACCTGATGAAGGAGCAGTGTTCCGAAAGCTCGTGATTCCGAATAAACCTGTTGGACTTTAATCTGGTGTTGTGAAGCTTCTTACTGCACATCGACTCCAGTTAAGACAATCATGGACAATGCCCAAACAAAACCAAAGACACAGAGGTTGCAGTAAACGCTAAAAAGCAGATGCCTAAGGTATGCTGAGAACCACACAGAAAGGGATAGCCTCTGACTCACTGACTGTTCATGTTGCGAATTGTTAATGTTGTACTGTTTATTGTGTCAGGGACCTTTGACTTAAGGGAGGAGGAAATGTTGCGTATTGATGGTATTTCTAATGTTCCTCACTCGTAGCCTTGCAGTGGGACTGGTGCTCTTCGGGAGGCCAATCACATGACATCATCCCTCGGGCAGTGTAATGTAGCAGCCTGCAGTGTAAACATCTTCTGAATAAAGCTCTTCATTTGTTTGAATTTCTAAGATGTGCAGATTTAATTTTAAACCATCATTTACAAGGATATAGACTGCCCAAAAGTCAGCCATTCTCCTGCAGTCTGTTCTCCTTCAGACCCTACTTGTGACTAATAAATAAACTTTAACTTTATTTGCTCCAGGTTTATTTTTGTCTTATTTTATACTCTATCATCTCCCTAATTATCCTCCCTATCTTTAACAGACTTCTTTCTCCTAGTCTGAATGCATTAGCTTGGGCCTTGTACTTTGTATCTTTATTATGTATCAACATCTCTTGTAGTTTCTGCTGTCGGATTGGCCATGTTTTTTCCAAATAATCAATTTAAAAAGAAAAAAGACTTACATTCAAACTACACCTTTTGTGATATCGGGACGTCTTCGAGTGTTTTACAGTCAATGAAATACCTGTGAAGTGTTCTTCTCTCTTAGGCAGTGACTCAGGACTGAGGATGATTGAGGTTACTGGAAAGTCCAATGCTGGATCCATACAGTCTGTCCCAGGTGGGGTGAGTGGTGTTTGGTGAGTGGGATGCCCAGGTTTTGGACCCACTCCTTCCACTGTTTGTGCTTGGGCCTCCACCTGGGCCTGTTGGAGATGCTGATGATGGCCAACACCTTCGCGGATGCTTCTTCTCCAGTTTGGGCTGTTTTGAGCAAGAGATCCACACAGATCGATGGGGATGTTACAGTTTTCCAGGGAGGCTTTGAGGATGCCCCTGAAATGTTTCCCCTTCTCTCCTGGTAACTGCTTACCACGACAAAGCTTGGAGCAGGACTGGAGAATCCCAGCCGTGGGTGATGTTGGGGAATGCTCTTGTCATTATGAGCGATATTGTTGAATCCATTTTCCTCCTTCCCTGGGATCATGGTGCAGTTAATGGTCACTTCAGTGGCAGGATTATCTGTCCCATTCAGATCCTCTGTCGTGGCTGAGTGGACCTTTGTCATGGTATTTGAGCTAGCTTCATTCGCACCATCCTGAATTTCAGACCAACTGTGTGTTTAGATCATACATATATCACTGTGATGGTGGAGTCATACAATATGACTTATATCACCTAATCACTCTCTGTCCTAATCACACTTAATATTGGTGACAGTTCACTCCCACATTAGCTTGCTAAAGATCATTACAGAAGGTAGTCAGAGAGACAAACTAACTAACTAGCTAGAAGAAGCTACATTTACAGAAGAGTGAGAGAATCTGATGGAATCCACTGAGAGGCAAGACAAGCACTGTCTAATTCACCCTAAGTTCAACAAATAATCCTTTGCATCCAATTGACCATTCGAGGTGATGCATGAAAGGTTCATCATCACTCTAGGTGGCAGTCATTCCTCAGACTCTGGGAGACGTCAAAACTAATGAGACATGAATACTCAGGGCAAATCAGGCCCTTCGCACTTTACTGTGACACACAGAGACAGATAAGGCATTACATGTTCACCTCTCCCCAAAGAACAAACTATGAGCTCTAGGCTTCATGCTAGAAATCTTATCAATGGCAAGAACATTTTAAGGACACACAGGGAAACTTACAGAACAATTTCCTTTACCATATGGAACATTGGAACATTGGAATATAGGATTAAGGAGCAGGAATAGGCCACTTGGTCCTTCAAGTCTGTTCTGTTAATTGATAAAATGGTAGCTGATCTGCTTTGTGTTCTTAACTGTACCCTCCTGTCAGTCTCTATAGCCCTCGACTTCCTTGTCTACCTAAAATCTATCAAACTCAGCCTTCAACAAACTCCATGATCCAACATTCACAGCTTTCCGGAGCAGACAATTCCACAGACTAACAACCCCTTGAGAGAAAAAAAATCCTCTCTCTGTATTAAAAGATATCTTTAAACTATGTACCCTAGTTCTCCTCTTTCCCATGGAGGAAACCTTGTTGAGTCTCCTCAGGATCTGATATGTTTCAATAAGATCATTTCTCATTCTTATAAACTCCAATGGGTAGGCCCAACCTCTTCAATTTTTCTTTATAAAAACAGCCTTTCATCCTCAGAATGAGTGAACCTTCTCTGAACTGCTTCTGAACTGCAGGTTTGTCATATGAAGAGAAATTAAGTCAGTTAGGGTTATATTTACTAGAGTTTAGAAGAGTGAGAGGGGATCTCATAGAAACTTACAAAATTCTAATAGAGTTGGATAGGGTGGATTCAGAAAGAATGTTCCCGTTGGTGAAGGAGCCCAGAACTAGGGGTCATAGTTTGAGGATAAGGGATAAACCTTTTAGAACTGAGGTGAGGAGAAATTTCTTCACCCAGAGGGTGGTGAATGTGTGGAATTCACTCCCACAGAAAGTAGTTGAGGCCAAAACATTGTATGATTTCAAGAAGAAATTAGATATAGCTCTTGGGGCTAAAGGAGGCAAGGCGGACGGGGGGGCAATGGAGTCAGGATATTAAATTCGATGATCTGCCATGATCAAAATGAATGGCGGAGCAGGCTCGGAGGGCCGAAAGGCCTCATACTGCTTCAAGTTTCTACGTTTCGAACAGAATTATATACTTTTTCAAATAAGGAGATCAAAACTGCACATAGTAATCCAGATATGATCTTACCAAGGCCCTGCACAAGCAATAACATTCCCTCCTTCATATTCCATTCCCCTTTCAACATTCCATTTGCCTACTCAATGACTAACGATAATTGCAGATGAACATTTTGTGGTTCATGTACCGAGACACCCAGGGTGCTTTTCTATTCTTCCTGCCAGCCAATGAAATTCAATTCAATTAATTAAAAAAAAATCTGGAATTGAAAGTCTACTGATGTCCATGAAACCATTATCGATTGTTGTAAAAACCCATCTGGTGCACTGATGTCCTTTAGGGAAGGAAATCTGCCGTCCTTACCCGGTCTGGCCTACATGTGACTCCAGAGCCACAGCAATGTGGTTGACACTTAACTGCCCTTTGAAATGACCTAACAAGCCAGTCAGTTATACTAAACCATCTGAAAATCAATAAGTCCTGTCAACACTGCAAAGTCTTCCCTACTAACAACTGGGGGCTTATGTCAAAATTGGGAGAGCTGTCTCACACACTAGTCAAGCACCAGCCTGACATAGTCATACTCAGACAATAATCCCCATCAGATAATGTCCCAGCACCACCATTCCTGGGGAGGCAATGACCTAGGGGCATTATCGCTAAACTATTAATCGAGAAACTCAGCTAATGTTCTGGGAAACTGAGTTCGAATCCCACTATGCTAGATGGTGGAATTTAAATTCAATTAAAAAAAAATCTGGAATTAAGAATCTACTGATGACCATGAAACCATTGTCGATTGTCAGAAAAACCCATCTGTTTCACTAATGTCCTTTAGGGAAGGGAATCTGCCGTCCTTACTTGGTTTGGACTACATGTGACTCCAGAGGCATAGCAAAGCGTTGATTTTCAATTGCCCTTGGGCAACTAGCGATGGGCAATAAATGCTGGTCAGTGATGCCCATGTCCCACGAATGAATAAAAAACAATATTTTGAGTCACCAATGGAACAGATCTGGATGAGGTGGTGGCACGGTGGTACACGGTCGGGAGGGAGCCGCTCTGGGAGTCCTTAACATCAACCCCAGACTGCATGAAGTCTCATGGCATCGGGTCAAATGAATCCTCCTGCTGATTACCAAATGCTGACTACACCCCATCCCCACAGCTAATGAAGGAAAGAGTGAGAGTGGCAATAGGGAGAACATGAAAAATTCTCACATTTTCGGAAAGTTAGTTTCAAAGAAGTGCTGAGGATAATGGAATTGAAGATGAGAGAGAAAAAAGGGATATTGAGAGATGTGAGCTGTGTTGTGTGATGGCTATGTGAGACCTCCTGAGGTGTGGCTTTGTGCTACAGGCAGATCTATAAAGATGCAGAGTTTGAGGCAGCTCTTCCAGACAAGTTACTTAAATTTCCACAGCAGAGTAGGAGTGAGGTTGAATAGTCCTGTGATATAGCTTTGTATGATGTGGAGATGCCAGTGTTGGACTGTGGTAAGCACAGTGAGAATTCTCACAACACCAGGTTAAAGTCCAACAGGTTTATTTGGCAGCACAAGCTTTCAGAGTCTCACTGCTTCATCAGGTGAGTGAGGAGTTGTGTTCACAAACAGGGCATATACAGACACAAACTCAATTTACAAGATAATGGTTAGAATGCAAGTCTTTACAGGTAATCAAATCTTAAAGATACAGACAATGTGAGTGGAGAGAGGGTTAAGCACAGGTTAAAGAGATGTGTACTGTCTCCAGCCAGGACAGTTAGTGAGATTTTGCAAGCCCAGGCAAGTCATGGGGGTTACAGATAGTGCAACATGAACCCAAGATCCTGCTTGAGGCTATCCTCGTGTGTGCGGAGCTTGGCTATCAGTTTCTACTCAGCGGCTCTGCGTTGTTGTGTGTCATGAGAGCCGACTTGGAGAATGCTTACCCAAAGATCAGAGCTGAATGCCCATGACTGCTAAAGTGTTCCCCAACAGGAAAAAAACATTCCTGCCTGGTGATTGTCAAGTGGTGTTCATTCATCCGTTATCATAATGTCTGCATAGCCTCGGGACATCCTTTCCTGCAGCATATCAGGTAGACAACATTGGCCGAGTAGCAAGAGTATGTATCGTGTACTTGATGGATGGTGTTCTCACGTGAGATGATGTCCCGAAGCATGGTACATTGGTGAGACCATGCAGATGCTATGATAATGGATGAATGAACAGGGCTCAATAGCCACCAGGCAGGAGTGTTCCCTTCCTTTCGGTGAGCACTTTAGCAGTGATGGGCATTCAGCGCTGATCTTCGGGTAAGCGTTCTCCAAGGCGGCCTTCACGACACACGACAGCGCAGAATCGCTGAGCAGAGACTGATAGCCAAGTTCCACACACATGAGGACGGCCTCAACCGGGATCTTGGGTTCATGTTGCACTATCTGTAACCCCTACGACTTTCCTGGTCTTGTAAAATCTCACTAACTCTCCTGGCTGGAAACAATACAGATCTCTTTAACCTGTGTTTAACCCTCTCTCCACTTACATTGTCTGTACCTGAAAAGACTCGCATTCCAACCATTATCTTGTAAATTGGGTTTGTGTCTTTTTATGCCCTGTCTGTGAACACCTGAAGAAGGAGCGACACTCTGAAAGCTTGTGCTAACAAATAACCTGTGGGACTTTAACCTGGTATTGTGAGACTACTTATATAGCTTTTCTACAGGAGCAGCAGGTTTGTGCAAGGTAATATCACTGGAATTTTGTTGTTACACATGCAGAAGGGAGTGTTGCCAAGAGGTTGTTTATCTGTGTATCTAACCAAGTGAAGTTCTTTTGAGAAATGTTCTGTGAAGCAATTTTTAACTAACTGTAATCTTGTGTGCTAACATTTCTTTTGTCAATAAATGTTTGAACTCAATGTTTAAAATCCCAAATTGTTAATGGACTTTGTATCTTATGACTTCAATAGACTTGTTTTCTCATTGTCAGATTACAAAAAAAGAAGGTTGTGATATATGGGCCATGTTTCCCTTTGAGATTTGGTTTGTGCTGCAGTTGACATCTCCTGGGTGATAACACTATCAATCCCAAATGTTACTCTCCAGTCTGTGCAGAGAAAGTGGTGTCAAGAAACAATACTTTTCACTGTATGTTAATACATGTGACAAATAATAAACCAAATCAAATTAAATGTCAATGTTGTAATGCTGAATTTATTGTTGGAACCTCCGGCCTTTGTCAAAGAACCAATCACTTTGGCAATAGATAGTAGCACAGTAGTTTTGTTGCTGAACAGTAACAAGAATCTGGAATTAAGAATCTACTGATGACCATTGTCGATTGTTGGAAAAACCCATCTGGTTCACTGATGTCCTTTAGGAAAGGAAATCTGCTGTCTTTACCTGGTCTGGCCTACATGTGACTCCAGATTCATAGCAATGTGGCTGACTCTTAAATGCCCTCAGGGATGAGCAATAAGTACAGGCCCAGCCGGCGACATGCACGTCCCATGAAAGAATATTAAACAAGCCCAGATATTAGCATTTTTGATGAAATTTAAAGTAATTATTTGCATCTGAATCGGAGACATTTTGAAAAGCAGTGTTAGTATTGGACAGGAAGTTAAGGAGAATGTTTTTAATGCAGCAAATTGTAATGATCTGGATTAAAGTTTATTTATTAGTGTCACAAGTAGGCTTACATTAACACTGCAATGAAGTTACCGTGAAAATACCATAGTCGCCACGCTCCAGCGCCTGTTCAGGTACACTGAGGGAGAACTTAGCAAGGCCAATATAACTAACCAGTTTTAGAATTGTGGGAGAAAACCCACGCAGACACAGGGATAACGTGCACAGACAGTCACCCAAGTCGGGAATCGAACCCAGCGCCCTGGAGCTGTGAGGTAGCAGTGTTAACCGCTGTACCACCCAAACAGGAATTGAATAAGTATTTGAACATGAAACACTCGCAGGGCTGTGGGGAAAGAGCAGGGGAGTGGAAGTAACTAATACAGGCAGAGGGGGGACAAATGGCCTCCTGCGCTGTATCAGTCTATCATTTAATGTGTGAATCATATTCATGACTCAAGTAAGAACATGAGAACAAAAAATAGTGCATGAAAGCAATGTTATTGATTCAATTCTAAGCCATGCATAGCAAAAAAGGTTCCAGGCTTTATTTGCAGTTTGAGTTAAGATAGCTGATTGTTGTTAGAATAAGGACAGAGGCATGACTATCAGCATCAGGATTCTTGGGTTGTAGGGCAAAGCTTTGCCCCAGGGCTTTTGTTTCTAATCCAGTGGTGTAGCTGACAGATCCTTGCTGTCCAGGCTTGCAGAATCTGGATGAGTTACCAAAGGGAATGCCAACGCCTCTATGGAACCCACACCCTTCACCAGAATCAGCCTGTTCTCAAGAGGAAAGAGGAATAATTCAAAACATTAGAGAAAAGGAAAGGAATTTGCAGAGATGAATGCATTGTAAATTGAAATCCATCCCATCACATAGTTTGCACTGTCTGTTTTATTGTGCCTTATGACCAAAGCACAACCACATGACCTGAAGGGGTATGCATGAGTCACTGGTGTGTGATGTGTGCTTGACATCAGTAATACTGTTCATTCCAGAATGCAGATTAACATGAAAGAACTCATTGCTACCCTTTACATTGCACGCCACATGCAAACTAACACACAAACAGAGCAAATAGGGAGTCAAGTCTGCCACCAATCTCTCTCCAGGTGCCAACTTGCACAGAACAACGGCAAGTTGCGAGAACACAGAACTCACTTTAAAGTAATTTGAGGACGAAAATAATAGAAATATTATGGTAAATTTTACAGTTACAGGATCTGGAAATAAGCCATCCTATTAATCATTACCAAAATGCAAGGCAATTCCTTCTTTATTACTTTTGTGATGTACGAGCATTTAAAATTGCAGCAGTGCCTATTTTTTTTTAATCCAATATCATAGTTTATGAGCTTGACTCAAACCAAATGTTCCTGGTGAAAAACCATTGCCTGGAGAGGAGCTTTAATGGCCCTATCTCCAGATTTGTGCTCTGCATTCTTCTGAATGTGACAACAAGTAGGAAGCCAGATTTAATCTAGATTTAATCATTTAATAATGTTGGCAGCGCTTGTGTAGTAAACAAAGGTGCAGTCTGGATGTTCAACACACTACTGATCAGGTAACACCTAGTGCCCAAGACGCCAAGGCTAAAGTCCAATTTCCATGCTGTGGATTTCAGAGATCATGCCCTTTAAAATGAACAATACGATTCAGTATGTTTACGATGGCATTTCCTGCACAGATTATCTTTCTATATGTCCACAGGGCATCTCTGTGTCCTTTCCACATGTCCAACATGTATGAGCAGGAAGGATGGTTAGATCTTTACTTGTCAGATTTCTTTTATTCATTCGTAGGACATGGGCATCACTGGCTGGCCAGCATTTATAGCCCATCCCTAATTGCCCTTGGAGGGCAGTTGAGAATCAACCACATTGCTGTGGCTCTGGAGTCACATGTAGGCCAGACTGGGTAAGGACGGCAGATTTCCTTCCCTAAGATAAAAGCAAAGTACTTTTCTGGAATCTGAAACAAAAACAGAAAATGCTGGGAAATCTCAGCCAGTCTAACAGCTTCTGTGGAGAGAGAATAGAGCCAGTGTTTCAAGTCTGAATGACCCTTCATCAATTCTGCTGAGATTTTTCAGCATTTTCTGTTTTTGTTTCTGATTTCCTTCCCTAAAGGGCATTAGCGATTCTTAATTCCAGATTTTAAAAATTGAATTCAAATTCCACCATCTGGGGTGCGTGGGGTCCTTAATTACGCTGGCTGCTTTGCCGAGGCAGCGAGAAGTGTAGACGGAGTCAATGGGTGGGAGGCTAGTTTGCGTGATGGATTGGACTACGTTCACCACCTTTTGTAGTTTCTTGCGGTCTTGGGCAGAGCAGGAGCTCATACCAAGCTGTGATACAACCAGAAAAACCGCTTATCATCTGATTTGATTTGATTTGATTTATTTTTGTCACGTGCATTAGCAATAGCAACATTTAGAAAGTATGTGGATAAGTACATGTATGGGAGATTATAAAAGAGATATGGGCCAAACATGGGCAATTGGGACGAGCTGGGAGGGCACCATGGTCGTCATGGGCTGGTTGGGCCAAAGGGCCTCTTTCTGTGCTGTATTGCTCTACGTCTCTATAAGAGGTGTGAGGTCCCAGTTTGAATACTTAAATAAATACCAATGGAATATTGAACCAATTAAACTTAAGTTATTAGCCAGTGGCCTTTTTTCTTCAATTGTCAACTGCCTACCATCCTGGTTTTCAATGTGTTTGGAGCTGACAGCAGGGATATTCAGCCTCCCCCATCCCCCACTTTTGTGTATCCCACCAACCCATCAGACTGACCAATCCCTTCACATATCCAAATTACATCTCAAAATCAAAGTTCAAAGTGGATAATTTTATCTCCAAATGAGAAATGTAGTCAAAGGCTTCTCAAACCCTACTGTGGGGTATGAGACCTGAGAGAGTCTCATGGAGAAGCAACAGGGAACTGTTAGAGAAGGATCGGAGGATGATGGGGAGGCCAGGATGGAGATTCCAAAAGATCCGTCCAGGGATGAGAGTAAGCCCTTCTTCTCCTGATGGTCCAAAAGTTCTTTAAATCAAACAACTTCCCTGGGCTGGGAGCCTCGCTGCTGCTGATTTCAGCTGGAGACAGAGTGACTTGTTAGAGAGCTGGTGAAAATGGCGTGGGCGTCACTGTCAACATCACCAGCATACAACACTGCTATTTAAATTAGGCTGATGACTCCAGTGGGCACACAATCTTCCCATAGCTACAGGCAAGTGGGTAAAAATGATGGTAACACATCAGAATTCTAGTGCAGTACTCCCCTTTCCTCCAGCTGCAAATTTCCCGGTTAAAATATTTATCTAATTCCTCTTTGAAAGTTCCTTCTCAATCTGCTTCCACTGCCCTTTCAGGCAACTTGCCACCTTAACCCTCTCCCCTGCCATCCTAGCCCTTTCTCCTGCCATCTTACCTCTCCCATGCCATCCTAGCCATCTCTCCTGCCATTTTACCACCCTTCCCTGTTATCCTAGCTCTCTCCCCTGCCACCTTACCACCTCTCTCCTGCAATCTTACCCTACCCATGGAATATTCTTCCCACATGGTTGGGGCAGGACGGGGGTGAGAGAGATTACAATTGGGTTTTAAATGTCCCCTAATGTAATCCACTACTGAAAGACTTGAGAAATGGTTCCACATGTGTATTGCTGTATGCTTCCCCAGATGGAACTGGAACCCTGCTGGATGAATCAATGACCTTTGCTGTTGGGTGTGTTGGGGTTGGCGATGGAGTTACAGTTGGCACCCTGTCTTTACCTGTTTTCCAGAGGTGTGCACATCCTGTCTGTGTCCATAAACTGAGGGATAAAGTCATTTGTTTTTTAAGAGTGGATGATTACTTGGCCTTCAGCCTGGTTTACGTCACAGCAAGTGGCACAAACTCACATAAACCTTGCTCCTGAACTTACTGAGCTGCTATTCTTGGCTTTAACAAAACAACCTCTCTGCCTCTGGCTCAATTTTTGTTAAATGGGAAGTAGCAAGATACACTGAACAAACAACTTAATGTGAGGTTGAATTGTGTACAGACCTTCAGTGTAATTCCAAGTGAACTTCCTCAACAATGGATTGAGGGATGTCCTGAGTTCTGTGTCTCTAAGCATCAGTGTGTGTGAGTTCACCAATCCTACTGTTCCTTCAAAGTAATCTTTAATGAAACTCAAAGGGACATTTATCCTTCAGAATTGCTCCTCCCAACTCTTCCAAATCATTCCAGTTCAGTAAGTATTCACAACTGATAATGCAGGAACTATTCACAAGAATATATTGCATCATATCACACCTGCAAAGTCTTCCAGGGCAACAGAGGGCATTGTCTAACAAAACATTAACACAGGACTATTAGGTTAAATGACCTAAAGTTTGGTAATAACAGGTACATTTTAAGGAAATCTTAAATAAGGAGTGAGAGGGAAAGAGGCAGAGGATTTCAGGGACGGAATTCCAGAGCTTAGGGCCCAGCTGAAGACACGGTCCCTGATCATGGAGCAGTGGAAATGAGGAAAATGGTCAAGAGGCTAGAATTGCAGAGATCTCGGAGGGATGGAGGAGGTTACAGAGATAGGGGAGGGTGAGGCTGTGGTGGGATTTGAACTAACTTTGAAGATTTTAAGATTGAGGGATCGCGGGACCAAGAGTCAATGTAGGACAGCGAGCACAGGGATTGATGGATGAATGGATCTTGGGTGTGAATATGGACATGCAGCAAGATTCGGCATGAATAAGGAAGATAAACAGGAATTTTCCTTGAATAATAACAAACATATCCAAGGCCCACATTATTCAGAGTCTTCACAAGCCTGGCTACAAACGAGTTGCCCTTTGTGCCTGAAAACCAGTAACTATGATGGAAAGTACATTTAGAATCAATCTGTTTGTGAGGCTATTTCAGGAAAAGGCCAGTTTCAGCACAATTAAATTAAACTCAGCCATCATTTTCTTAGCCTTTTTTTTCAAAACTCTGAAACAACTCTGATGTTTCAGTTTAAATCTGAGGAAAACAGGTTCCTTGTCCATTGGTGAAGTGTAATACGTGCTAAAACACTCACTGCAGAAGCATTCCTGCGTCAAATTAGAACAGCACAAACTTCAAACATGACTTCCTATTCAAGGAGTCCTATAGACGAATGCTTTAATCATTTCGGATTATTGGCATGACTTTCTCTAATTTTTAATGGAGCTTGAATGGTTTCAGCAGGCAGTGTGGGAGAGGGGGTAACAGAATAAATAATGTTCATATGATGTGTATTCATCTGATTATAATAATTAACATGTGAAGATTATATAAGCACATGAAATATTTAGAGTTCAATAAAATCACTGAAACATAGATAAGAATGTACTAAAGAAAGCTAAAATTTCTAGTGAGTGGAATATATAGTTTGCCACAAGACATGACAGTATTACAGAAAGCATTGCTGCTTTTGAAAGGCGAAAGGGCATTCTGCTAACATTCTCCTTCCCTTTTTTGCTTTTGTGTCTTTTCGAATGTTTCTTCATGTTAGCCATCTTCTGTCCTAGCTGGAAACGTTTGACATGTTGTTTCTCCCACAATGTTTCTGTTCTTCTGCCTATTAGCTGAGGGGAGGCAATGGTCTCGTGGTATTATCGCTAGACTATTAATTCAAAAACTCAGTTAATGTTCTGGGGACCCGGGTTCGAATCTCACCCGAATTCAGTTAAAAAAATCTGGAATTAAAGATCTACCGATGACTATGAAATTGTCAGAAAAACCCATTTGGTTCATTGATGTCCTTCAGGGAAGGGAATCTGCCACCCTTACCTGGTCTGGCCTACATGTGACTCCATAGCAATGTGGTTGATTCCTAACTGCCCTCTGAAATGGCCTACCAAGCCATTCAGTTCCAGGACAATTAGGGAGGGCAATAAATGCTGACTATCCAGTGATCTCTCATGTCCCATGAGTAAATAAAAACAAGCAGGAGATGTGGTTTGGATTTTTATCCTCCAGCAAACTAATGGGATTCTGGATCATTCCTGGCTTCTAACAGCTGCTTCGGGAGAAAGTGGTTCCAGAGGTGTGATCTTCATTGCTAGGCAGGGGAGTTACTGGCCACCCTGCTAGTCCCCCTGACACTAAGAGGCAATTTAGCTTGGCCAATCCACCTAACTCGCACAACTTTGGACTGTGGGAGGAAACTAGAGAACCCGGGGGAAACACATGCAGACATGGGGAGAACATGCAAACTCCACACAGACAGTAAGCCAAGGCCAGAATTGAACCTGGATCCCTGACGCCGTGAGATAACGATGCTAACCACTGTGCCACCATGCCACTGGGCTGCTCGTGAGCCAGTTAGGCTGACTAGCCTGTTTCAATGCTATCCACCCTGTGTCATCTTGTGTAGAGTAAGATTTATTCAATGGTACAGCAGACAGAAGGAGGCCATTCTGCCCACTGTGCCCGTGTAGATCCTTTGAATGAGCTATCCAATTAGTTCCACTTCCATCTAACCTTTTTTTTCATAAGCATGCAAATACTTTCCTTGCTAAATATTTATCCAATTCCCTGTGAAAATTATGATTGAATCTGTTTCAAACAGCACATTCCAGATCACACAATGGAATGCACATGTCTCTGGCATTCTCTGATTATTGACACTTCAATAAAAATGGGACAATGTTCAGAAGTGACTCTTTAATTGAGATGGAATCGAATAATACAACAGTGAGTGGGAGTGGGGAGCTTTGATCTGTCCTTGCAACACATTGACTCATGGGAGAACCAAGGAAATATCTTTAGCAGTTGCTGCCGGGCCTGTGGTTGTTTTTGCTTTACTTGTGTTTCAGTTCCTCTGGACATTGTTGAGTAAAGTTGGAAGGTAGACACTCCTCTCAAAGTTCCTGACGAATGAATTTCACACAGACACGTACGTACATGAAGATCGAGAGCTGGGAAGGGGCATTAGGCTGAGTACGTAGGGCGTTCAAATGGTCAGTGGATAGGCATATGGATAACGCTGGAATAGTTTAGGTTAGAGGGTCGTTAGATTGGTTCCACTGGTCGGCGCAACATCGAGGGCCGAAGGGCCGGAACTGCGCTGTAATGTTCTATGTTCTATGAGTAGTTCACTCTTGACCAGCACAAGCGCCATGGCTGAAAGGCCACTTTCATCGTCACTAATCCCTTTCCCAAAACATATTGAAGTGCAATCTCATGGCATTAATGTACAACATCACGGCTGTGTCAAAATGACACACAGCAGGGGTGACTAAGGGATGATCTACTATTTAAATTGTATGATCGAGTAGATAGAAACTATTTCCTCTGAGGGAGTTGTGGTGGGGGGTGCAGTGCAGGGTGGGTGGTGGTGGGGGAGGGAGGGGGGTAGTGTGGGGACATGGGGGGGTGGGTGGTGGGGAAGTCGCTGCAGGAGTCCAGAACAAGGGGGCAGAACTTTAACACTCGAGCTAGGCTATTGAAGCAGTGATGTCAGGAAACATTTAGTCACACAAAGGGGAATGAAAATCTGGAATTCTCTCCCCCAAAGAGCCATTCAGGCTAACAGGCCAACTGAAAATGTCAAAACAGAAGTTAGTAGATTTTTTTGAGGCAGAGGGATTTGAGGTCAGGAACCCAAGGTGGGTAGAGATCGTTAAGATATGAAGTTAGGATACAGATCGGCCATGACCCAGCTGCATAGTAGAATGGTTTGAGGGGTTAAATGGCCTTCTGTTTCCTTGTTGCTAGATGTTGCTTTACCTTGTGGTAGTGTTGGGGAATGGGGCTGTTACCCTGTTCGATCACGCTTTCTAGAGTCAGTGCGGTGGGTAAAATGCGTTCAGAGTATTAAACAAGAGATTCATCAACAAGAGACTATCTGACTTCTCAGCACAACCCCCAAGCAAACCCCAACACCATCACACTGCTGGCTATTCTTATCATTAGTTCGTAAGTTCATAAGATATAGGAGCAGAATTAGGCCATTCGGCCCATCGAGTCCGCTCTGCCATTCGATCATGGCTGATGTGCTCCTCATCCCCATTTTCCTGCCTTCTCCCCATAACCCTTCAACCCATTACTAATTAAAAATCTGTCTAACTCCTCCTTAAATTTACTCACTGTCCCAGCATTCACCGCACTTTGGGGGAGTGAATTCCACAGATTCACAACCCTTTGGGAGAAGTAGTTTCTCCTCAACTCAGTTTTAAACTTGCCACCCCTTATCCTAAGACTATGACCTCTCGTCCTAGAATGTCCCACAGGTGAAAGCATCCGCTCCACGTCTAGTTTATTCATACCTTTTATCATCTTGTATATCTCAATTTGAT
This sequence comes from Carcharhinus amblyrhynchos, assembly GCF_965287045.1. Lineage (NCBI taxonomy): Eukaryota > Metazoa > Chordata > Chondrichthyes > Carcharhiniformes > Carcharhinidae > Carcharhinus > Carcharhinus amblyrhynchos. The sequence goes on from NC_137328.1 coordinate 2,491,745, forward strand.
CTCCCCTCATTCTTCTAAATTCCAGACAGTATCGATCTAAACTGTTCAAAATCTCTTCATACAACAAACCCAGAGACTGGGAAAGATGCAATCCCCCCCGTGTGTTTGTAAGCCTCAGAGAGGGACTGAGGATGGAGTGTGAGCAAGATGATTGATGAAATAAGTTGATTTGATTTATTATCAAAGTGTATTATTGTTGACATTTAAACCTTTCCCAATCCTCTTCTCGCCCACTGCTCTTAGCTACTCTAAATTCCTCCGCTTTTAATTTAACACTTTCCTTCACCTCCTTCGTTATCCACGGCTTATTACCTCTCAAGGAGGGTAGGAGAAGCTATGAAGCTGGGCTAGCACTTAATATAAAAAAGGATAGCAAGAGTTTTTATAAATATATAAAAAGGAAGAGGCTGGCTAGGGTGAACGTTGGTCCCTTAGCGGATGAGAAAGGGGACCTAGTGGTAGGGGATGGGGATATGGCTAAGGTCTTGAATAACTTTTTTGTTTCTGTCTTCACGGAGGAGGACGTGAATAATTTGCTGGGTGTTAGCGATGGAAAGGTGGTAGGACTGGAGGGTCTTAATGACATTACTGTTACTAGAGAGGTGGTGCGCGACAGACTGGAGGGGCTGATTGTGGACAAGTCCCCAGGACCGGATGGATTGCATCCGAGGGTTCTGAAAGAAATGGCGGAGGTGATAGTGGATGCCTTGGTGGTTATTTTCCAGACGTCGCTGGATTCCGGGGAAGTGCCGGAGGATTGGAAAACGGCTAATGTTACGCCGTTGTTTAAGAAGGGTGCCAGGCAAAAGGCGGGGAATTACAGGCCGGTTAGTTTAACGTCTGTGGTAGGTAAAATGTTAGAATCCGTCATTAAGGAGGAAATTGCGAGGCATCTTGAAGGGAATTGCTTGATAGAGCAGACGCAACACGGTTTCATTAAAGGGAAGTCGTGTCTGACAAATTTACTGGAGTTCTATGAGGATGTGTCTAGGGCGGTGGATAGAGGAGAGCCGGTGGATGTGGTCTTTCTGGATTTTCAGAAGGCGTTTGATAAAGTACCTCACAAGAGGTTACTGCAGAAGGTCAGAGGACATGGAGTTGGGGGTAGGGTGTTAGCGTGGATAGAGGATTGGTTGTCAAATAGGAGGCAGAGAGTGGGGGTCAATGGGTGCTATTCGGATTGGCGGTTGGTGACTAGTGGAGTGCCCCAGGGGTCGGTGCTGGGGCCTCAGCTATTTACCATTTATATAGATGATCTGGAGGAGGGAACCGAGTGTAGGGTGTCGAAATTTGCTGATGACACCAAGATTGGGGGAAAGGCAAATTGTGCGGAGGGTGTGGAGAGTCTGCAGAAGGATCTAGATAGGCTGGGCGAATGGGCCAGGAAATGGCAAATGGAATTTAATGTTGGCAAGTGTGAGGTGGTCCACTTTGGTAGGAAGAATGGTAGGAAGGACTATTACTTACGTGGCGAAAAACTGCAGCAGGCGACGGTGCAGAGGGACCTCGGGGTCCTTGTGCATGAGTCGCAAAAACCCAGCCTGCAGGTGCAGCAGGTGGTCAGGAAGGCGAATGGGATGCTGGCCTTCATAGCGAGGGGGATTGAATATAAAAGTAGGGAGGTCTTGCTGCAGCTGTATAGGGCATTGGTGAGGCCGCAGCTGGAGTACTGTGTGCAGTTTTGGGCGCCGCACCTGCGCAAGGATATTTTGGCCTTGGAGGGAGTGCAGAGGAGGTTTACTAGGCTGATACCGGAGTTGAGGGGGTTGAGCTATGAGGAGAGGCTGAATAAACTAGGCTTGTACTCGTTAGAGTTTAGAAGAATGAGGGGCGATCTCATTGAGACGTATAAGATGATGAATGGGATGGATAGGATAGAGGTGGAAAGACTCTTCCCGCTCAAAAAAGACAGTAGGACTAGGGGGCACAGCCTCAAGATAAAGGGGGGGCAGTTCAGAACGGAGTTGAGGAGGAACTTCTTCACTCAAAGGGTGGTGAATCTCTGGAATTCTCTGCCCATTGAAGTGGTGGAGGCTGCCTCGCTAAATATTTTTAAGAAGCGGGTTGATGGGTTTTTGATAAGAGAGGGGATTAAGGGTTATGGGGAGAGGGCGGGAAAGTGGAACTGAGCCACGACAGATCAGCCATGATCTTATTGAATGGCGGGGCAGGCTCGAAGGGCCAGATGGCCTACTCCTGCTCCTATTTCTTATGTTCTTATGTTCTTATGTATACAGTGAAAAGTATTGTTTCTTATGTGCTATACAAAGGATACTATTCATAGAGAAGGAAATGAGAGATTGCCTCATGTTTGGATCTGTTGTAGATTTTGATTTAATTTATTATTGTCACATGTATTAACATACAGTGAAAAGCATTGTTTCTTGTGTGCTATACAGACAAAGCATACCATTCATAGAGAAGGAGAAGAGCGAGTGCAGAATGTAGCGTTACAGTCACGGCTATGGTGTAGTGAAAGATCAACTTAGTGTGAGGTAGGTCCATTCAAAAGTCTGACACCAGCAGGAAAGACGCTGTTCTTGAGTCAGTTGGTACGTAACCTCAAACGTGTGAATCTTTTTCTTGGTAGAAGGAAATGGAGGAGATAATGTCTGGGGTGCCTGGGGTCCTGAATTATGCTGGCTGCTTTTCCAAGGCAGAGGGAAGCGTAGACAGAATCAATGGGTGGGAGGCTGGTTTGTGTGATGGACTGGGCTTCGTTCATGACCCTTTGTAGTTTCTTTCTGTCTTGGGCAGAGAAGGAGTCATAAAGCTGTGATACATGCAGGAAGAATGCTTCCTGTGGTCCATCTGTAAATCTGGTCAGAATTGTAGCTGACATGCCAAATTTCTTTAGTCTTCTTAGAAAGTCGAGGCACTGGGAGGCTTTCTTAACTAGAGTGTCAGCATGGGGAGACCAGGACAGGTTGTTGATGATTTGGATACCTAAAAATGTGAAGCTCTCAACCTGTACTTCAAACCCAATGATGTGGATGGTGATGATGTGAACATTTCCATCAAACAGTGTTGGTATGTGTCCCCCACTACTGGGGAGGTGAAAAGTTAAAGTTTATTTATTTGTCACAAGTAGTTTACATTAACACTGCAATGAAGTTACTGTGAAAATCCCCTAGTTGCCGCACTCCAGTGCCTGTTCAGGTACACTGAGGGAGAATTTAGCATGGCCAATGCCTAACCAGCATGTCTTTGGACTCTGGGAGGAAACTGGAGCACCCAAAGGAAGCCCATGCAGACATGGGGAGAACATGCAGACAGTGACCCGAGGCCAGAATTGCACCTGGGTCCCTAGCGCTGTGTCGGCAGCCATGCTAACCACTGACCGCTGAAGAGTGTCACTGTTTGAGTGCAGAATGCCATGATGAGAGATTGATATTGGAGAGATTTGAAGGATGTACCCTGGCGGAACGGGTGTGATTATTCATCCTCTTCCTGTACTGAATTGCATTCTGGATGAGGAAGCAGACACTCTGACCTGCTCTGCTCTCACTCCCAGGCTGCAGAGGTAAGGCTGGCATGGTTCTTGGAGCCGCTGCGCTTCGTTTCAGTGGTGGAAAATTCATGTGCATCAAAGGACTCCAGTTCCCTGCTCTGTCTTCCTTGCACACATTACTTCAATCCTCTCTAATCATCTCCCTCCTGCTTTCAAATCCCGCCAAAAGAAGCTATTTTGATGTTGCCAATATGTGTACATGACCACAGCTATGTAACAGTCAGTATGAATCTGTATCCTTTTATCAAACTCTGCTGATTGTCATCCAAGTGTATCACAGCCTTGAAAGACAACGCATTCATCTGGGAAACATTTTGCATTTATAGCCGATTGTGTTTTTATTTAACATGAGGCGAATAATATTGTCTGGTATAGCCGCAGCAGGACTAAATGACCATCTCTAGCCCTGCGGCAGAGTTTGGTCAGGAATAACTTCCACAGAACCTTTTGTCTAAGACTCAGATCATAAGCTCTTGGTTCTCACCCAGAGGCAGTGGGAGAAAGTTGGAAATTAGGTACCTGGGGAGCTGGTGGTGTTTGGCAGGACTGGGGGTCATTTGGCAAAGGGGAAGGCGGAGTGATGCTGCCTGGGGGAGGGAGGTCTGACTCCAATGGGCCCACATGAGATCCTCACAGAGGGTGTAAAAGCAAAAACTTACCATGGCCTCTCCTGATTGGTCTGTTACACAGAGTCGGGAACGAGACTTTATGGCCTCGCTCGCCCCGAAACCGTAAAATCTCACCCGAGATCAATGGACATTTCCATGTTCCGCTCTTCACTGCTCCGATTCCCACATTGGACAGGCAGTAAAATTCTAGCAATAGAGTATATAGCGCAAAACAGATCCTTTGACCCATTGAGTCTGCATTGACAATAACTATCATTAAAGGCGCATTAATCCCATTTTCGTGCACTCGTCCCATATTCTTGAATGTTACGATATTTCAAGTGTTAATCCAAATGTTTTTTAAAGGTTGTAACGTTTCCAGCCTCCACGACCTCCCCAGGCAGCACATTCCAGGTTCCCACCACCTTCTGAGTGGAAGCATTTTTTTCTCAAATCCCTTCCGAATCTTGTGCCTCTTACTCTAAAACTATTCCCCTTGTGATTGATCCCTCAACCCAGGGGGAATCACCCATCAAATTTAATTGCTGGGTTTGGCACTGACACCACTGTAGCCTATCTGCCTGAAATGGACCTCCAACCCTGCTTAAAATGGCAGTCAGCAGGAAACAATCAGCAGTGTGATCGATGCACCGTGACCTGCATCTTAACTATCCTTCTGCCCTATCTGTGGCAGATGGACTAGACTAAAACCAGGCTTGATGCCAGGGACGGCACGGTGGCACAGTGGTTAGCACTGCTGCCTCACAGCACCAGGTACCCAGGTTCAAATCCCAGCTTGGGTCGCTGCCTGTGTGGAGTTTGCACATTCTCCCCGTGTCTACGTGGGTTTCCTCTGGTTGCTCCAGTTTCCTCCCACAGTCCAAAGATGTGCAGGGTAGATGGATTGGCCATGCTAATTTGCCATTTAGTGTCAGGGGGACTAGCTGGGGTAAATGGGTGGGGTTATGGGGATAGGGCCTGGGTGGGATTGTGGTCAGTACAGACTGGATGGGTTGAATGGCCTCCTTCTGCATTGTAGGATTCTATGATTCTGACGTGAACATTGACAGGGCAATATTTGTTAGAGGCGGTAATGTGGTAGCAATGGGATAACGATGGATATCCAGCCAGAGAAAAAGTGTGGCTCTGTCACATCTCCTGTGCAAATTACGTACATCATTTGCCGAATAATGTCCCCCTCCGCACACCTTACACCCTCATCCTAAATCAGAAATATTGCCCCAACCAAACTTTCTGTCCTTTAATAACAAGCAATTTCTCTGCAAAACATAGTTATTTTGCATTTAATAATCTGCTCCACAGTGTGGTCACAAAATGTAAAATAGATTGAAAATGGAACCATGTGTAGAGTAAACATGGGGCAGATGTGGAGTTCAGGAGGAAATCTATATTTATATATTACCCATTTCATATTACATTTCTGTTGCTTGGCAACAAGCGGCCCCAGCTTGTTTCACTTTTTTTTCCCTCTGCAGTAATGACATCCACAATGTCAGAGTGCCCACATCGAGCAGCTGTCAGCAGCAACACGCCTGGAATAAACATTTCAACCATTCACAACACAGGCACAGTTTTATTTCATCAGATTCTGAGAGGAAAGGAAAACCAATATTCCACCAGCATTGGAAGAACACCGGGACACGTTAGAGCACCCTCATATAATCACACACGCTCTTACACACACACACACACACACACAGACACACACACACACACACACTAACAAACACACACACATTCACACACATACAAACACACACTCACTCACAAACACACACATTCACACACACATATACTCACTCTTACACGTGCAGACACACACACTTACAGACACACGCTTGCACATACACACTTTCACACATACACTCTCACAATTACTGACACACTAACTCACACACTGACACACTTATTAATACACAAACTCACACAGTCACATGCTTATACACACTAACTCACACATTCACACACACACATAAACACACACATTCATGCGTTCACACTTACAGGCACACGCTCTTACAAACACCTCTCTCACATGCAAACGCTTACATACATTTATATGCATGCTCTCTCACACACACTCACATTGTCACACCTAAGGACCACTTGCATACTTACACACACTCACAACTGTACTCACTCACTCACACTCACAATAACTCACCTACACACATAAACTTCAGTTGAAGTAAAGATAATGACAATCTGTATCATAGAATAGAATAGAATAGAAGCATAGAATGCCTACAGCAGGAGACTATTCAACCCATCAAGCCTGCACTAATGTCAATCCCACCCACACCCTGTCCCTTTACCCCCATGCATTTACCCAGCTAATCCCCTGACACTAAGGGGCAATTTTGCCTGGATAATCCACCTATAACCTGCACACCTTTGGAGTCCTGAAGGAGCAATTCTTTGAGTGGCTGTAGTCACTGCTAGGGAAATTCTCACAGTGGCTATTTGGTGGGAATGAATGCCTTTTGCCTTAACGTATATAAAATATAAGAACATAAGAACATAAGAACATAAGAAATAGGAGCAGAAGTAGGCCATCTGGCCCTTCGAGCCTGCCCCGCCATTCAATAAGATCATGGCTGATCTGTCTATGAATATGGTCTTCCAGATGTAATGTTAAACCAGGACACCTACTGCCTGTTTCAGTTGATGTAAAAGACCCCACGGCACTGTTCTGGAGAAGAGTTAAGAGGGTTCTCTCTGATGTTCCTGACAATGATGATACCTCAAACAACAACACTGTGGAACAGATGTTCTGGTGTCATTGCTGTCTTCGAGAGATCATCGCTGAATTGTCTCTCACATTACAAAAGTACAATTAATGGCTTGTGAAGCACTCTGGACCTTCCTGAGGTTGTGATAGATTCTAAAGAAATGCAAGGTTCTTTTTAAAATAATCAGAGTGTGATATTTGGATTGGGATTAATGTCCAGAGGAATGTTGATTGATTAGCTGTCCAATAATATTACTTCACAGTTTGAAGAGTGCATTGGATGGGGGAGGAGGTTTGATGCCATCTTTTAGCCATCAGACAATGAGAGCAACTTTCTCTGATTTCAAGAAGAAACTAGATATCATTTCTGGGGCTAAAGGGATCAAGGGATACTGGGGGGGGCGGGGAGAGAGAGAGTGGGGAGGGGCGAATCAGGATATCAAATTCAATGATCAGCCATGATCAAAATGAATGGCGGAGCAGGCTTGAAGGGCCGGATGGCCTACTCCTGCTTCTAGTTTGTATGTTTCTATGCCTCTTGCTGATGGCCAACATGCAAGACTGACATCCATTGAAGGTGATGGAAATGAAAGTGTGGACAGGTACTTGAGGGGAGATTTGGACTCATTTTGAAAAGCAAAACAACACATCCACACCATAGCAATTGTTTGTTATCATTTATTGTTGTGACTCCTGACCCCCGCACAAATAAGAATTTGCTGATGTAAGCCGCAGCCATGATTGGAATGGTGGTGTTTGTGAGGAGGCAGAGTTTGCCACCAAAGCAATGAGGCTACAACAGCAGAAAGATGCGGTTAACAATATGTAATATTCTTTCTACGACGTTGACTTGTCAACTGCCAGTTAATTCTCAGCTTGTACCTTCGTATTACCAGTCAGGATTTTAGAAAATAGTCTTCAGATGTTATCTCAGTGTTCTCCTTTTGTAAGAAGTCTCACAACACCAGGTTTGAGACTGAGATAACATCTCAGTGTTCCCTTTGTTTGAGTGAAGCTCAAACTACAAGAAGCAACACGGGATAACATGCAGGCAAACAGTGTCACTAATTATTGTACAAACATTCCAGTAAAAATCCCAATTACGGACTGGTGAGTGATCTATTTTCTTATCTGGATTCTTCCAAATGATAAAATGTGTTGGGTTTTCCATCCACACTCGCCCCAGGACCGGAAGTCAGTGGACCTTTGCATGGTCCATGTCTCACCCACTGCGGCTCATGTGGTGGGTGGGATGGTAAAATTCCGCCAATGCATTCTTCACTCCATTGATACGCCGTAAAGGAATGAAACAAGCATCGGGAATTTTGGGGTCTGGTTTTACCCTGTCCTATGGTCATAAACTGGATGGGCTGTTAAAATGACCGCAGCATTTTCCTGGAATTGCAATTTTAACTCTCTCTGAAGCAAAGGCAGCAGTAAGGAAACTGACCTCCATTGATATCAAGCTGAGACCTGGCTATGCTTTGCCTCCCTGGCAGGCTAACAATAATCAACAGACAAAGGGCCAGAACAGATCCAGAAATGTAATTCAACGGTATTTATATTTTAAGGGCTTCCTTGTGGGTCAGAAATAGCACCAGCTGACCCTAGAACAGCACTTGGAACCTTCTCTTTCCCGAATGTCACCTGATTCCCCACCTGAGCCTGCAGAGACTGGTACTTGTAGCTTTCAGTTTTGGTTTCCTGGGTTCTCTTGTTTTTGCTATCAGTTGGCAACTGGTCGTCATCCTGCCATTCACACCTCCTCCAGCCACTCCTTTGCTTCTTTATTTATTGCTGTGGCCTTACACCATCGTGTCTTTTGTCATTTAATTTCTCACACACAAGCTAGTGCTGACCTTCTCATCGTTCTTTTGCCCTCCCTCCCCTCTTTCACCTCTTTAAGGAACTAGAAAAAGTGTTGTGAACGATGCCCAGTTCATCACACAAACCAGCCTCCCACCCTAGGCTGCAGCACCTGCACTGAAAGTTTGAGTTCAAAGAAGCTTCACCAGTAAAAGCCCACCAAAGCCTCTAATTTCCCAGGAGACTAAGGAAATTCAGAACATCAGCTCCGACTCTCACCAACCTTTACAGATGCACCATAGGAAGCATCCGTTCTGGATGTATCACAGCCTGGTACGGCTCCTGCTCTGCCCAAGACTGCAATAAACTACAAAGGGTTGTGAACATAGCCCAGACCATCACATCTTCCCATCCATTGACTCTGTCTACATTCCTGCTGCCTTGGAAAAGCAACCAGCACAATCAAGGGCCCCACACATCCCGTGCATGCCCTCTTCCACCCTCTTCCATCAGGGAAAGCATACAGAAGTCTGAGGTCACCTGCCAACCGACTCAAGAACAGCTTCTTCCCTGCCGCTGTCAGACTTTTGAATGGACCTCCCTCGCGTTAAGTTGATCTTTCTCTACACCCTAGCTATGGCTGTAACACTACATTCTGCACCCTTTCCTTTCCTTCTACCGTATATACTCTATGAGCGGTATGTTTTGTCTCTATATTATGCAAGAAACATTATATTTTTCACTGTATCCCAATACATGTGACAATAAATCAAATCAAAAAAACTATTACATCTCTAATTTTTCCAGATTCTGATGAAAAGTCATTGATCTGAACTTTGTTTCTCTCTTCACAGATGCTTCCTGGCCTGCAGAGTATTTCCAGCACTTGCTATTTTTATTATCACTGTCCTACTTTTGTTCTTTTGCCCACTGTCCCCTCTTTCACTTCCTTAAGAAACTAGATCACTCACAATTTAAGAAAATGGATCACTCACAATTCCCGGCTTGGGTCACAGTCTGTGTGGAGTTTGCACATTCTCCCCATGTCTGTGTGGGTTTCCTCTGGGTGCTCCTATTTCTTCCCACAGTCCAAAGACTTGCACATTAGGTGGATTGGCCATGCTAAATTGCCCCTTAGTGTACCTGAACAGGCGCTGGAGTATGGTGACCAGGGAATTTTCACAATAACTTCATTGCAGTGTTAATGTAAGCCTACTTGTGACACTAATAAGTAAACTTCCAGGCAGTGCAAACAGAAAAAGATGGAAGTCTTATTCGAGTGACTTTGTAAAGAGAGGTTAAGGTGGAGCCTTATGAATGAAGACATGGCGAATGCAGAACTTTGCCTTCATAACATTGCTGAGTGGAAACATTAGATGGCAATTATTTAAGAATACTGTGAATTTAGGCAAGTCCTTGTAATTATAGATACTTCTCTGGCCTCATTTCATAGCATTTATCACCAAAACAATTTTTGTGGGTGTTTATTTTAATCATCCTTGTGATGAGGGTATTGTTGGCAAGGCTCACCCTTAATTACACTTGAGAAGGTAGTAGTGGGCCATCTTTGTGAACAACCGCAAAACCATCTGGGCAAAACTGTCTTGGAGTGTTAAATTAGGGAATTACAGGAAAGAAAATATATTTCGGATGCACAGAATGTGGGAATTGCTGAAGAAAGATACATGCTGTTGAAGCTTTGAGTCTTATACTCATCAGGACAGTCTGCCAGCCAGTAAAGAGAACTTTCATCATAACCTAAATCCCTGATTGATCCAAAATGACTGCTCATATTATTCACTCGCCAGGGTGAACAGAGGAGACTTTAATGTTTAATGTGAAGGATTATGCCTTAACACAGGAGTGTGCGTGTCAATATTAGACACTAACCATAGTTTCAAGGTGGGGCAGCCTTGTAAAGGTGTTGGTGTAAAGCAAAGAACACTTTCACCTGAGTTATTGCCATACACTGGTAGATTCTTCGCTTTGTTCTGTAGCATACTGGAGGAAACCAAGACCAGCTTTGGATTGGATTTTAATTCCTTAGAGATAAATTGCTGTGTTTTAATTTCTCCTTTTCCAATCATACCAAACAATGTTCTCTCCATTAGATCCTCTACTTCCATCTCGGTTGTATCGCTCATCTCAGTGAACGCACCGCCTACCACCGACTCACCCCCACTCCATAACAACCCCCGCCTCCACCTTAGTCCAGCTGCTCCTGAATCCCTCATTCATGCTATCGCTGCTTCCAGACCCAACTATTCCAATGTGATCCAACGGGAATTAGCAGGGTAAGAACGTGAGGTTACGGGAATAGGGCTGGGGTGGGATTTTGGTCAGTGCAGACTCGATGGGCCAAATGGCCTCCTTCTGTACTGTACGGAGTCTATGATTCTCCTAATACATGGCTACCAGTGTCCAATTTCACACTAAATCCTGTTCATCCATCGCCCCAGCGCTTGTTGACATAAACTCTCCAAGAATGGCACCATTTAAAAATTCTCACTCTTGTTTTCAAACCCCCCTGTGGCCTCGCACCGCCCACCCCCCCCCCAATCTCTATAACCTCCTCAAGCCCAGAAACAATCCAAAATATCTCTCCAATTCTGGCCTCTTGCGGATTGCTAATTCTAATCACTCCATCACTGGCTGCGCTTTAAGCTGGCTGGATACTCAACTTTGGAATTCTCTCCCTAACCCTCTCTGCCTCACCAGCTCACATTTTGCCCCTTAAAAAGATGTTTAAAACCATTGCCTGCCCTAATACCTCCTCATGCAAGTTCACGTCTAACTGAGTTTGAGAATCATTTGTGTGAAGATTTCACTCCGAGTATAAATGTAGATTGTTGTGCCCATTCTTATTGCTGGACATGCTGCAATGCTGTGGGAAGGTTGAATCTGGCCATGAGAGTCACAGTTCAGCTATGTATCCATTATCTCACGGTTTCATTAAAGGGAAGTCGTGTCTGACAAATTTACTGGAGTTCTATGAGGATGTGTCTAGGGCAGTGGATAGAGGAGAGCTGGTGGATGTGGTCTTTCTGGATTTTCAGAAGGCGTTTGACAAGGTACCTCACAAGAGGTTATTGCAGAAGGTCAGGGGACAGGGAGTTGGGGGTAGGGTGTTAGCGTGGATAGAGGATTGGTTGTCAAATAGGAGGCAGAGAGTGGGGGTCAATGGGTGCTATTCGGATTGGCGGTTGGTGACTAGTGGGGTGCCCCAGGGGTCGGTGCTGGGGCCTCAGCTATTTACCATTTATATAGATGATCTGGAGGAGGGAACCGAGTGCAGGGTGTCGAAATTTGCTGATGACACCAAGATTGGGGGAAAGGCAAATTGTGCGGAGGGTGTGGAGAGTCTGCAGAAGGATCTAGATAGGCTGGGCGAATGGGCCAGGAAATGGCAAATGGAATTTAATGTTGGCAAGTGTGAGGTGGTCCACTTTGGTAGGAAGAATGGTAGGAAGGACTATTACTTACGTGGCGAAAAACTGCAGCAGGCGACGGTGCAGAGGGACCTCGGGGTCCTTGTGCATGAGTCGCAAAAACCCAGCTTGCAGGTGCAGCAGGTGGTCAGGAAGGCGAATGGGATGCTGGCCTTCATAGCGAGGGGGATTGAATATAAAAGTAGGGAGGTCTTGCTGCAGCTGTATAGGGCATTGGTGAGGCCGCAGCTGGAGTACTGTGTGCAGTTTTGGGCGCCGCACCTGCGCAAGGATATTTTGGCCCTGGAGGGAGTGCAGAGGAGGTTTACTAGGCTGATACCGGAGTTGAGGGGATTGAGCTATGAGGAGAGGCTGAATAAACTAGGCTTGTACTCGTTAGAGTTTAGAAGAATGAGGGGAGATCTCATTGAGACGTATAAGATGATGAATGGGATGGATAGGATAGAGGTGGAGAGACTCTTCCCGCTCAAAAAAGACAGTAGGACTAGGGGGCACAGCCTCAAGATAAAGGGGAGGCGGTTTAGAACGGAGTTGAGGAGGAACTTCTTCACTCAAAGGGTGGTGAATCTCTGGAATTCTCTGCCCGTTGAAGTGGTGGAGGCTGCCTCGCTAAATATTTTTAAGAAGCGGGTTGATGGGTTCTTGATAAGAGAGGGGATTAAGGGTTATGGGGAGAGGGCGGGAAAGTGGAACTGAGCCACAACAGATCAGCCATGATCTTATTGAATGGCGGGGCAGGCTCGAAGGGCTAGATGGCCTACTCCTGCTCCTATTTCTTATGTTCTTATTTCTTATGTTCTTATGTGCACCCTACCTGCCATTCAGGAGCAAGAAACCACTTCCACTTCAGGGTTAGTTACAACTACTCTGACTCTCCCCCAAATCCACTCCCCCCCCAATCATCCCCACACCCCCCGCCCTCACTAACTCAGCGCAAAGAAAGATTGGAGGCACTGGATTCCGGGGTTCAGTAAATCTGTCAGTAAGTACGTTACGATGGAAAATGAAATCCGCTGCAGATATTACTGTTCAGTTGCAGGTTGATAACACGTAACAGATTGGCTTAGCCAGAACTTGTGCATCGCCAACTGTCAAAATGGTCAGAGAGGCAAAGAGTTGGGGAGAAGTGAAATGGAGTTTGGGAAATTAGCCAGTAAAAAGTGAATGACTTCTGCTACAATATTTACTTTTGTGGTTATTGGGCAAGAGCAGGAGGAGAAATCAAGCAAAGTTGCATCTTGTGTTATTATTGGCCTCACTCAGACCGAAATAAAGCCAATATTGACATTTCACCCACATGCCGTACCTCACCCAGGTAAAGTGGACTCATTGAGGCTTCTGGAGTCACGCCCGATCATAATAACTCCTTAAAAGTCAGCTAATCCTCGGAGCTGTTGTAAGCAACAAATGTTTCAGACGTTGGGGGTTAAATGTTATAAACAATTTTTGGTGTGTAGGGCTGCCAACACTAATTGGACATATTCCTGGAGATATTATGACATTTCATCCCACCTTCAACCACCTACCTACGTCATCATCTCCAGTATAGACATAGATTACAGATACATAGTAAACATTGTATAATCTAACATTAGGGAAGGGCAAACCATTCATAGAATCCCTACTGTGCAGAAGGAGGCCATTCAGCCCATCAAGTCTGCACTCACCAAAGTCCCACCCAGATCCTAATCCTATAACTCCACATATTTACCCCACTAACCCTCTAGCCTACACATCCTGCGAAACTAAGGGGCAATTTGGCATGGCCAATCAACCTAACCCACATATCTTGGACTGTGGGGAGGAAACTGGAGCACCTGGAAGAAACCCATACAGACATGGGGAGAATGTGCAAACTCCACATATTCAGCGACCCAAGCCGGGAATTGAATCTGAGTCTCTGGTGCTGTGAGGCAGCAGTGCTAACCACTGTGGCACCGTGTCGTCTTTGTGCCACCATGCCACCCATTGTTACATGCCCCAGTAAAGATGTGGTGACATAAAATATGATGCATTAATTCTTCTTCAGAGGTATCTCTACATTGCATTATTGACACTCACCTGGGAACACCAAATGGTGAGCTATGGCAGTGAAAAATCTGATGGACTGGGAAAATATTGATGGGCGCATTGGTGAGGGCTGCTTGGTTTTGCATCCATTGGTATAGAAATCAGTGTAAATCCCAAATAAAACAGGAGTACTGAAAAAGGACACATAGGGATGAGACAACACTCTTCAATAAGCTTGTTCTGACTGATAGTTGGGGGATGTCAGGATCTGAGCTGAGCATGATGAGTCAATTATCAGCTTAATGAGGAAAAGGTAGATTTTCAACTTGGTGACCAGGTGTTAAACCTGCTGAATAGTTGCTGTTGAGGAACAGAAAAGTTTTCATTTGAGGAAGTGAGAATTATGTGTTTTGTTACAGGTGGCAGGTTGAAAATTTACCTCCATGTCTCATGACTGGTTCTCTGTAATTCTGCAAGAGTATTTAACTCCTAACACCCTGAAGAGGTAGCCAAAGATGGGACAAGGACACAGGAGGAAGGCAGAGAAGCAAATGCCACAATATTGCTAACTCAGTCCTCAATGAAATAGAACACAAAGCTAGAACTAGGTATCTCTGACTGGTCACCTACTCTAGGTCATTTGTGGCAAATGGGTAGAGGTAGCACTGATTCTGAACACAGACAGTGGCCCCAGGAAAAATTCAAGAACCTCACCAGGACAGGTAAAGTCTAACAGGTTTATTTAGTAGCATGAGCTTTTGGAGCACTGCTCCTTCATTAGGTAACAGGTAAGGGAACACAATGGTCATCTTCCCTTTCTTGATGCTAATGCGCCCATTCCCCTCTCAGCATTACAGCCGTACAACTGAGCTGTCACTGTTCACTCTTGCCCACAAAAGCTCCAACTGATGTCCTAGGATAAGTGGAGCAAGAAACAAGAGTTCATCTTTTGAGTCCATGTGAATGTTTTATAAGCCACACCTGTAATGACTTTAATCAGGCAATTGAGGTGGACCTGTTAGAGTATAAACTCCCTGATTAAAGGCCAAATTGATGGGCCAATTAGGGAGCCACTTGCTTTGTAATTAACCAGGAGGGAGAGTTCCTCTGGGACTCTGAGTGTAGACAGCTAACTGAAAGCACTCTGAATGCTGCTGTCAGATTTGTAAATAAAGGGATTTTGGTGAAGTGACTCTTGCCTCTGTGGACTTATCACATGCACTGTCTCAAAACTCTGTTTCTTTCTCCACAGATACTGCCAGGCCTGTTGAGTCTTTCCAACACTTTCTGCTTTTATTTCCGATTTCCAGCAAGCACATTAATTTGCTTTTATTCCAGGACGAGTATCTGATTGAGGAAATACAGCTCCATTTGGAAGGGGGAGCTCTAGCCTCAAAAGCAAACAGAAAGATTTGTATTTCTACAGCACCTTTTCACAAGCACAGGACATCTCAAAATCCTCTGCAGCTGTTGAAGAATGTTTGCAGTGTAGTGACAAATACAACAGCTAACTGAGGCACAGCAAGCTCCCACAGAGAGCAATGTCATAATGACCAGATAGCTGACATTTTGTGATGTTGATTGAGGGGTAACTATTGGTCAGGGCTCAAAGGACAACATCCCTGCACTTTAAAATAGCACCATGGGATCTTCTCATTCAGGTCAAAGGGCAGATCTGGCCATGGCTCAACATCACATTTGAAACACAGCACCTCTGACAGTGCGGCACTCCCTCAGTACTCACCCTCTGGCAGTGCAGCTTTCCCACAGTACTGACCCTCCAACAGTGCGGTGCTGCCTCAGCGCTGACCCTCCGACAGCACGGCGTTGCCACAGTACTGACCCTCCGACAGCACGGCGCTGCCACAGTACTGACCCTCCGACAGCACGGCGTTGCCACAGTACTGACCCTCCGACGGCACAGCGCTGCCTCAATACTGACCCTCCGACAGCACGGCGCTGCCACAGTACTGACCCTCCGACAGCACGGCGCTGCCACAGTACTGACCCTCCGACAGCACGGCGCTGCCTCAATACTGACCCTCCGACAGCACGGCGCTGCCACAGTACTGACCCTCCGACAGCACGGCGCTGCCACAGTACTGACCCTCCGACGGCACAGCGCTGCCTCAGTAGGGACAATCTCTGACAGTGCAGTGTTATTCATGAGGGCAGCTGCTGCCATTATAGGACAGTGGGAAGTCCTTGCCTGTGTGATAAACATTCCAAAGGAAGGTCCCTTGGAAAGACTTTCCTTGGGGTCAAAGTCACTTCTGAAACTCTTTATGTCCTTTAGCCTCAAAACTCCTCCTTACAATGACGTTAGGAACTGATATTAAACAGAATGAAATATCCCAAAGGTCTTTGCAAGTGATTATCTCATGAAACATGACACTCATCCTCATGAGGTAGGTTCTGCAGCTCGAGAGTGAGGCGGAGAGATTTAGGGAGAGGATTCTAGAGCTCAGGGCCCAGGGATAGATGTCGACAGGATATTTTGCCTTGTGGGAGAGCCTTGAACCAGAGGACACAGTTTAAAAATAATCTCCCATTTAAGACAGAGATGAGAATAACTTATTTTTCCCGGTGGGTCATGAGTGTTTGGAACTCTCTTTTCCAGAGAGTGTTGGGGCAGTGGCAGTGAATATTTTTGAGACAGAAGTAGATAGATTCTAGAGCAACAAGAGAGTCAGAAGTTATTGGGATTGGGTGGGCAGAATGTGGAGTAGAATAGTCAGGGGAATTAAGGGTTATGGGGAGAAAGCGGGAAAGTGGAACTGATCCACTTCAGATCAGCCATGATCTTATTGAATGGTGGGGCAGGTTTGAAGGGCGAGATGGCCTACTCCTGCTCATTTTTATGTTCTTATGATACCAAGTCAGATTATCATGGCGGGGCAGTCTCGGGGGCCAAATGGCCTACTCCGCTCCTAATTTGTATGTTTGCAACGGAAGGCCTGTGGTGGAATGATGGGATTGGGATGTTTAAGAGTTTGAAGGAGCACAGATATCTTAGAGCACATTTTGTAATTCGATACAAGGGCCTCAACAAGTTAAACCACTTTATAGGTGGCTTTGTTTGGACAAGGAAGAAGTTTGGATGAATCTAAGATCTTCTTTACTTTTATGACAGATGTAATTATGTTGAAATAATGGTCCAAGGATTTTGGATTGTTGTTTGCTTGGGGCAATGTGTCAACTGAGGGTCTCAAAAGAAATGTAACAACAACAATTTGCATTTATGTAGCTCTTGAATATAGTAACAAATCCTAAGGCTCTTCCCAGGAGTGTTAGCTAACAAAAATAAGACCTAATACTTTTCATTTGGGATGCAAATGTTCAAACAAATGTCTATCCCTCGGCTTCTTTTGTTTATCAGATTTGTTTCTGCCTATTTGTTGTTAGTTTTCAGTTAGTACGACACAGTAATACTTTCTTCATGGTCACTACTCATCCTAACTATAATCATCAGCAGGTGCTAGGGAGGCTCAGGCCCCAGAATCCCAGAGGGATGGCTGCAGACATCCCAGGACTATGATGTGATGCTGTAATGCAAACTGTAAGGCAGAAAAGTCAGGTGGTTTACTGGGAGTTGTGCTTGAAGTGAGGTCACTGTTCTGGCAATGTTCTGTAATCTGGTTGCAATGTCCAGTCACTATATTGCAACAGATAACACAGCATGCTGAACCCAACTGCTAAATCAATCCCATTTAAGTTAAGACTAGTACTGTGTCGATGTCAAACGCGCCTTGAATATCGCTTCAATTCTGGCCACTGAGGCATGAGAGGGACATTCTGCACCGTCATCCATTCCTGGATAGTCCATCATTCCTTCCAGCTAAACGTTTGGAAGACCAGAGCCAGTAACTCCAGCCTATGCTGTAACCTCCAATGCCGTTCCCTAGCCGCTGTCTCAGACAGTTCAACGACTTGAAGTCTCGGAAGATGAATCAAGAAACATTTTGTTTGCTTCAGTTTCCTTCTACTCTCGAAACAAAGAGACAAGCGTGACTTTGCTGAAATGAGTTCCACTGTTAATCAATGGGAAATGCTGAACTTTTATGTGGTGACTTCATTTTCAAAGTGATGCATTCTGGATGGCCACATGTTCCAAAACATCTAAACGTTCCTATTCGACAATTATCTTTACAATGAAAGCAATCTGACTGTAAAATCTTTGTTTTTTTTTCGGCAGACAGTGATCGAAGGGGGAGTGTCGTTCTATTTATTTCTGTAGATAGTCTCTCCCCCGACCATTTGCCATTCATTCCTATTACTAAGGCATAACACAGTATGAAAAAGAAAATCGATAGAAACTCATCTTAAACCTTTGACCACATTTTTCTTGTAGTGACAAAGCTGGTTTAGTCTTGCCAAGGATGACATGGTGAGGAACCATCATTGCTTGATGTATACAGCCTTCTGCTAGCTTAATAGTTGCTTGTTCTGAGACAAAAGACTCTCTCATAGTTAGTGGCTTCTTCATGACATCACAGTGGGACATTGGGGGGGTGGAGTTGGTAAGACAATATATCTTTCCTACAATGAAGGAAACTCAGTAAATCATATGAGTGTGTTCTTTATGCGGTTCATAAATCACTTAATAATTAATTTTAAAAGCCAAAATAATTATTTAAAATCACTGAAGCTTTTTAAATGAATTTCAGGCAAGGTTATTTCATCCTGCAGTGATTGCATAAACAGTTCATTTCCACACAGGCATCTGTATATATGTACAGCTATGGGTATCTTCTAAGCACCCATGAAGAAATCTAAAATCCCCACTGACTCATAGGAGGCCCTGCCTCGTGGTCAACCAGAAGCGAGAAGGTTCAATCAGGAAGGCACCAAGCACATTTGTCGGAAACATGCGGAGGTGAATCCGAGGTGACTCACTCCCAAGCCAGATGGTGAAGAACGAAATTAGACTTCAGTCCTTTTTTCATTGATATTATTTACAGAATGCAGCACTACATACGTCTGCATCCTAATTACTAACACCCCTAGAGTCCCAGCAGTCTCAATGCTCTTTCCATAAATCAAATCGTCATATCAACCTAATACACAACTCCTTAAAGGGGAAAGTCTCTACTATGTGCTCGAGGTATTAATCAATGTCCTCCACCTGTGCATCCTTATCTTTAATAATGTACTTAATGTGCCATCAACAGAAAAGAGTGCACAAACCTCCAAACGTTTACCTTCCAGTGTCACATATCTCTACATGAGGGCAGAATCTGCAGATCATGCAGTGGGCTTGCCAGGAATCTCAGAACTTGTGGAAGCAACATACGCTTCCTACAGATTACTGTAGCAAACATATCTCACCTCTGAACTCTGATCATGAGTGACTTTTTCCACTTACACATCAACCTCTTGAAATTTACTCAGCTGAACCTCATCAATTTAGAGTTAAGCAGTGGCTAGTTTTGTGATGAAGATTCTCACCTATTGGAAATGGCTCAAAGATAAATTCAAAGGAGGTTCAATATGAGGGGAGACTTTCATCGTACAACACAGGCTGACTTTGACCCCAGCACCCTGAAGTGAATGAATGGAGTGTAAGATATTGTGCTATCTGTTTTTGCCAAGATCCCATATGCTAACAACTCTCACATTATGATTGTTATTAAAAAAGGATGTGCTCAATAGGCCAGCATTTTCTTTCATTTCAGTTAACACATTTACTCTTGTATGTCTGAATTGGTGTTGAATTCTTATCCTGGTATCCATTTCCACTCTGTGCCTTATGTGTGTAGGTCAAAGCATGACCAGGTTGCATTCTGCATTGACCTGATAAGGTGCCACACTGATAGGTTAATATGTAAGGTAAGGGCTAATATATTAACATGGATGGAGAATTGGATCTGGGACATAGGATGCAGAAGGTGGAGATAAATGGAACATAGAATAACTGAATATTTTTCAAAAGGTGTGGAATTTCTAAATGTTGATATTCAAAAAGACTAGCATGTCTTTAAGAAAACAATTAAGGCAAAAACCATGTTGGTGTTTATTGCAAGGGTATTAACGTACAACAATTTCAGTCTTGCTGCAATTGTATATAGTTATCTGAAGCACAGTGAGACCACACTTGGAATATTGTGTGCAGTTTTGGTTTCTATTTCTAAGGAACAATGCGTGCTTTAGTATGACAAAGGTTCACTTCATTGGATCCTGGGGTGAAAAGATTGTCCTGCAAGTAATGTTATTGTAATAATGTTAATAGACATGGAATGGAATTGGGATAATGGCAGATTCCCAGCTGGTGGGTGAAATTTAAACTCAATTTTTTTAGAATTGATAGAAATGAAACTATCACTGATTGTCATAAAAGCCCATCTGGTTCACTAGGTACTGTAGGGAAGCATTAGGAATAAGTCACAGTCTGAACTGTAGACAGTTACCATTAAACGTCATCTGAAATCCCTGAACATGTTACATTCACGTAGTTTCAATCACGATTCCCTTCATGGAATCAATCACTTTGGACAAATCCCTGAACATCCTTTTTATTATTAATTCATGTGATGTTGGCATCGCTGGCTGGGCCAGTGATTGTTTCCCTTCCTCAATTGCCCTTGATCTAAATGGCTTGCCAGGCCATTTTAGAGATGTTTAAGAGTCAACATTGGATCTATTTAGGCCAAACCAGGAAAGCACCACAGACTTCCTTCCCAAACAGGTGTTAGTGAACCAGTTGGGTTTTTACAATAATTGTTTCACAGTCGTCATTAATTCCAGTTTTTTATTGTGATCAAATTTCACTGTTTGCTGTGCTGTGATTCGAACACGGATCCCCAGAGCATTAGCCTGGGGCTCTGGATTACTACTTCAGTGACAACACCAACTTCCCAAGAATCCTGTATAAATCAGATCCAAATCAGTTCTCTGACTAAGTCCTTTGTACTAAGAAGTCTGACAACACCAGGTTTAAGTCCAACTGATTTATTTGATAGTAAACTCACTAGCTTTCGGGGTTTGCCCCTTCGCCAGGTGAATGGAGAGTTCTGGCCTCAGACAGAGCATATAACAGCATAGACAGTTTACAGATTACTGATTAGAATGCAAGTCTTTACACCTGACCTGCTATTCAAGTCTTAAAGAGGCTGACAATGTGAGTGGAAAGAGCACACACGAGGGTGGTCTCAACCGGGATCTTGGGTTCATGTCACACTATCTGTAACCCCTATGACTTGCCTGGGTTTGCGAAACCTCACTGTACTGTCTGGAGACAATACACATCTCTTTAACCTATACATAATGTTCTTTCTACTCACGTTGTCGGCATCTATAAGACTTGAATAGCAGGTTAGGTGTAAAGACTTGCATTCTAATCAGTAATCTGTAAACTGTCTGTGCGATTATATGCTCTGTCTAAGGCCAGAACTCTCCATTCACTGACAAAGGGCAAACCCCAAAAGCTTGTGAGTTTACTAGCAAATAAATTGTTTGGACTTAAACCTGGTGTTGTCAGACTTTTTACTGTGTTTACCCCAGCCCAACAGCAGCATCTCCACATCAGAAGTCCTTTTGTGCCAGGGTACATAGTTTGACCTAGGATTCTGGGTGTGTCATGTGGGTCTATGTTAACCCAGGTTGTGCTGGACTGGCTGCACCTCACTGCATTTTAATCATTGAAATGGATGTGTTTGACAAATATGTTAGAGACTGTACAGATACACCATCTGCTTGCTAGGATAAAGGAGAGCGCATACCAACATGAATGAATCAAAGCATTGCTTAGCTGGAGCTAAATATAGGTTTCTATTGAAAAGGTGAAGAGTGAGAGTGTTATGGCTCCTGGTTTCCAAAAATTCAGAATATTTCCCCTTTAATAGTCAAAATGCTGGAGTTACATTCAGTGTGTTTCCTCCAGCTCTTCCTGTGGCTGGTGGGCTGATACATTGGTCCTCGGCACCTGACTGCAGTGCAGCAGCGAATGTGGCACCCCAGATATACATTCTCATAATGATTAGTTCCTGCCTCTTTACAAATAATATAACAGTGAGCACATATTGAGAGAGTAATGTTGCAAAGTTGAGTTTGTGAAATTGGAATTTGATGTTGACAGAAATTGAACAAGATGCTAGAGGGAAAAGAAACATTGTATGTGTCCCTTTGAAAGCTGGTGTTTGTTCCAGTGCCTGGAGGGTTAAAATGCAAAGTACATCCAGAGTCCAAGCTGAAACGTTTGGGTCAAAAGTCAAGCCAAAGGCTTAACAAAACAACCTGTTTTTTTTCAAATTTAGCCCCATCAATTTAAAGTTACCAAGAACCAATTAAATTTTAATTTGATGGTGTTGACAACATCAGGCCAATCCTATTGTTGGAAAATTGATAGCTTATCACAGGTATAAAAGAGAGTGCAGGGAGAAAAAAATGGAAGAGCAACAGAAGAACTGCCACCTCTCAAGCCGAGAGAGAGAGAGAGGAGAGCGAGAGTGAGAGTGAGAGAGAGAGACACACACACAGAGACAGAGACAGACAGAGAGAAAAGTTCCCAACTCTGCCAGCTTCAGATATGTCTAGAGACCACACCATCTAACTAGCGAAAGGTACCAACTCAGAAAGATTTACAGACAGAGGAATCCACAAAATAACTCTGAAAGTTTCCGAAAGCCACAAAACCTGGTTGTATTGTTTTTAAAGTGACTGAATTCTTTTTTTTTTGCTAACGAATGGGTGCTGTATTTATCTGAACAGCATTCCAGTTGAAATTTATTTTATTTGATATGTTACTTGCTTAGTGAAAGTCCCCGATTAGTTAAGTAAATAAACTGTTAAGTGTTTGTTTTAAAGTGAGGATCGGGTATTTCTGTGAGCCACCCACTAAACATTACTCAGGAACAGTTCACACCTTCCCACACACTTTTAACAGATTACAATGTGAGGAATTCCTCTTTGGGGGATTCAACATTTCTTCTGAAAAACAACCTCTGTACCGTAACAATATTAAGTAACATTTTAATCTGACAGTGTTAGATGGGTAGAAAGATGACATATTTATCAAAGGAGTTGTGCAGCAGAACAAACAGAGACTGAACAAATTTCAATTACAGTCAATGCAAGCAAACAGACTGTTCTTTATAAAAATGTGGATGTTTTCCCAATTTTAAAATGGTTTATTTAATGAAAAGCAGATTCCAGAATGTCTGCTCTCGCAAATTTCTCAAGACTCTTGTGTAATGTTGGAAGAGAAGTGAAATGTTGACCACTTTACCCAACAGATTCCCCAAAGATGCAAAGTGTTGCTCTGGGTACTTTTCACAATAATTCGAGGCAGCACCTCAAATACCGCCTGTTGGCCAAGGCAAAGATCTGCCTTCTGACCAGCCAACTGACTTGTTAAACAAACTCGCTTGTCCTGGCCTTGATTTAAACGTGGTGAACACCAATCTCACAAAGCACAGGAACAGGCCCTTCAGCCTTCCAAGCCTGCGCCGATCACATTGTCCTATCCAGACTAACCGCCGGTATTCCCTCCATTCCCCATCTGCTCATGTGCCTATCCAGATAAACCTTCAATGTCGCTAATGTATCTGCCTCAACCACCTCATTTGGCAGTGCATTCCAGGCCCCCACCACTCCCTGCGTAAAAAAAAACTTTCTCCGCACATCTCCACCCAACCTTTCTCCCCTTTTCTTGAACTTGCCCTCCTTTATGATTGTCATTTCTGCCCTAGGGAAAAGACTTCCAACTGTTCACCCTATCCATACCCCTCATAATTTTATCAACTTCTATCAGGTCGCCCCTCAGCTTCCATCTTTCCAGGGAGAAAAATCTCAGTTTATTTAATCTCTTTATTTAATGTGACGTGTGCAATATTGTCACCCATTCCCCAATTTATCGCAGAGCTTCCCAACAGCCTGGTTTAGTTGCAGACAGTTGCCATGGAGAGAGAGGGATGGAGTCAATGGCTAGGGAATGGTGTTTGTGGTGGAGATCCAAAGGGTGATTGCTGGCCCACACCCCACCCCACCACCAGCTCCCCCCCCTCCCCCACTTCCCCACCCCACCCCCCTCCTCCGTTCCCCTTGGCTTGTTTTCCAGTACTGCAGGTGGGCTCCCAATTAGCCACTGGTGGGATCTGCCGGTCCTGCGGAACTCTTACACCGTTCTGCATGGATTGCCCTCCCTGTCCCCAGGAAACAACTGCAGGGTGGGCTGGGGGGGCTCTCTTCAGTGGAACCAGAAGTTCTCACCTCTGGGCAGTCTTCCCACTTTTCAGTTGGAAAAAAGTACTGCATGTGGGGTCAGCAGTCTGTTAATGTAGCAACAGTGGAAGAGGAGAGAGAAGCAGCTGAAAGGTAGAGTTGAGCGCTGTCAACATAGAATAGAACATAGAAACATAGAACAGTACAGCACAGTACAGGCCCTTCGGCCCTCAATGTTGTGCCGAGATATGTCCAATCCCAATATCAAGCTATCCCACTCCCTATCCTTCTGGTGTGCTCCGTGTGCCTATCCAATAACCGCTTGAAAGTTCCTAAAGTGTCTGACTCCACTATCACAGCAGGCAGTCCATTCCACACCCTAACCACTCTCTGAGTAAAGAATCTATCTCGGACATCCGCCCTTTATCTCCCGCCATGAACATTATAGTTATGCCCCCTAGTTACAGCTACATCCACCCAAGGAAATAGAGTGGACGTGCAGAGACTATCAATCCCTCTCATCATCTTATAAACCTCTACTAAGTCCTCTCATCCTCCTTCGCTCCAAAGAGAAAAGCCCCAGCTCCCTCAACCTTTCCTCATAAGACCTACCCTCCAAACCAGGCAGCATCCTGGTAAATCTCCTCTGCACTCTCTCCAATGCTTCCACATCCTTCTTATAATGAGGTGACCAGAACTGAACACAATATTCCAAATGTGGTCTCACTAACATCCGGTATAGTTGCAGCATAACCCCACGGCTCTGAAACTCAAACCCCATGTTAATAAACACTAACACACTATAAGCCTTCTTCATGGCTCTATCCACTTACTGTCAATGTACTTGTGAAAAGTGATGTTGAGTGGAACTTTTCAATCCCACCCGCCATGGGAATCAAAAGTCCATTGACCTCGGGTGGGATTTTCTGATCTTGGGGCAAGAGCGTGGCCAGAAAATCCAGTCCATTGTGTTTCCGAGTAAGGTCACCAAGAGGTAGCATATAAATGAGACGGGGTCAAGGATAGGTCTTCGGGAGCTCAAGAGGTAAGGATGCGGATGTTGGAAGAGGATCTAGGTAGATAAGAACAGATAGGATAAAATCCGCACTGCTGGAGGCAGTACAGATTTCGAAATGAGAGTTCCCCTTTTGCAGTCTGCACAAACCACGTGATAAATAAGCACACGACTCTTTAATGACATATTACAGTTTTATCATAAAACAGCTCTTGAGTGTAAATGAGGGCCTTGTTGTAAGAAATGTCGATATTTACATTTTGAGAGTAAAGCTGTCTCTGTGGGTGTGTTACAGCTCGTAACATACTCCCAGCAATTTTAGTATTTTTACCAAGTTAACCTAACTATTATGCCCGTAAAATAGAGCACGAAGCTTTGTGATTCGGGTTAGTATCCTCCGTTACTGCTCCCAACATTCCACTCGGCACAGACAATATGGCTGGCAACCGCTTGCCACATTTTAGGTTTAACAAAGAAAAGTACAGCGCAGGAACAGGCTCATCAGTCCTTCAAGTCCGTGCTGGTCATAATGCCTTAATTAAACTAAAAAAACCTTTTCCATTACCCGACCCATATCCCTCTATCCCCTCCCTATTCATATACCCATCCAGATGCCTCTTAAATGTTGCTAATGTGCCTGCTTCCACCACCTCCTCTGGCAGCGCGTTCCAGGCACCCACCATCCTCTTCGTGAAAAACTCCCCCTGCACATCTCTCTTAAACTTTATCCCTCTCACCTTGAACATGTACTCCCTTGTAATTAACACTCTCCCGTTGGGGAAAGAGCCTCTGACTATCCACTCTGTCTATGCCTCTCATCATTTTGAAAGACAAGTGTCTTTTCACATCAGATGTGCAGGTTAGGTTGACTGACCATACTGGATTTACCCTAGTGTCATGGGGGTAGCAGGGTAAGTATGTGGGGTTCCAGGAATAGGGCCGGGGTAGGATTGTGGTTGGTGCACACTTAATGGGCTAAATTCTAGGATTCTATGAGGGGTGTTTTCACTGAAATATACAGCCTATTCATTATTCCACACGCAATAACACTGCTACTGTTTGCAAAATGTGAAGTTATTCCCTTAACCTTTAACTTAGATCAACTTAACTAAATTGAGGCTGGTGCAATGAATTAAAACCTCACAGATGTATTATATTGTTGTGATTCAGATCAAAGGCACACTTCTGTCTGTTATTAGATTTCTCTAAGCAAGAGAAAGATGGAAATAGGGAGTTGCCAACTCTGGTCTGAGATATTCCAGGAGATGTGATCACATGACCTTCTACGTCAAACACCTCTGTGATTGGGTGAATGCCATAGTCCTGTATTCTCACATTAGAGAGGGAACAAACTTCCCGTTACCCGTTTGAATGAATCTTGAATCTTCCCAACTCCAAAACCTTTGTAACGGAATAAACACACCCACCAAACACAGACCAGGGTTCACTCTGAACCATTGTGATCTCTCTCCTGGAAGCCTGGAGATTAAAATCCTGAAGTGCAAAGGTGTGCAGGTGAAGTGGATTAGCTCTGATAAAATGCACAGGGTCAGGGGGATAAGAGCCTGGGCAAGATGCTCTTTGGAGAGTTGGTGTAGACTTGATGGGCCAGATGGCCTCTTTCTGCACTGTATTTAATGTATTCTATGACTCTATGATTAATCTTTCACGGACACCTCTGGAGGACTAGTTATATTGAGTGCATTTTACCCCGAGATTAAAGTTCAAACTCCCCTTGGATTGAACGGTGGCACAGTGGTTAGCACCATGGACCCAGGTTCAATTCCCAGCTTGGCTGACTGTGTGGAGTTTGCACATTCTCCCCATGTCTGCATGGGTTTCCTCCGGGTGCCCCAGTTTCCTCCCACAGTCCAAAGATGTGCAGGTTGGGTGGATTGGCCATGCTAAACTTCCCTTTAATATGCCAAGATATACAGGTAAAATGGATTAGCCACAGTAAATGCATGGGGTTACAGGGATAGGGTGGAGGGGAGGGGTCTGGGTACGATGCCTTTCAGAGAGTCGGTACATGCTTGATGGGCCGAGTGGGCTCCTTCTGCACTGCAGAGATTCTATAATTCTATGGATCTGCTTCCACTATCCTCCAGACACCACATCTCAGATCACAGCAACTCAGATGGGGATGCCACTAATGTGCCCCCCCCCCTCACTCCAAAAGACCCACTCCCACTGCTTCCATGATCTAAGACATTGGGTAAAAAGGATGGACTTGATCCTGGAATGAACATTGGGATTTCACCCAGAAGGAATTTCAGCCAAACTATTTAATCTGACCATTCGACATACATTATTGTATTTTCTATGTTTTTTTAGCATGAAGGTGTTTGCATGATTACTTTACATGAAGAACAGCTAACCTGGAGAACAACTTACAGATTAATTTCTGCAAATCTATTTTCACCCAGGCACTGAATCTGTGCCACACATTTAGATACCAAAATTATTTTCTTCCCTGTTATAGCAAGTAAATCATTGTGCTGGCTATTTGTCATGAGTTGGACAAAAATTATTACTCAAACCCATCAGTAAAATATTCTACAGAGAGCAATTTTGCAATAAAACTGAAGATATGTAATGCAGATGCCATGCGTATTATATTTTTAATAAAGCACCATAATTTGTCAAGTTTTTAAGAGCGTCTGTTAGCCATTTCGCTGAGGGACCCATGTTAAGTATGTATTGGGTTTTGAAGACCATTATTACTGCTGATTTATGAGTTAATATTCATCAACTCTTAAATACATTTTCTGCTGTTAAAAATGAAATGGGAGCTGTTGCAACGTGAGGTGGATTTGTGAAAAACTGCCCAAGTCTGCAGAAAATTGTGGATAATATCATCTTTTTCGGAAGATAAATCATATCCATTTTAAAGAGGTTGGCGAAACAAAGCATGCTGTTAAAACGCGAATCCAGTCAATGGTCTAATGATTGTCAGGTTTAAAGAGAAGGGGGAGAAGTCAAATCCTGCTTGCCTCTTCTGGCTCGGTCTGTTACAATCAAATCTGTTTGATTGATGTTAGGTAACATATCTAACTTGTTTTTCTACTTCCTGCAGCACTTGAACTCCTGTCATACAATCCCCCTTTCAATCCCTCTTTAGCTGCCACTCTTTCATTGCTGCTCTTACTCTAAGCCCCTTGATTCCCCGCTTGATTCAGAAATTTATCTGCCTCTGTTTTTCACGAGGGTCTAACATGACTGACTGTATTGTGGAGGTTATTTCTGAAATCAACAGCTTTTTGAATGTTTTCCATTCTTTCCTGCTGCACCTTTGCAAGGGCAGTGATTTACTGTTCCTATGCAGTCACACAGGCATTCCACACGCTGGGAATAGCACAACCTCCATAAGTAAAGAATTCCTTTTTTGTTGCCTATTGATTTCCTAATACTGAATCCATAGGACAGCAGAAAGAATAGCAAAGGATGATTTCATCTCTCTAGCACCTATCTCAGGACATCCCAAAGTACTTCACAATAAAGTACTTCTGAAATGTTGTAATGTGGGTGTCGCTTCTGTAAG
Organism: Carcharhinus amblyrhynchos; assembly: GCF_965287045.1. Classification (NCBI taxonomy): domain Eukaryota; kingdom Metazoa; phylum Chordata; class Chondrichthyes; order Carcharhiniformes; family Carcharhinidae; genus Carcharhinus; species Carcharhinus amblyrhynchos. Next base: position 2,520,595 of record NC_137328.1, read on the forward strand.
CATTCATTCCCTCTATGTATCTATTACATCTCAGTTAATGTGCACATATTTACATGGGTAAGATGGGTATAGACAGATATGGGCCTAGCTTAGCGATTTAAACAAAAGGGCAGTATGGACAAGTTGGGCTGAAGGGCCTGTTTCCATACTGTAAAACTCTATGACTCTATGTGATGCACAAATACACTGCAGTGGCTCAGTAAACCTCCTTCAGTAGCACCTTTTGAACCCTTGGCTACCTGGAAGGGCAAGGACAGCAGATACACAGACAATAACACCACCTGCAAGTTCCTCTCCAACTCACTCCCCACCCTGATTTAAAATATATCATGGTTCCTTTGCAGTTGCTGAGTCAAAATCCTGGAACTCCCTCTCTAACTGCAACGTGGGTGTACCTATACCACATGAACTGTAGCGTTTCAAGAAGGCATCTCACCACCACCTTCTCAAGGGGCAGTTAGGAATGGATAATGTTGGCCTAGTCAACGATACCTACATCTTAAAAATAATTTTTAAAACTTTGCGCACAGAAATGCAATAATGATGATATCGTCTATGGTTAAAGGACAGGTTTTGGCCAACGCACTGGGATAACTCCCCTCTTCCTTATTAACACCATGGGATATCTTGCATTCAGCTTGACTAAATGCCTTATCTGCAAAATGGCACCACTGACAGTGCGGCACTCCCTCAGTATGGCCAGCTTGGTAGCACAATGGTTAGCATTGCTACCTCACAGCGCTAGGGACCCGGGTTCAGTTCCGGCCTCGGGTCACTGTCTATGTGGAGTCTGCACATTCTCCCCGTGTCTGCGTGTGCTTCCTCCGGGTGCTCTAGTTTCCTCCCACAGTCCAAGGATGTGTGGATTAGGTGGATTGGCCGTGTTCAATTAACCCTGGTATCGGGGGGATTAATAGGAGGGATTTTGGGAATAGGGCCTGGGTGGGATTGCGGTCAGTGCAGGCTCGATGGGCTGAATGGCCTCCTTCTCCACTATAGGGATTTTATGATTACTCTCGCTCGGAATGTCAGTCTGGATTACGCTCTCCATCAGCTGCTTGTAAGAGTGTTAACCACCAAACTCTGACTGACATTGAATTTCTTTTTCATCTGCGTTTCATATCTTAAAAGAAGATTCCTTTGTTTCCCCCTTTCCCTACACCCAGAAACCATTCCTCATTGTCTCCAAACAACCCAAACCTTAGCCTCGAACGGCTAAGGCTTATGGCCTGAGTGAGCGGACAGGAACAAGCTGCTGGACAGCAGAATGTCCCAACAGAGTTGACACACACTCTGACTTCCTTATCACAGAATCCCTACAGTGTGCAAGGAGGCCATTCGGCCCATCAAGTCTGCACTGACCACCATTCCACCCAGGCCCTATTCCCCGACCCCACATATTTACCCTGCTAATTCCCCTCACACTAGGGGCAATTGAGCATGGCCAATCCACCTAACCCACAGATCTTTTTGGACTGTGGGAGGAAAGTGGAGCACCCGGAGGAAACCCACGCAGACGGGGAGAAAGTGCAGACGCCACTTAGACATTGAGCTGAGGCGGGAATTGAGCCTGGGTCCCTGGCACTGTGAGGCAGCAGCGCAAACCACTGTGCCACCCCAACTTCCTCTTGGGGAACTATCAAACTTTCACTAGACTGTCAGCTTAACAGCTGGTGACACTTTCAGTTCTGAATCACAAAGTGATCTGTTCAAACACCACCCTGCCACTTAAACACACAATCCCAGCTGACACTGCGGGATAACACTGAGGAAAGGGAAAGCTGTGATCTTTCAAGGTTTAAACATGACTGTGTCATCGCACTGACGGATATCGGAATATTAAGGCCGACCAACTTCTCTTGTGTCCAATTGGGAGAAGGCAGTGTGGAAATGAGAGCAGCGAATTAAAGAGAGAGGGTGAAATGCCCAGAGCCCATTTCTATAAGTGGCAGATGCCACAGGGTGCCCACGTGGCAGTACATGAAGCAATGCTGGCATTCAGTCTAAATATGCCGACTCGACCACACTGACCGGGAAAACAATCCCTGGAACTCCAGCCCTTCTGTGTCCAAACGAAATAAGCAGCAGTGACAGAAAATGGGTTCTGCGTTTCAAACAGAGGTGGGGGGGGGGTGTTAAAATCTGAAATGTGACACTTCTGAGCTGCAACCCAGAAGGAGTTGGAAGCCAAAGCTCCTGTAATAAATTTAAAGCATTCAGTACATTCCAATTTAGCTGCAATTTATTCCTTTCTGTGGCATGTACCACAATACAGATTCCTCAAACTTCAGCTTCCTGGCCTGAGTGAGCTGACAGGAACAAGCTGGTTCTCGCTGAGGGAGCTGATCTCATGGTAAACTTGCCCACAGGCACAGAGCGAGGAGGGCGTTTGGACATCATTTACAACAATGTACGCCGGACTCTTATCAAAAATTAATAACTCCATTTGACGGAGCAGCAATTGGATTGGTTATGGTATCGTTGGGCTGATCAGTGTTGATGCTTTGGGACTGATTCTTATCGGAGCGTGTGAACACGAACTTGCTGACATTAGGGTAAGACTATTGGAGAGGGTAAACACAGAGAGATATCTGCCCCTCACTCTGCAGCACAGAAAAGTGAAGGCACCGACCAGAAACACAATGATTCAGATACAGTGCCAGAAGATGGTTGCGGTTATTGGAGATCAGTCATCTCAGCTCCAGGACACCTCTGCAGGAGTCCCTCAGGATAGTGTCCGAGGCCCAACAATCTTCAGCGGCCTCATCAATGCCTTCCCTCCATCATAAGGTAAGGGGGATGTTTGCTGATGACTGCACGATGTTCAGCACCGATCATGACTCCTCAGATACTGAAACAGTCCACACGCACTCATCCAGGTAAGGGGAGAATATTCCACCACACTCCTGATTTGTGCCTTGCTGATGGTGGACAGGCTTTGGGGAATCAGCTGGTGAGCAATATTCAGACATGGGTTGATAAATGGCAAGTAACATTCACATCACACAAGTGCCAGGAAATGACCATTTCCAGCAAGAGTGAATCTAACCATCTCCCCTTGACATTCAGTGTAACTGAATCCCCCTCCCACTGTCAACATCCTGGAGGTTATCATTGACCAAAAACTGAACTCGACTAGCCATATAAATGCTGTGGCTACAGGAGCAGATCAGAGACTAGCAATTCTGGTGACTAACTCATTTCCTGACTCCCCAAATTCTGTTCACCATATATTTTGATTTGATTTGACTTATTATTGTCACATGTATTGACATGCAGTGAAAAGTACTGTTTCTTGCGTGCTCTACAGACAAAGCATACCATTTATTGAGAAGGAGAGCATGCAGAATGTAGTGTTACAGTCATAGCTAGGGTGTAGAGAAAAATCAACTTAATGCAAGGTAGGTCCATTCAAAAGTCTGACAACAGCAGGGAAGAAGCTGTTTTTGAGTCAGTTGGTACATGGCCTCAGACTTTTGTATCTTCTTCTCGATGGAAGAAGATGGAAGAGAGAAAGTCCGGTGTGTGTGGGGTCCTTAATTACGCTAGCTGCTTTGCTGAGGCAGCGGGAAGTGTAGACAGAGTCAATGGCTGGAAGCTGGTTTGCGTAATGGATTGGGCTACATTCATGACATTTTTAGTTCCTTGCGGTCTTGGGCAGAGCAGGAGCCCATACCAAGCTGTGATACAACCAGAAAGAATGCTTTCGATTGTGCATCTGTAAAAGTTGGTGAGAGTCATAGCTGACATGCCAAATTTCCTTAGTCTTCTGAGAAAGCAGAGGCGTTGGTGGGGTCTTTCTTAACTATAGTGTCGGCGTGGGGGGGCCAGGACAGGTTGTTGATGATCTGGACACCTAAAAACTTGAAGCTCTCGACCCTTTCTATTTCGTCCCTATTGATGTAGACAGGGGCATGTTCTCCTTTACGCTTCCTGAAGTCGATGACAATCTCCTTCATTTTGTTGACATTGAGGGAGAGATTATTGTTGCCGAACCAATTCACCAGATTCTCTGTCTCATTCCTGTCTCGTCATTGTTTGAGATCCGACTCACTACGGTGGTGTCTTCAGCAAACTTGCAAATGGAATTGGAGGGGAATTTGGCTGCACAGTCAGAGGTGTATAAGGAGTTTAGTAGGGGGCTGAGAACACAGCCTTGTGGGGCACCGGTGTTGAGGATGATTGTGGAGGATCCTCACTGATTGTGGTCTGTGAGTTGGGAAGTTCAGGATCCAGTCACAGAGGGAGAAGCCGAGACCCAGGCCACGAAGTTTGGAGATGAGTTTCATGGGAATAATAGTGTTGAAGGCTGAGCTGTAGTCAATAAGTATTAGTCTGACATAGGGTGTCCTTATTATCTAAGTATTCCAGGGTCGAGTGCAGGGCCAGGGAAATGGTGTCTGCTGTGGACCAGTTGTGGCGGTAGGCAAAATGTAATGGATCCAGGGAGCTGGAATTGATTTGTGCCGTGACTAATCTTTCGAAACATTTCATGGATCTACAAGGCACAAGCCAAGAATGTAATTGAAAATGCTCCACTTGCCTGGATGAGTGGAGCTCCATCAACATTCAAGCAGCTCAATAACGTCCAAGACTTAACATACTATCCATCACCTTCAACATTCACTCCCTCCACCGCTGGCACACAGTGGCAGCACTAGAAGATAGACTGCAACAACTCACCAACTATTGGTGAGATTGCGGTTGGTGCAGGTTCGATGGGCTGAATGGCCTCCTTTTGCACTGTAGAATTCTATGATCTATGATCCATGAACTCCTTTGACAGCACCATCCAAACCTGTAACCTCTACTGCCTAGAAGGACAAGGGCAGGAGACACATGGGAACACCACTACATGTGACTTCCCCACCAAGTCACTCACCCCAAACCATAAAAGAATACAAAAAAATCTACATAATGACTTGAACAAATGCAAACTTGCAATAATTAGGCCAGTATATAATACCTGCCAAGATAACTAAACTGCTGTTAATAGCAACCAGGCTGAAACATGTTTCACTGTCACCGAGTCAATCCTGGAACTCCCTATCCTAACAGCACTGTGGATGTACCGACAGTACAGAGACTGCAGCGGTTCAAGAAGGCAGCTCACCACCACTTCCTCAAGGGGCAATTAAAGATGGGCAATAAATGCTGCTCTAACCAATGACAGGCACATCCTGAGAAAGATTTTTCTTTAAACCCCAGCTGTGGATCAGGTGGGTGGCCTTGTTACCTCGGAGTCAGAAGGTCAGGGGTTCAATTCCTTCTTTGGACAGCATTAAATCCAGGTTGTCACTCCAATACAGAGGGACCACTCCACTGTCGCAGGTACTCAGATGCCATGTAAGGCTCTTGGGGAGGTGCTGGAGATCTCATGCTTCTCTCTGAATAAGCAAACAAGTTCTTCCTGGTGCACTGTTAGAATGTAGAAAACCTGAGAGTCAATTTGCACACAGCAAGGTCCTCAACCAATGTTGTTAAAACAGATCACCCAGATTTTATCATTTGTTGTTTGTGGGATCTTGCCTTCTATCCTTGCTGAGGATAGCATCAGGGTGGTAGCAAGGGATGATATTGGAGCCAAAGAGCAGAACGTGGAATCGTTGTGGGTAGAGATTAGGAACAGCAAAGGGAGGAAGACGCTGGTGGGTGTCGTCTATAGGCCCCCGAATAATGATCTGGAGGTGGGGCGGGCTGTTAACGCGCAAATAAGTGCGGCGTGCAGGAATGGGACGGCTGTAGTTATGGGGGATTTCAATCTGCATATTGATTGGTCTACCCATGTTGGACGCGGTGGGCTCGAGGAGGAGTTCTTGGAATGCTGCCGGGATAGTTTCCTGGAACAGTGTGTGTTGGAGCCGACGAGGGAGCGGGCTTTCTTGGATCTGGTGTTATGTAATGAGGCAGGTAGAATTAGCGACCTTGCGGTGAAGGATCCTCTTGGGGAGAGTGATCATTGTATGGTGGAGTTTCTGGTGCAGATGGAGGAGGAGAAAGTGGGTTCCCGGACACACGTACTTTGTTTGAATAGAGGGGAGTACGGTAGGATGAGAGAAGAATTGGCGAATGTGGACTGGGGGAGCGCGTTGGAGGGAGGGTCTGCTGAGGAGCAGTGGAGGATCTTTAAGGAGATCTTCCTTGGTGCTCAGCGGAAATTTATTCCGATGGTCAAAAAGGACCGTAGGAGGAGAGGTAATAAGCCGTGGATAACGAAGGAGGTGAAGGAAAGTGTTAAATTAAAAGTGGAGGCGTTTAGAGTAGCTAAGAGTAGTGGGCGAGAAGAGGATTGGGAGAGGTTTAAATGTCAACAAAGATTGACAAAGAAGTTGATAAAGGAGGGTAGGAGAAACTATGAAGCTGGGCTAGCGCTTAATATAAAAAAGGATAGCAAGAGTTTTTATAAATATATAAAAAGGAAGAGGCTGGCTAGGGTGAACGTTGGTCCTTTAGAGGATGAGAAAGGGGACCTAGTGGTAGGGGATGGGGATATGGCTAAGGTATTGAATAACTTTTTTGTTTCTGTCTTCACGGAGGAGGACGTGAATAATTTGCCGGGTGTTAGCGATGGAAAGGTGGTAGGACTGGAGGGTCTTAATGACATTACTGTTACTAGAGAGGCGGTGCTCGACAGACTGGAGGGGCTGATTGTGGACAAGTCCCCAGGACCGGATGGAATGCATCCGAAGGTTCTGAAAAAAATGGCGGAGGTGATAGTGGATGCCTTGGTGGTTATTTTCCAGACGTCGCTGGATTCCGGGGAAGTGCCGGATGATTGGAAAACGGCTAATGTTACGCCGTTGTTTAAGAAGGGTGCCAGGCAAAAGGCGGGGAATTATAGGCCGGTTAGTTTAACGTCTGTGGTAGGTAAAATGTTAGAATCTGTCATTAAGGAGGAAATTGCGAGGCATCTTGAAGGGAATTGCTTGATAGAGCAGACGCAGCACGGTTTCATTAAAGGGAAGTCGTGTCTGACAAATTTACTGGAGTTCTATGAGGATGTGTCTAGGGCGGTGGATAGAGGAGAGCCGGTGGATGTGGTCTTTCTAGATTTTCAGAAGGCGTTTGACAAAGTACCTCACAAGAGGTTAATGCAGAAGGTTGAGGGACATGGAGTTGGGGGTAGGGTGTTAGCGTGGATAGAGGATTGGTTGTCAAATAGGAGGCAGAGAGTGGGGGTCAACGGGTGCTATTCGGATTGGCGGATGGTGACTAGTGGAGTGCCCCAGGGGTCGGTGCTGGGGCCTCAGCTTTTTACCATTTATATAGATGATCTGGAGGAGGGAACCGAGTGTAGGGTGTCGAAATTTGCTGATGACACCAAGATTGGGGGAACGGCAAATTGTGCGGAGGGTGTGGAGAGTCTGCAGAAGGATCTAGATAGGCTGGGCGAATGGGCCAGGAAATGGCAAATGGAATTTAATGTTGGCAAGTGTGAGGTGGTCCACTTTGGTAGGAAGAATGGTAGGAAGGATTATTACTTACGTGGCGAAAAACTGCAGCAGGCGACGGTGCAGAGGGACCTAGGGGTCCTTGTGCATGAGTCGCAAAAACCCAGCTTGCAGGTGCAGCAGGTGGTCAGGAAGGCGAATGGGATGCTGGCCTTCATAGTGAGGGGGATTGAATATAAAAGTAGGGAGGTCTTGCTGCAGCTGTATAGGGCATTGGTGAGGCCGCAGCTGGAGTACTGTGTGCAGTTTTGGGCGCCGCACCTGCGCAAAGATATTTTGGCCTTGGAGGGAGTGCAGAGGAGGTTTACTAGGCTGATACCGGAGTTGAGGGGGTTGAGCTATGAGGAGAGGCTGAATAAACTAGGCTTGTACTCGTTAGAGTTTAGAAGAATGAGGGGAGATCTCATTGAGACGTATAAGATGATGAATGGGATGGATAGGATAGAGGTGGAGAGACTCTTCCCGCTCAGAAAGGACAGTAGGACTAGGGGGCACAGCCTCAAGATAAAGGGGGTGTGGTTTAGAACGGAGTTGAGGAGGAACTTCTTCACTCAAAGGGTGGTGAATCTCTGGAATTCTCTGCCCGTTGAAGTGGTGGAGGCTGCCTCGCTAAATATTTTTAAGACGCGGGTTGATGGGTTTTTGATAAGAGAGGGGATTAAGGGTTATGGGGAGAGGGCGGGAAAGTGGAACTGAGCCACGACAGATCAGCCATGATCTTTTTGAATGGCGGGGCAGGCTCGAAGGGCTAGATGGCCTACTCCTGCTCCTATTTCTTATGTTCTTACGTTCGGTAAATTAGTTCCCATTTTTCCTGCATTGCAACCATGACTAAACTTTGAATCCATAGAATCCACAGAATCCCTGCAGTGCGGAAGGAGGCCATTTGGCCTATCAAGTCTGCGCCATCTCTCTGAAAGAGCATTTTACCCAGGCCAAGCCCCTCCTCCCCTATTCCCACAATCCTGTGCATTTACCATGGCCAATTCCCCTAATCTGACATCTTTGAACGCTAAGGAACAATTTACCACAGCCAATCCCCCTAACCTGCACATCTTTGGAAACTAAGGGATAATTTACCATGTCTAATACCCCTAATCTGCACATCTTTGGACACAATACGACAATTTACCACAGCCAATCCTCCTAACCTGCACATCTTTGGAAACTAAGGGACCATTTACCTCGGCCAATCCCCGTAACCTCCACATCTTTGGACATTAAGAGACAATTTAACATGGCCAATCCCCATAACCTCCACATTTTTGGACACTAAGAGGCAATTTAACATGGCCAATCTGCCTAACCTGCACATCTTTGGACTGAAAGTAGTGATTTGGCTGGAAAGTGAAGTCTGCAGGTGGAGAAAGATGTTAGCAAAGCAAGCTTTTTTAATAAAAATAAACCTGGCTGAACACATAGAATTATCTCAAGGATCCTTTTTTCATTCAGGATACTGAGGCAGTAAAAACTGCATTTGAGGTTCCCAAACAGCTGATATGCCAGTGGTATAGGGAATGCTGCTGACCTGGGTACCAGTCCAAGCTCCTGCACTTTCAGCACAGGTTAAACAATGCAGAGAGAACCAGCGTGCAGCTTTAACTGTTGACATATTTAACAAGGCAATGGAGAAACATGGCATTTTTCTGAATAGATAAATCGGTGCTTTCTATAAAGATGCAGTTATATGTTAAAGGAACAAAAGAAAATAAGTATCAGAATTGGAGTAAATTATCTATTTATATCCAGAGATTCGCAGACTTAAATGTTCATCACGAGCAATTTTCACAGCATGACTTTTACAGCCACATCGCAAAATACACTGAACTCTTAAACTGAGTGCAGCTGTTTTACTTTTACCAGAGGCTACAGAGAATTGAATACCAAACATTAAACATCTCCTTAGCAACCACACCGCCACCAATGGATAAAGACACCAGATGCAAACTCATCAACAAACTCAGTTGGTCCTGCAGTCAAAGCCCGAACAACAATTCAGAAGGTAAATGGAATTTTGTCCTTCATTTCTAGAGGGATGGAGGGATGGAGCAGCTGTAGAAGGTGCTGGTGAGGCCACACCTGGAGTACCGTGTACAGTTTTGGTCTCCTTACTTGAGAAAGGATATACTGGCACTGGAGGGGGTGCAGAGGAGATTCACCAGGTTGATTCCAGAATTAAGAGAGTTGGCTTATGAGGAGAGACTGAGTAGACTGGGGCTATACTTGTTGGAATTCAGAAGAATGAGGGGAGATCTTATAGAAGCATATAAAGTTATGAAGTGAATAGATAAGATAGAAGCAGGGAAGTTGTTTCCACTGATGGATGAAACTAGAACTAGGGGGGCATAGCCTCAAAATAAGGGGAAGCAGATTCAGGACTGAATCGAGGAGAACACAAAGAATTGTGATTCTGTGGAATTCCCTGCCCAGTAAAGCAGTTGAGGCTACCTCACTGAATGTTTTTAAAGCAAGGATAGATACATTTTTGAACAGTAAAGGAATTACGGGTTGTGGTGAGTGGGTGGGTAAATGGAGCTGAATCCACGGAAAGGTCAGCCATGATTTTATTGAATGGCGGAGCAGGCTTGAGGGAGTAAACGGTCTACTCCTGCTCCTAGTTCTTATATTCTTATGTCCTTAACTGCACAGGTACCAAGTTACGTGAATTGCACACATCACAATATATTGAAATAAAATCTGTCCTTGTGGGTCACACGTGGGACCATCCCGTTATTTTACCCTGTGGGAGGAGCCCGAGAGTTACATCAGATTTACAGCATAGAAACAGTCTGACCATCTATCTAACTGGTGCCAGTGTTTAAGCCCCACTTGAGCCTGATCTACCTCTACTCATCTCACCCAATTGCCTTGCCCTATTCTTTTCACACTTATTTGATTACCTAACTTCAGTTTAAAATTTATTTATTAGTGTCAGATTAGGCTTACATTAACACAGCAATGAAGTTACTGTGAAAATCCCTAAGTCGCCATAATCCGGTGCCTCAACGGGTGCACAGAGGGTGAATTTAGCCCAGCTAATGCACCTAACCAGCACATCTTTTGGACTATTGGAGGAAACTGGAGCCCCTAGAGGAATTTGATTTGATTTATTATTGTCACATGTATTAACAAACAGTGAAAAGTACTGTTTCTTGTGCGCTATGCAAACAAAGCATACCGTATATAGAGAAGGAAAGGACAGAGTGCAGAATGTAGTGTCACAGTCATAGATAGAGTGTAGAGAAAGATCAACTTAATGCAAGGCAAGTCCATTCAAAAGTTTGACAGCAGCAGGGAAGAAGCTGTTCTTGGGTTTGTTGGTACGTGACCTCAGACTTTTGTATGTTTTTCCCGAAAGAAGAGAGAATATCCGGGGTGCGTGGGGTCCTTAATTATGCTGGTTGCTTAGCCCAGGCAGCAGGAAGTGTAGACAGAGTCAGTGGAAGGGAGGCTGGTTTGTGTGATGGACTGGGCTACATTCACAGTTCCTTACAGTCTTGGGCAGAGGAGCCCAGACCAAGCTGTGACACAACCAGAAAGAATCCTTTCAATTTGTGCACCTGTAAAAGTTGATGAGAGTCGTAGCTGACATGCCAAATTTTTAAGGAAATATCAGAAGATATTTCCTATCTTCTGAGGAAATAGAGGCATTGGTGGGCTTTTTTAAAGATTGTGTCAGCGTGGGGAGACCAGGACAGGAAAACCACACAGACTAAGGGAGAATGTGCTTTTAAATTGAATTAATGAACTGCCTGCCCAACTCTATCAGCATTTCCCCCTTTACCACCGTGTTCACCAATCCGGAACCGTGACGTAACGGACCTGCTGAATAAAACTCTGAGTCGGGCGCTCCAGCCTCTGAAGAGTGGGTTCAGTGTTTCCAATGGCCCCCTGACTCAGATCAGTGGTGGAGGTGGGAGTGGAGGCAGGTCAGATCATTCTCTGGTTGGGAGGGGGGGAAGAGGGGAGTGAGGTCAGATAGATCTCTGGTGGAGGGTGGGGGCAGGGGGGGTCCACAGCTACTCTGTAGGCGATCGGTGGTGGGGGGGGAGTAGGGGGCAGAGGTGGCAATCGGTCTGGTTAGTGGGGGGTTGGATGAGAGGGGCAGTGATATGTGTGTGTGTGTGTGTGTCCCCCTTATCCTCCCCCCCACTAACCACACACATCACTGCCCCCCTTATCCAACCCCCACTACCCAGAACACCCCTGCCCCCCACACCCCACCCCCCTCCCCCACTAATCGTCCGCAGAGTGGCAGCGGACCCCCCCTGCCCCCCACCAGAGATCCATCTGCCCCTCCCCAAAATACATCTTATCCGCCTCCCCCTACCACCACCACCTCCCCCCCCCCCCCCCAGGATGTACCCTCGCTCCTACTTTTCACTCCCAGGCCGCTTCCTCCACTTCCTGCGGCTTGGGAATGATCTACACTGATGCAATTTTTCCAATTTTTTTTCTAACTCCACATGCGCAGTTCAGAGCTCCGGTCATTCCGACTGCGCTAAGCCCTGCCCACAGCATGAATTGGACTGGAGATGGCTGAGAGCGTATGGGGGCGCCTGAATGCAGATCTCTAAGTTGGATCTGTACTGCGCCCAGACTCAGCACTTTGAATCAAAATGGTAAAATCGGGCCCAATGACAGTGATAGTGAACTTGTGTTGCTGAGGTATTCTTCAATCCTGCACAATTCCTGTGTTATCCCATCATATAGGGCCAAAATTATCCCAAAGATTAGCAGTGACCAACCCACCAGGAATGTCTTGGCACCTCCAGGAATTCAAGATTAACTTTGTTAGACTCTCCTGTAAGCAAATGTAGAGGGAATATCGCTAAGTTAAAACTGTGCATTATTTCATTTTCTAAAAGCACTTTTCTACATCAGATCTTGGAAGTCTCACAGCACTAGGTTAAAGTCCAGCTGGTTTATTTGGAATCACGAGCTTTTGGAGTGCTGCTCCATCATCAGATGAGTGGATGAAGGAGCAGCGCTCCGAAAACTCGTGATTCCAAATAAACCTGTCGGACTTTAACCTGGTGTTGTGAGACTTTGTCCTGTGCCCACCCCAGTCCAACGCCGGAATCTCCACCTCAAAGATATTGGAGGCAGCGGATGCAAACTGGTAGATTGGCAGTCAAAAATCATCCAATTGGATATTGATGAGTCTGTCGTGTTGGGTTAGAGAGGGTGGCTCCCCGCGATGGCAGACATGTTGATCAGGTAATGGTGTAAGAGTTGGGGTGGGCCATCTGGAGATCATGTGGTGCGAGCCCCAAGAATAATCCAACCAATCATACTGCAGATCACAATCAGCATCATGGTCCTTCCAACCCAAGCATCCTTACAGGTGAAGAGAAAATCTCATGGAGGTGTTGATAAAGCTGTTTTGATAGAGTAAAGCAGAAGAAATTGTCTCCAGGGGCAGAAGAGTAACAAAGAACCAGGGATGTACCTTTAAACATTTTTAGCAACTTCTTCCAATCTGAAATTCCCTGGCAGAATGAGCAGTGGAGATGAATTCAGCAGAGATGAGAATACATGTTTGAAGGGAAAATATTTTCCAAGGCCACAGAAAATGGACAGAAGAATTGGAAAATGCCAGAAATTCTCAACGGTTGGGATCTTCCAGCCATTCACACTGGCAGCATTATCCAGTCCCGCTGCAGTGAAGGGAGATTTGGCTGAGCGCCAAATTCTCTGACCTCTCTTGCCATGGCAACGGAGCGTGAACAACCAAAATATTCCGGCCAGCAGGTCAGCGGATAGAGAAACAGAGTCCGTTTGGCTCTTCTTCAGAGCTGGAGAGAGGCCCTTTCAAAGTCATACTGGAATTCAAAGCGCTAACTGGGCTTACCTCTCCACAGAGCCGCTGAGGTTTTTCAGCCTTATTTGATTTTTATTTCAGATTTCCAGTCCCTGCAATATTTTGCGTTAATCTGAGAAGAATTGGAATAACTGGATAGCCTTGCCATAGATAGACTTGAAAGTGTCTGCCTTCTGTGCTGCATCGTTCTATTCCATGCGTCCATGGGCTGGATTTTCCTCTCCCTCGGCGCGCTGCTTACTGGCGCCAGGATCTTACAGTCCCACCGTGGTCAATGGGGTTTCTTGTTGAACGCACCCCTCGGTGCTGGGAAAGGCAGGGGTACACATTCAGCGGGACTGTAAGATTCCCCCAGTGTAAAGGTTTTGGTGTGTGATATTAAAGCAAGGTGCGCTAGCTCAACAGGAAATATGTGCTCAGCACCGGAGGAATGTTTTAATGACTGTTATAGTCTTCGATGGACCAGATTAATAACCCTGTACCACTGAATTAGCATATTGGCAGGTTTTCACTCGCTGGGGTTTGGTTTATTGTCTGTCCTCTGCAGAATTTTGACTTTGAACTTCGGAACTATGAAAACAACGTGTTTATGGGAAGAGCAGGGAATTACATGCTTATTTGAGTAGGATTTTTTGCAGACCATTTGACAGATGTATCTGCTTGCTTGCTTTGGAAATAGTAGCAAACTCATTTTAGCACAGAAAATGCAACTCAGGTTTAGTGCGTGGAGTAAATTAAAGGGCGCCCTCGAAAGATAAATATAATTTGAACTGTAAAGAGAACACCAAATTAGACAAAATAAAAATTAAAAATTAACTGCATCGCATCGTCTCGCCGTGTGTCTCCATTTCATCTCTCAGGCAACCCACAGACATTTTGACTTTGCCAAGGACCTCTGAGGTATAATTGATCAAGACGTCTTTTATCGTCATTCATCACTCGCTTCTTCTTCCACATCTCCAACTCCAAGACTTTGTACCATGTAAATAAGAGCAAAATACTGTGCCTGCTGCAAATCTGAAGTAAAATCAGAAAATGCTGGAAAATCTTAGCAGGCCTAGCAGCGTCTTGTGGAGAGAGGGACTGGAATAACTCCTCAGAGGCCAGATTCCCTTTATTTACAAACTCTATTCCACTCCGAAGAGTTCTCAGGTACACAGTCAGAATCTGGAGTGCCAGTGGGCCTGACACTCCTGTATTTATATACAGGCGAGGCTGCCTGATTGGACAGGCAATTATGGCCTCAATCAAGGAGCTCGTACTCCAACAGACCCACCTCATGGGCCTCGCTGAAGTCAGTTAAAGTTAAAGTTTATTCGTCAGTAACAAGTAGGCTTACATTAACACTGTAATGAAGTTTCTGTGAAAATCCCCAACTCGCCACACTCTGGCACCGGTTTGGGTACACTGAGGGAGAATTTAGCACGGCCAACGTACCTAACCAGCACGTCTTTCAGACTATGGGAGGAAGTCGGAGCACCTGGACAAAACCCTCACAGACACAGGGACAGGAGTTCAGGAACAGAGTTATGTTTTGAGTCCATGGCCAGAATTTTATTGCCTGGCCCACTCCAGAATCGAGGCTTGCAGAACAGAATTCCCCTTTGGCCTCAGGCAGGCATTTAGAAGCTTTGCCCGAGAGAGCTTGTAAAATCTCGCCCCACGTGACTCTTCTTCAGAACTGAAGCGAGACAACAGTGAGATGGGTTTCATGCCAATGGCAGGAAGGAGGTGCAGGTGAACACAAAGGAAGGTTACGTATAGGATGGCTGAGATTAAATGACAAAGATGTCACGAAACAAAAGGTAAAAGGAAGTGGTAATGGTTGTCATGAAGAGACAGATCACATGTCCAGAGTGAATGTAAGTGTCAAAGTAATGAGGAACCATGTCAATCAGAAAACAGAAACATGATCACCAAGATTCAAACTGGCAAATGACAAAAATAAAACAGGATCTAAATGAGGACAGAATTCAGGGCCTGAAAGTGTTAAACTCCGTGCTGGGGCCAGAGGCTGTAAAGTGGCAATGAGTTCAAGCTGGTGTTGAGCTTCACTGTGACACTGGAGCAGACTGAGGACAGAACATGTGCATGCAACATCTCCCATGGAGGTTGTGTGCATGTATGTGTGCATGCATCATCATTGTGTGCATGTATCATGTGTGCATACATCATCATGTGTGCATACATCATTTCCTGTGGAGGTTGCTTCTCACACTTTCAGATCCACTCAAACTCAGAACTAAACCTTGGGCCCTCATTATCCAAACGCAGCCATTGCTGAGTTCATCGGCTTGCGATTTGCTGCTATTGACCTTTGTTTGGTGATAGAGGTTCAATGCATCGCACTGTTTCTGTGCTCACCGAGGGTGTAGGTTCCAGTCCTACTCTCGAGAATTACAGGTGTAGTCTGGGCTGAAACTCTGACTGTAACATTGAAGTGGACCTGCATCTTTGAAGGCACTGTTTTCCATGGCAGCGCAGTGGCATGGTGGCACCTCAAGAGTCAGGGAATCAGGTTCAATTCCGGCCTCGGGTGACTGTCTGTGTCGGGTCTGCATGTTCTTTCCATGTCTGTGTGGGTTTCCTCCGGGTGCTCTGGTTTCCTCCAACACTCCAAAACTGTGGAGGTTGGCATGGATTAGCCATGGTAAAATACCCCTTAGTGTCTCAAGATGTGTAGTTAGGGGGATTAGTGTGGTAAATATGTGGGGTTACAGGGATATGGTGAGGAGAGGGCCTGGGTAAGATGCTCTCTCAGAGAGTTGGAGCATACTGACAGGTCAAATGGCCTCCCCTGCACTGTAGGGATTATATGATTCCAGGTGAGGTGATAAATGCAGGTTCTATCTACCCTCTGGAAGATCATATACTCACTGTTTGAATAGAAGGTGGGGGAGCTCTCTCCAGTATCCTTGCCAATGTTGAGATGTGACATGGTGTGCTCATTTATCTAATTTTGGTTTGTGGCATCTCTGATTTGATTTGATTTATTATTGTCACATGTATCAGTGTACAGTGAAAAGTATTATCTCTTGCACAGTATACAGACAAAGCATACCGTTCAAGACAAGGAAAGGAGAGAGTGCGGAATGTAGTGTTACAGTCATAGCTAGGGTGCAGAGAAAGATCAACTTAATGCAAGGTAAGACCATTCAAAAGTCTGATGGCAGCAGGGAAGAAGCTGTTCTTGAGTCAGTTGGTACGTGACCTCAGACTTTTGTATCTTTCTCCCGATGGAAGAAGGTGGAAGAGAGAATATCCAGGGTGCGTGGAGTCCCTAATTATGCCGGCTGCTTTGCTGAGGTAGCGGGAAGTGTAGATGGAAATCTTGTTGTGCACATGTCACCTGATGCCTCTCTTACTTTCCAACATCTCGCTTTCATTTGGTACTTGGGATCTCCTGATGCAGTGTAAAAGCAAGACAGGGTCTGATAGAAAGAATCAGATATATTGCTCATTTCAGGTGGGTCTGTGGAAGAATGCTTTGAAATTGCTGAAAATAAATTGCTTGTCTTCTGGAATTATACAAAAACTCAACTCATGTCAAACACAAAAATAAAGAGTTCAGAAGAAGGGCAAATTGAAAAATCCAAACCAAAATTTGAGTCAAGATTCACCAACATGCCACAATGCACTTCAGTCTCCGATGGGGAAGAGATTTTCCCAACCCCTAGCTCGTGGTTCTGTTTTCCGATTGTGGAGATGGCTCGCCATTGGCCACTGGATGGGATCTCCTAGTCTACAATATTTTGCATGGGTGGGCAATCCTACTACTGGCAAAGCTGCCTTTTGGAAGATTCTGCCCATGGGGAATTGTTTTCAGCGTAACACGGGCTCCAGGTTACTGGAACAGAGTCCCATCGGGGATTTGAATCATCAGCAGCATATAGTGAGACAGAGCTAGAGTTAACAGGGGAGATAGACAGTGCCTGTGAGTCAGTGGTAAATGGGGGAGGCATTGAGACAATTCCATGGTAGATGCTGGAAACTGACCAGCTGCTCTTTTTCAATAACCGTGAGAATTTGTTCTGAAGTTCACATAGGGGTTTTTTTTTTAAATTTTTGCTACATTCTTAAAATTACAAAGCTGATGTGTAGAGTGGACTGGGCAGACCTGAATGCATCTCCTTGCTTGCTCCAAAAACCAAATTCCAATTGAATCCAGTTCATGGTCCCCACAAGAGAGACCAACAAGACCCGACTGACAAAATAAAGCATTGGACCCCATTTTGGGCTTGATCTGACGCTCCATCTAAGGCGAACAGCTCAGAAGCACCCCACTGCCAGTTAGGTATTCAGCTAAGGGGCAGGATCTTGAGTCCTGATCCCCCCCCCCCACTGTGTCGGATTACTGGCGGGGGTGCAAAATCCAAAGAGAACCTGAAGTCACAAATCTCGCCGGCAAGATGGCGATTGCCAATTTCCCCCCCACCCCCTCACCGGCAACTTATTTCATTTAAGTAAATTTACATCTAATAATGGAGCTCCCTCGCCACAAGTGGGGTGGGGTGGGGGGTGGGAGTGAGAGCCCCTGATACCTCCGTGGCGGGGAAGAGTTTATTTTTATTTCTGATCAGAGGACCCTTTAAATCTGGCACCCTGGTCTCAGGGGAGCCTGTTGCCGACTCTAAGAGTCTCCGTCCTGCCCGAGTCAGTCACACTCACTCACGGTGTTTCTTTAATAAGGCTCAAAATCTGGAGGGAAAACTGCTCTGTGCAACTGGAGCTTTCTGACGGAGCCGAACGCTTTGACAAATCTGGTGAGATCCCCCCCCCCCCAGAGCGTTCCTGGGAGCACGTCCCAGCGATCTCGGTTCTCCTTGGTGATGCTTATCCTCTTAATCACCACAACTCCACATCGCCAACCCGCCCCACCCCCTCCACCCACCTACTCCCACACCATAAACGATTCAATGTCAGTGTGAGGAGATTGCAGAGAGGAGGCTGGGCAGAGCCAGGGGAGGGTGGGACGGTGCCAGGTTTATGCCTCATCCATATGCATGCTAAATGAGATCTAAAGAATTCACATTCAGAAAGAGACAGCACTCAGCAGCTTGATGGTTTTACACGGCTTTCTTTGTTATTGTAGACCAGAACGACTCTATTATCTTGGGTCCTAATTTATTATTTTCATCCGAGATAAGACAAAACAAATATTAAGATGAGCTGATGAGGTTAGTCTGCTCAAAGTGTGTGTGTGGAAGTTTGGAGTATCTTTTATTTTGTGTGTGTGACTTTTCTGTCAAGATGCCAGGTTGGGAGTAAGAGGAACAGCAATGAAAACATGAGTGAGAGGAGTTTGCAAATCACCAAAAGAAAGATCATTCTTTTGCTCCTTTTACTCTGTCTCCACTCAAACATTGCTTCAGATCTTCCAGTCTCCTCCTAAACCTCTGTGCTTCTTCCTTCAGTTTCTCTGCCATCTCTGTCTTTGCCGTCTCCTGGCTCATCCCATCTCCTGCCCGGTGACCCTTCAAATCTCAACTGTGACCACTCTTGGTTTTCCTTGGCTGGACTGTCCAGAGGGTCAAAGTCTCAGGATTGGCCGTTTAGAACTCATGGGTGAGAAATTTCTTCCTTCAGAAGGTTGTGACTCTTTGGAAGACTCTGTCCCAGAGAACTATGGAATGTTGAGTTATTGAGAATTTTGAAGACTGGGATTGATAGATTTTTGGGACACTAAGAACCTCAGTGGAGATAGTGGAGGAATGTGGAGCTGGAAACTCAATCATAGAATTATTGAAGGGCAGAGCAGGCTCAAGGGGCGGAATGGTCTACTTTTGCCCCTTCTTTCTTTTGTTCCAATTCTAGTTAATATTGCAACAGTTTCCTCTACTCAGGCATTGGGCTCATCCCTTTTAAGGTGCCATCATCGTCTTAACCTTTATCTCTGTTCTTGCAACATCTCTTCCATTTCCAAGATGTTCGAATATGTTGGTGCTCCAGGATCTGAACCCATCGCCCTGATCAAAAACTCCCCATCTGGTTTCTGGCTCTCCCATTGCTCAATGATATTCCTCATCTGTTTCACTAAAGATACTGTGTCCCTGAAGCATTATTCTTTTTATGCTCCTCAATGTTCCTGCAGTCTTTGCCTTGGTTCCCACATTGCTATCCTCCAATCATTCTTCTTCATTGTCTCTCTCCATTGCCTCTGTGCAAATTCAGATACATGGTGTGACATCCAGCTTGGTATATGGCACATGTTCCTCCAGCCACGTAAACCCAAAGACACCCTGCTCCTAGCCACAAACCCTTGCCATTGATTCCATCCCCCTTCTCAGACCCTCTCAGTCTGAACCAGACTGTTGACAGTCTTGGCTTCTTGTTTATCCCTAAGCTGAGTGCCTGAGTCTATCTCTCACATCACAAAGACTACCGACTCTTGCCTCTAAAATATTTTTCACCCCTGTTGCTACCTCATCCCATCTCCTGCAGAAACCTCCCGTTCATCCCCTCCAAGTTCAACTATTCCAATGTTCTTTTGGCAATCCTCTCAACCTCCGTAATTCTCTGCTCAAACCTCTATTGTCTCTATTGTACCTCACACCAAATTCCTCTTGTTTATTATCCCAAATATGGCTTAATTACATTGGTCCCAAACTATAATACCGCAAATATAACATTCTGATTCTCAGCTTAAATGCTTTCATGACCTTGCCACTCTCTATGTCTCTAACTTTCTTCAACACTACAACTCCTTGCGCAAGGATATTTCGGCCTTGGAGGGAGTGCAGGGGAGGTTCATTCGGCTGATACCGGAGATGAGGGGGCTGAACTATGAAGAGAGGCTGAATAGACTGGGTCTGTATTCGTTGGAGTTTAGAAGGATGAGGGGGGATCTTATAGAGACGTATAAGGTAATGAAAGGGATGGATAGGGTAGAGGTAGAGAGATTCTTCCTGCTCAGAAAGGACAGCAGGATAGAGGGCACAGCCTCAAGATAAGGGGGGGGCATTAGTTTAGAACGGAGTTGAGGAGGAACTTCTTCACTCAGAAGGTGGTGAATCTCTGGAATTCTCTGCCCATTGAAGTGGTGGAGGCTACCTCGCTAAATATATTTAAGTCACGGGTAGATAGGTTTTTGACAGACAAGGGAATTAAGGGTTATGGGGAGAAAGCAGGAAAGTGGAACTGATCCACTTCAGATCAGCCATGATCTTATTGAATGGCGGGGCAGGCTCGAAGGGCTAGATGGCCTACTCCTGCTCCTGTTTCTTATGTTCTTATGTTCTTTCCCCAAGCTTTCCTTCTTTTGTTCCCCAAAGCCTATTCACCAACTATACTACACAAGTCAGGAGTGTGATGGAATACTCCACACTTGCCTGGATGGGTGCAAGTCCAACAACACTCAAGAAGCTCAACACCATCCAGGACACAGCAACACTGCTGGATTGGCACTCCATCCACAAAGGTTAATTCCCTCCACCACCGACGCACAGTGGCAGCCATGTGTACCATCTACAAGATGTACTGTAGCATCCCGCCAAATCTCCTTCAACAGCATGTCCAAACACACAACCTCTATCATTTAGGAGGACAAGGGCAGCAGATACCTGGGAGCACCATCACCTGCAAGCTCCTCTCCAAGCCATTCACCATCCTGATTTGGAAAAATATCGCCGTTCCTTTACCGTCACTGGATCACAATCCCGGAACTCCCTCCCTAACTCCACATGGATGGTAGTGGTTAAAAAAGGCAACTCACCATCCCACCTTCTCGAGAGTAATTAGGGCTGGGCAATAAATGTTGGCCTGGCCAGCGACACCCAATTCTATGAATGAATAATTTTCTAAAATCTCCACCCCTCAATTCTGGCTCACCAGTGCAGATGGAGGCCATTCGGCCCATTGAGTCTGCACCGACAACAATCCCACCCAGGCCCTATCTCCATAACCCCACATATTGACGCTGTTAATCCCCCTGATGCCAAGGGCAATTTTGCAAGGCCAATCCACCTAACCTGCACATCTTCAAACCATCTTTACCCCACGCACGCAATTTGCTCCCAAAATCATTTGTCCTCTTCACCTTTAACCTCGTCCTTAAAACCCTCTGATTATTATCTCTCATACCTCAAACTTCAGATCTTTAATCATTGCCCCCATACCTCTATTACATCGAAGTGGTGCTGGGGCATTTGTCTTTTTATTTAAGGTTAAAGCCGCTATACAAATGCAGATGGTTGGATTGATGTTGTTGTGGTTATGCTCGGTGAGAGAATCAAAGCCAGAGTTCTTGTGCACGAGGGAAGACGCGACTGTAATGAGATTGCAAAGACATGTTCCCAGAAATCCCTGTGTGAACCTCAGAACAAATTCTACATTTATCAACTCACGGTTATTGGAAAACAGCAGCTGGTCAGAGGCAGGTCAGGTTCCAGTATCTTCACTGGAATTCTTCCAATGCCTCCCCCACTTACCGCAGGCACTGTTTATCTGCACCTCCCCCGTTATCCTGCTCTGCTTCACTCATCCCAAGTTCTGCTGTAACAGCCAGCAGCCCGTGATCCACTTCACGCATCTACACAGAAAACCGAGACCATGTATAACATTGAAATGTATAACAGCATTCTAGAGTTTCTTTGCAAAATCTTTGTGTTGAATATTTCAATTTCCCCTTTTCTTTCCTGGCAGGACAAGAGCTGAATCAATGTATGCTGTTAGTAGAAAAGAAATCTATTTTCATAAGTTTAAAGGATGTTTAGATCACGAAAGATGTTGAAAGTGTACACACATAGACGCACACATAGACACACACACACACACACACACACACAGACAGGCACACACACACAAGCACACATAGACACACACACATACACACAGACATGCACACATAGACACATACACACACGTACACATACACACACACACAGACATGCACACACACACATACACATACACACACACACACACACACATGATGGCACGGTGATTAGCACTGCTGCTTCCCAGTGCCAGGAACACGGGTTGGATTCCTGGCTTGGGTCACTGTCTGTGTGGAGTCTGCACGTTCTCCCCATGTCTGCGTGGGTTTCCTCTGGCTGCTCTAGTTTCCTCCCACAGCCCGAAAGACGTTCTGGTTAGGTGCATTGATCTGAACAGGTGCCAGACTATGGTGACTAGGGGATTTTCACAGTAACTTCATTGCAGTGTTAACGTAAGCGTTACTTCTGACTAATAAATGAACACACACATACCAATCACTGTTTGAAAGTGTGATGCTCTCAGTAATCATAGAATCCTACACTGCAGGTTGTGTTTAATCACAGTTTGCCTGTTCATATTTACCTCAAATTAATTCTAGAGTATAAGATTGATATTGAACAAAGAAAAAAGAAAATTACAGCACAGGAACAGGCCCTTCGGCCCTCCAAGCCTGCACTGACCATGTTGCCTGACTGATCTAAAACCCCCAACCCTTCCAGGGACCATATCTCTCCTTTCCCATCCTATCCATGTATTTATCCAGATGCCCCTTAAACCTCACTATCGTACCTGCTTCCACTACCTCCCCCGACAATGACTTCCAGGCACCCACCACCCTCTTTGTAAAAAACTTGTGGATTGCTTTACTTTCCTGACTTTGTATAGTAAAGCTTATTTTCTTTGTTTAAAAGTTATTAGTCCCTAACTGGATTGGAACAAGTGTGACTCACAGTTAAAGGTCTATTTGGTCTCATACAGCACGATACCATATTAAAACAGCTGAGGGTGGAAAGGCAATATCATACTGTCTAGCATCCAGGCTGCACCCTATCAAAGGAAAAAGTACCTTGTGTATTGGCCTAACCAGACCTAAACTGAGGGTGTGACTTATGTATCTAACGGGAGACGGCGGCATAGCGCTATTGGGCAGGAGTTTACAACCTCACATGAGCAAGTTTGTAAAGTCCCATCCGAGGCGAATGGAGACTTCTGTTCTGCGAGACGATAAAATTCTGGGCATTGTCACCAGATTAGTGATCCGAGGGTAGTCCCTGTGTTCAAATCTCACCACTGCTAATGTTGAAATTTGAATACACTGAAAATCAGGTTTTGAAAAAGTCTCATAATGACCATGAAACTAATGACCTTCAGGGAAGGAAATCTGCCATCCTTACCTGGTCTTACACGCTGCACCTACCTGTAATTCCAGACTCAAAGCAATGCCATCGACTCTTGACCTCCCTCTGAAGTGGCCTCACAAGCCAATCAACCCACGGCCAATTAGGGATGGGCAATAAATGCTACCCAGCCAGTGTCACCCACCTCCAATGAATAAAGAAAATACCCATTGTTTTGTTCCAGAGTAAGGTTTGAGATGCAGGGATGACATTAATATGGTAAAGACTAGAAATGAACACAGCTGATAAAGAACGCTGGAGGGATGGACTCACGACAATAAAATTGGCTGGAAATGTTGGCTGTAAGCACATTGTTCTCCTCTGGTTAAATGGTGGGGAAGCAGCAATTATGTGCATTGGTGCACACTCTCTGTTATTTATTTATACAAAGGGACAGGATAAGCTCATGGTGTCAGATAATAATCTGTCTTTAGGCTTGCCAAGTACAATAAATGATCAAACTTGTAACCTCACGAGTTGAGAGCAAGATTGTTGGTCCCAGAAGAGGGACCACAGTCTTTTAGCTCCTTATGTTCGGAGGCAGCCTCACAATTACTCTTCTGTATTTCAGAATTTGGGTAGTGTAGTGGCAGGATGATGGTAGCATGTGCTTTCATCACTGCAATTTCCTCTGCGTTACAGAAAGATATCAGATGGAGCTCATCCAGAAGGCTAAAATCCTCTGCAAGGTATTCCTGCTGATTGAGAAAGGGGAAACTTTCTCCGGGAGCGCAGGGCATTGAGTCAGTTCGCTGCGAGTGTGCAAACAGCAATAAAAAAATTAACCGATGGATAAAGTTACACTGAACCGGATCAGGATTGCTCACTTGTTTTGTATTGTTGGTTCATCTCAGCTGGTGAGATTATTGACTGTTTCCAGTCGGCACGTATGTCTGACTGGAAGTGTTCACAAATGGACATTGCATTTGAATAGAACTGGACTAGCCAGTCCACACCACAATTGAAAAATTTGCCAACGCCTGGGCCCAGATTTTCCTCAGCCGAAGCGTTAGCCGAGTGTATGTGGTTCCAGCAAATTCCCAGTGAGATCCCTGATTGTGAAGGGCCATCCAGACTTGAAACGTTGGCTCTCCCCTCTCTCTCTCTCTGTCTCTCTCTCCACAGATGCTGCCAGACCTGCTGCAATTTTCTAGCATTTTCTGCTTTTGTCTCAGATTCCAGCATCTGCAGTATTTTGCTTTTAGCTACTATAGGCCTGAGGTTCGTGAGGCACTGGAAGGTGGGGGGGGGGACAAGGATTTGGCAGCATTGGCAGACGGGCATTTCCCTTGAAACAAGCGCCAATTTCCTGGGCCACCAAGTGAATTGGTTGGTCACGGGGTGGGGAAGGCCTAAATTCTAAAGGACTTGCAAAACATCTTGGCTTCACGGTGGCACAGTGGTTAGCACTGCTGCCTCACAGCACCAGGGACGTGGGTTCAATTCCAGCCTTGGGTGCGCTACAGGCACTCTATGGTTTCCTTCGGTCTCATTTGGTGATGGAGATACGGATGGGAAATGTGATGAATGGCATTTCTCCGCCATCACTTTGAAATCCCACCATATTGGGGTTCAGGGAGTGGGGTGGGGGGTGGAGGTGGGGTGGTGGGGGGGGAAACCATGGAAACGTCCATTGACCTCAGGTGGAATTTTCCAATTCTGGGGCAAACACAGCTGGAAAATCCCGCCCATAAAGGTAAATCTGAGGACACACAATCCTTCCTGCCTACCTCACCCACAAATGGTGCCCCCGGAGGGAGGGGAGGGATGCTGAAGATACCACAGCGTGTTCACAACAAATGGGGTTACAGTCTAATCTAAAGCAATGCTTTCCGCAGGAAGCAGATAACATTGAGAGAAGGAAGAAATTGTTAAAATACCTTCAAAATGGGGAGTTTCATCCTTAAAGTAAATTAAGGGAAGAGAAATCAGA
This sequence comes from Carcharhinus amblyrhynchos, assembly GCF_965287045.1. Lineage (NCBI taxonomy): Eukaryota > Metazoa > Chordata > Chondrichthyes > Carcharhiniformes > Carcharhinidae > Carcharhinus > Carcharhinus amblyrhynchos. The sequence goes on from NC_137328.1 coordinate 2,545,915, forward strand.
TATTGCATATGGGACTGTTATTCAGACGTAGTTTGAGCTGTGTTATCTGTTCCAGCTCAAATAAACAAAAGCCATGGTGACAGATGTGTACTTTACTGATGAGCGCTGGGCACTCACAGCGAGTCCCAACTGCAGCTCCAGCCTCTAATCAATTGCAGCTTCTTCACAACACAAGAAAGCACTGGAAAAACAAAACAGGCTTTGGCGTGTGTGAACTGTGGATCAACTGTTAAAGTCATGCCTTAACACAGAGCATGTGTCAAGTCACTGCTTTCCAGAACCAGTAAATGGCAGATTATCCAGTGAAACAGAAAGACGTTTCCTGTGATGACAAATCTGGAGGACTTTGTTGCCTAACTCATCAACTGTAAAATAGCAAAGGACAGCAAGATTGCAAGGAAACTTTGCTTACCCACCCCAGTAATGTCACCCTATCATCACCAGCACTGGGATATGGCAAAGCTCTATACACCATGAAAAATGCATGCGTGTAATATGCTACTGTATGTATAATGCTGCTTGCTAGTGCGATGACAGTTCTTTCTCCAATTTCCCTGCTGCGGGGAGAATAAAGGCTCAGGACAAAAGCAGATGTGCCAGTGTCCATCCAAGGAAATATTATCAAACTCATATATATTCAACATTCAGACAATTTCCATGTAAGGGAATTCCCTCTCCCACTAGTTCCTGCATTAGAGTTTCAGCCTTTAGTTCAGAATCTGAATCAATTTATTCCCCAAAAGGAATGAAAGCCAGACTGATTCCATTTCTAAATCAGCTGCTGTAGCTGACCCTGTCCACACTACCATTACTCGTCATGTCTTCTTACCGTGCTAAAGCAGAGTTCTATGACCACTTGTACATTGATGTAACTGATAGAGTGAAGAGAAAAACACTATTGATATGTTTATGAGCAGCTTTGGTATGTTTTGCTGATGTTTCATCAAACTGAGTGACAGAAATTGCAGAACCAGACCATTCAGTCCTACTGATAGTTAAGAACCCCTCTACTTTCTCAGGAGGCTAAGGAAATTTGGCATGTCCACTACGACTCTCACCAATTTTTACAGATGCACCATAGAAAGCATCCTTTCTGGATACATCACAGCTCGGTGTGGCTCCTAGTCTGCCCAAGACTGCAAGGAACTACATAGAGTTGTGAACGTAGCCCAGTCCATCACTCAAACCAGCCTCTCATCCATTGACTTTACACTTCTCACTGCCTTAGAAAAGCAGCTGGCATAATTAAGGACCCCATGCTCCTGGACATTCTGTCTTCCACTTTCTTCCATTGGGAAAAAGATATAAAAGTCTGAGGTCGTGTACAAACTGACTCAAGAACAGCTTCTTCCCTGCTGCTGTCAGACATTTGAATGGACCTGCCTATATTAAGTTGATCTTTCTCTACACCCTAGCTATGACTGTAACACTACAGCTAAGATTCTCCCCCCAAAAAAATTCTAAGTCTCCAATTCACGTAAAAGCAGGAGTCACTCGCTTTCATTTTCTCTTTGGACTTTCAGATTGATTCTCCCACACTGAGCACTGCAGAGTGCCTGAGTGGGATTCACTCTGAAAACTGGGGTGGACCTATTGCTGCTGGAGAGGCCAGCAGCACAGTACTGAGTGGGCCATTGTGCAGGCGCTGATCTGTTAACATGAGACCAGCGCATGAGAAGTGTGCCCTCACACTGCTGGGTTAACTATCGCTGCCCAGCCCTGCGACTCCCCGTTGCTGCCTCTCTGACCCATCCGTCCCCGCACCCCCAATCGCTGGCCTCCTGGATGTCACTAGGCCAGCACTGATCTAATTTCCTCCCACCTGCAGCCCCAACACTCCCCTGCCTCTGCCCGACAACCCCAAATCCCACTCTCCCCCTACCCTGGCAGCCCTGCCCAAACCCTCCCCCACCCCCCACCCTGGATGGTCACTCCCAATCTCCTCTTCCCTGCCTCTCCCTGCATTCCTCTAGCAATGACTCTGACAGTGCGGCACTCCCTCAGTATTAACTCTGTGACAGTGCGGCGCTCCCTCAGCACTGACCCTCTGACAGTGCAGCACTCCCTCAGTACTGACCCTCTGACAGTGCGGCGCTCCCTCAGCACTGACCCTCTGACAGTGCGGCACTCCCTCAGTACTGACCCTCTGACAGTGCGGCGCTCCCTCAGCACTGACCCTCTGACAGTGCGGCACTCCCTCAGTACTGACCCTCTGACAGTGCGGCGCTCCCTCAGCACTGACCCTCTGACAGTGCGGCACTCCCTCAGTACTGACCCTCTGACACTGCAGCACTCCCTCAGTACTGACCCTCTGACAGTGCGGCACTCCCTCAGTACTGACCTTCTGACAGTGCGGCACTCCCTCAGCACTGACCCTCTGACAGTGTGGCACTCCCTCAGCACTGACCCTCTGACAGTGCAGCACTCCCTCAGTACTGACCCTCTGACAGTGCGGCACTCCCTCAGCACTGACCCTCCGACAGTGCGGCACTCCCTCAGCACTGACCCTCTGACAGTGCGGCACTCCCTCAGCACTGACCCTCTGACAGTGCAGCACTCCCTCAGTACTGACCCTCTGACACTGCAGCACTCCCTCAGTACTGACCCTCTGACAGTGCGGCACTCCCTCAGTACTGACCCTCTGACAGTGTGGCACTCCCTCAGTATTAACTCTGTGACAGTGCAGCGCTCCCTCAGCACTGACCCTCTGACAGTGCAGCACTCCCTCAGTACTGACCCTCTGACAGTGCGGCACTCCCTCAGTACTGACCCTCTGACAGTGTGGCACTCCCTCAGCACTGGCCCTCTGACAGTGTGGCACTCCCTCAGCACTGACCCTCTGACAGTGCGGCACTCCCTCAGCACTGACCCTCTGACAGTGTGGCACTCCCTCAGCACTGACCCTCTGACAGTGCGGCACTCCCTCAGCACTGACCCTCTGACAGTGTGGCACTCCCTCAGCACTGACCCTCTGACAGTGCGGCACTCCCTCAGCACTGACCCTCTGACAGTGCGGCGATCCCTCAGCACTGACCCTCTGACAGAATATTCCTCCCCTTCCTTCACTCAGTGCCGCATTGGGTGGATCAACCTGTATTTCAGAGGAGTGGAAATTGGACAGAGGAATGCTTGAACTCTGAGGCAAGATTACCTCTCACTGAGCTGTATTTGAAATATGCCATTTGCCATTCCACATGAAAAAAAAATGAAGAATGAAAAAGCAACATCTAACGCAGCATTTCTATTACATTGACATACTTCAGATAGAAGTGGTGTGTTTATATTGGCTTGTGGTGTCTTGGAATGAACACTGTTTACATTGCTGAGTGGATTTCAGAGCACCACTCCCAACATCAGTGACTCGAAGAACGAGCAAGTGGATGGAGCTGGCAGTAATGTTAGCTCAGACACTGCGCAGCCTCTCCAGCTCATGATCCATTCCCCGTCCACGCAGCCATATCAATGCAGTGACCAGCATCCCGCTTCCTATGGAAATGCGGTATTATTCATGCAGTGTGAACAGCCTGGGGGTGAATCTCTATCACCTCTGCATGACAGGTGCTAATAGCCACCACAGAAACTTGGACACAAAATTCAGGCTGAGCCCCTGAGTGCAGTACTGAGGGAGTGCCACTATGTCTGAGGGTCAGTACTGTGGCAGCTCTGCACCTTCAGAGGGTCAGTACTGAGGGAGTGCCACACTGTCAGAGGGTCAGTGTTGAGGGAGTGCCGCACTGTCAGAGGGTCAGTGCTGAGGGAGTGCTGCACTGTCAGAGGGTCAGTGCTGAGGGAGTGCTGCACTGTCAGAGGGTCAGTACTGAGGGAGTGCCACACTGTCAGAGGGTCAGTGCTGAGGGAGTGCCGCACTGTCAGAGGGTCAGTGTTGAGGGAGGGCCGCACTGTCAGAGGGTCAGTGCTGAGGGAGTGCTGCACTGTCAGAGGGTCAGTACTGAGGGAGTGCCACTCTGTCGGAGGGTCAATACTGAGGGAGTGCCACACTGTCAGAGGGTCAGTGCTGAGGGAGTGCCGCACTGTCAGAGGGTCAGTACTGAGGGAGTGCCGCACTGTCAGAGGGTCAGTGCTGAGGGAGTGCTGCACTGTCAGAGGGTCAGTACTGAGGGAGTGCCGCACAGTCAGAAGTTTAAATCTGTGGGAGTGCTGCACTTCAGAAGGGCAGTAGCAAGGGAGTGTTGTACTGTCTGAAGGACGGTACTATTGGAGTGCAGCCCTGTCAGACGTGCTGTCTTTTAAATGAAGCATTAAAAGAAAGTTATTTATAGCTCAGCTCAGCATGGAGACTGAATTTTGGAGAAACTCAGGCATTACCAGCTTGGCAACGCCAGTGGACTGCCAAAGAGCTGAAAAATATGCCAGTAATTAGAGGCAGCAATGCATCTTTCTGCATCCTGTGGACTGTAGTCTCAGCAGAAGAGATTGAACCATTGGGAGATGAGCAGTCATCCAGGCAACCAGAGCAATATTTGAGTAATTTCAGAGGTTAGACCTCAAAAAGTGACGAATTGAAATTCTTATCAGGGAGATAGTATTTTGGTGAGATTTTGTGACTCACCGTGGTCAGTGGCATGCGGGTGGGTTACTGAGAAACCCATGGGATCTGTCTTGGTCTATCTGCCATTTAATGTGTGTGTTTGTCTTTTCATTTGTATTTACCTCATGTAACTTCTGAATGTTAAGTATAAGATAGGTATTGTAAATTGTTTTACTTTTCTGATTTTTTTACAATGAAGTTTATTTTGTTTAAAGCTTTGGAACCTTGTGACTTTATTCTCCATTCGGTAACTGGGAATCAAACTCTGTCTGCTTTAAAGAAAATGTTACTGGCCCTTGACCAGTACATCACACAATTCAGAAATGCTTCATTGGTTACAAAGCTCGTTAAGACACCCCAGTCTGAGAGCGGTGCTATATAAATACACGTCAGCCTTTTTACTACAAATTGTCTGTGGCCCAATTGGCATGTCAAGTTGTTAGTGATGATCAACAACCATTACAATTTCCAAAACTATCTTACTGAATGATGGCATGTTAGAAAGCAGAAGAATAACAATTCTTCATTTCCTGAGCGATGGTGTACGTAAACATAACACTGCTCTGGCTGATCTTGTACGCAATCTGAAAGCAATTTGTGTCCAACACTGGACTCTCAAGAATGAGATCGCAATTGTTGTCAAATTGTCATCAATTCCATCCCATTTCCTTTCACAGCCCGGGTTTCATTGAATCACAGATTCCTTACAGTGCAGAAGGAGGCTAGTCAGCAAATGGAGCCTGCACTGACAACAATCCCACCCAGGCCGTCACCCTGTATTTACGCTGCTAATCCCCCAATCACCAAGAGGCAATATACCACGACCAATCAACTTAACCCGCACATCCGTGGGACGAAGCCAGAGCACCTGAAGGAAACCAACGCTGACACGGGGAGAATGTGCAGACTCCGCACAGATAGTCAGACAAGGCCGGGAATCGAACCCAGGGTCCCTGGCACTGTGAAGCAGTATTTGATCCATTTTTTGTCAGCATGTTGTGAGCTAAACTGATTTAAAGCGTCTGTTGGGAAGTTGGTTGAAGTAATTCCTAACGTCACCCTTTAACAAGCAGGAATGGATTCACTTGGCCTTTTCCAATAATTAGTGAAGGAGAGAAACTGAAACAGGACAAAAAACACAACAGTACCGAACACATATCACTGAGAGTAATTAGTTTATATCAGCTTAGACCCTACATAACACCTGGAAACTAAGAATAAAGGCTGGATTTTCCGAACTCGCCTGCGGTTGGGATTATCCAGTCCCACTGCAATGAATGGAGATTTGTCAGCCCTAGATTCTCCATTCTCAGTGGCAGTGGTAGCAGGGTGTGTGAGACTGACTCAATTGTCTGGAATGCGACATGTCAGTGAAAGAAAGAGTCAATAATGGTTCCATTAGATATTTGGGAGATTGTTATTGTCAATTCCTCAATATGAGGATGGTGTCTGCCAAGCTTCATGAATCATTGAATCCCTACAGTGCAGAAGGAGGTCATTTGGCCCATTGAGCCTGCATTGACTCCCTGACAGAGCATCCTACCCAGGCCCGATCCCCCATAATCCCACATATTCCCCATGGCTGATTTCCCCCTAACCTATACATCTTTGGAATGTGGGAAGAAACCAGAGGAAACCCACGCAGATACAGAGAGAACGTGCAAACTCCACACAGACAGTGACCCAAGGCCGGAATTGAACTTGGGTCCCTGGTGCTGTGAAGCAGCAGTGCTAACCACTGTGCCACCCAAGAAGAAATGGACTACAGAACAAACAACTGACCATTTAATCTGCAGTTACATCCATGGTGACACCGTATAGAGAAAGAGTCAGTGGGTGACTGCACCAATTTACAGAAAAGGTAGATTCCATCATCGGTTCCTGGCCTGTAGTAAGTTAATTGATCTCAGATAGGGAAGGTAACCCTGTGTGTTGCTATAAACCTCACACCTCCCTACAACAGAGAGGCAGAAACAGATTAACCAAGGCCCTTGCTCTTGATGAATGTCCTGTGACCTTTGATAGGGATATGTGCCGGTTATTGAAGGATCATGTTGCGCTCGGTTGTGGGACCTTTCCCTTGACAATCGCATTGCTAACATTGGGGGGCATTTTCCAAGCCTATTTTCAGTGGGCGTGAAGGCTGGAGGATCCAGATATACCCAAACAGCTTTGGCGCTGGCAGGATTTCCTGTTGGCATTGTCCCTGTCCCTCACCAATGACACAATGGGGAACCCCGTTACTGTATATTTAGATGTCATTGGTGGGCCTCCCAATTCCATCATTCCACACCACCCCCCCCCCACACATCATGTCACATCAGCGGGGTTTACAACAGTTTTTGACAAATGGGGACCTGGCAAGGTTGCACAGGTAGGTACAACCTCCAGTGGGGAAAGGGTCATGCCCAAACAGTACCCTGGCATTGCTCTCTGGTCAGAGGACTCTGCCAGGGCACTACCAGGGTGGCTTCTATACGGGCGGCTCGGGGTTAGGGTGGGGAGGGGGGATGGGGGGGTTTCCTTTGTTGGGGGGGTCCATATCTATGGGCATGTTCCATTGTCCATGGAGGGGAACCCTCGGGGTGGGGTAGGGGGATGGGGCGGGGGGGTGTCCCATGTCCATAAGGGGAGCTTCCATCCGGTACTTGTGTTTGTATTTTTATTTTTCTTTAGATCTGGGCACCATCACGTGTCAGGGACGGAGATTACTAGAATCATAGAAACCCTACAGGGCAGAAAGAGGCCATTTGGCCCATCGAGTCTGCACCGACAACAATCCCACCTTGGCCCTATCCCCATAACTCCACATATTTACCCCACTAATCCCTCTAACCTGTGCATCCTGGAACACTAAGGGGAAATTTAGCATGGCCAGTGCACCTAACCCACACATCTTTGGGCTTGCGAGCTCACTCAGTGCCCACCCTGCCAGTATGATGTCATGGGATCTGCCCCTCACGCTTTCTTCAAAGTGTTTGAAAATATGGCAGGAAAAGTTGGCAAAGCAGCTGGGGGGAGGGCGGGGCAGGGAGAGGGGGGGCAGCCCCCTACTTTCCCGCCTGAGAGAGCACTCAGAAAAATTAATAAAGATTCCACCATAGTTCAGCCCACATCCGGTTCCAGAATCCTACAACACCACGCAGCAGTGTGGTTAACGTTACTTGTACAAAACAACCCATTCACAGGAATCTGTTATACCTGGGGATTGTTAAATCCCTTGTTCATCCTTTAGCAAAGGGGCAACGCTAAGATTTGTGGCGAAGGATCTATTCTTCCAGTTCATCGATGAGTCAGACAGCCCGGATGTTCATCCATTGTGTCTCGATATACTGTATCCGATACAGGGCCGATTCTAATCCAGAGTGAAATCTAGGCAGGTGGGCAGTTAGGCCATAAGGACTTAGCCCCCACCCCACCACTCTGACTCTGCATCATTCCTGCAGGTTGGAATGTTAGCTGCTTTCCTTGCAGGCGTGCACATCACTTACCCGATGAAGGAGCAGCACCCCGAAAGCTCATGATTCCAAATAAACCTGTTGGACTTTACCCTGGTGTTGTGAGACTTCTTACCTTGCAGGTATGGCCAAGGTATCGTATGACAGTAATAGGGTCATTCTTTAAATATACAAATGTGAACTATCATAATTGTAAGTCCGGGTTTGAGTGCAAAATCTGGCAGGACCATGCTAGTAATAAATGTCAGCTGTGACTCTCCGTCCCAACCCAGAGATATTCAGATTGCAGCACAGAGGGAGTGCTGCACTGTTGGTGATACTGTCTCACGGACAGAACGTTAAACAGCCTGCCCTCTTTGGTGAATGCTAAAGATCCCAGTGCATTATTTTTTTTAAGACGAGCAGGGGATTTGCCCCTGGTGTCCTAGCCAATATTTAACCCTCAGTCCAGACTGCTGAAGCAGATTATCTGGCCAATTTTACACCCGGATCTTGCTGCGTACTAATTGGCGGCTGCGTTTCCTACGCTACCAGAGTGAGTACATTTCAAAGGTGTTTCATTGGCTGAAAAGCACTTTGGGATGTCCTCAGGATGTGAAAGATGCTAAATAAATACAATCATTCATTTCAGTTCAAACACAGTCAGTTCACTGGAAATAACTGCTAGTGTGGGACAAGGGCAGGGAAAGTAGCCAGAGCGGATATTTTCATATGTACAGGTGTCAGAACACATGTCATACAGACCTCGATTAGAGAATCCTCACTGATATCAGTTCTCACAACACTGTTGGACTTTGTTCTTGATTTTACTGGTTAGGAGCAATGGCTGTGCTAAATTCTCCCTCAGTGTACCCGAAGAGATACTGGAGTGTGGCGACTAGGGGATTTTCACAGTAACTTTGTTGCAGTGTTAATGTAAGTCTACTTGTGACACTAATAAATAAACTTGAAAACCTTTTACTATAATCCTTTCCACAAAATGTTTGGCAAATCACTCTAGCGTTACTGTAACTTGTGCAGCGTATGTCTGCCAAAGGCTGTGTTCAGCTGAGGGTGGAGTACATCACATTTCTTGGAATGAGGAATTGAAAACAAGTACTCGTTTTTTAATGTGTTTTACAATGCGGGGTGGGAAATTGGATCACACAGCCCCAGTTCATGTGGTGTGATTTCCGAGTGATGCTTTCCGCTGCTCACTAATGAGCTTCCTTTCTCATTTAGCTGAGAGTCACATTAACTTGTGACAAAGTCTCCAATCCAGCCACTAAGAAGTACACACAAGTTGACCTTGTGTTTGATAAAGCAAGTTCACTCCCTGTCTCTCGATTTGTGTGTACCATACAGAGTCCAGAGAACTTGTATACATGTTGCTGAGAGGGAGATGTCAAGACCCCTGAGTGGGTTGAAATAAACCAGCTGGACAGAAGCAACGTACCAGCAAAGTTCTCATGCGTTTCCCGTTACTTAGCTCCCCGCTTGAAGCATTAGCTTGAAAAGAGTAAAAGCAAAAAGACCGCGGACGCTGGAATCTGAAACAGAAACAGAAAATGCTGGAAAATCTCAGCAGGGCTGACAGCGTCTGTGGAGAGAGAATAGAGTCAACGTTTCCAGAATGGATGACCCTTCGTCAGAGCTCATTCAATTGGAGAAGGGTTCTCTCTGGAATTCCCTAATCCTCTCCACCTCTCTTCTCTGTAAAACCAACCTCTCTTTTGGCATCTCTTAGTGCATCAGTGTCAAATTTAAGGTTGCTATCTAAATGCCAGTTATTGTCGTAAAATCCTGCAGCGCAGAAGGGGAGAATGTCTAAACTCCACACAGACAGTGACCCAAGCCGGGAATCAATCCCTTGTCCCTGGTGCTGTGAGGTAGCAGTGCTAATCACTGTGCTGCGTTGGATGATATTTCAGCTTCTGAAGAAGTGATTAGGAAAGTAAAAAGTAAATTCAGCAAGGCCCAGCTTTCAAAGTACATTTCCATCATTTAGGATGTTAAGATTCATTCAGCTCCCAACTCTGACCCTGGCCCCCTTTTTAAAGGGACTCCTTTCCTTTCTCGCGGTGTTAAACAGTTCAGCCGTTGAGATCTCCCATTCATCTCAGAGGGGGAAAGATTTCTTAACTGATCATAAACAAAAACATGCTTGCATTTTGTTATTTGATTTGATTTATTATTGTCACATGTATTAGCGTACAGTGAAAAATATTATTTCTTGCGCACTAGACAGACAAAACATACCGTTCATGGAGTAGAGTGGAGAAGGAAAGGAGAGGGTACAGAACGTAATGTTAGAGTAATAGTTAGGATGGAGAGAAAGATTAACTTAATAGAGAGTTTAGAAGAGTTAGAGTACAGTTTTAAAAGCAGCGAACAAGAGTAAAAGATGGAATTTGAGGGCATGCCGGGAATGGTTCCCAAGAAATAGCCTCACTCCAGCACCATCATCACCTCAAATTCAAAACTGGTCTTGCTTGTTATGATAGTCAATATAAATCAGGTCAAATACTTGTTTGGGGCTGAAATCAGTTAATGATGATTTTGCCAAACTGCTGCTTCTCAACAGGATAAATAAAGTTGCCAAATGCATTTCCATGAGTACAACACCCTTTAGAAATGTTTAAATGCTTTGAGAATTTCTGTTAGGATGTTATGCAGGAGTCACAGGGCAAAGAGAATGGCAACAGCAAATATATATTTTCCGAATGTGTTAGACATGGCACAAATCTCACAAGCACCTCACACCATTAAACCTATCCAACGCAATGCTACTGTATTTGCATTGGCAGGTTGCACTGTGTAAATAAACTGCTATCAATATAGCTGTTCACACAAGTTGAAACTTGACTCCATTCTGGCACAGGGTTGTCCAACAGACAGTGGGCCTCACTGCACATCCAAGTCAGCTTGAATCTTGCCTTCTGCCTGGAGACCACAGCACGAGTTTGTCTCTCTATTCATGCAGAGGAATGTGGGGGAATTCCAGTATCCTCCTGCCTTGGCAAACCTCAGGTCACCCAAGTTCTGCCAACTGTATCTTAACTCGCACCAAGTTCCATTCCCCACCAGGGAATGAAAGGAAATGAGGAATGGGCAGAAAAGTAGAGTTAAGGCCCCAGATGAGTCATGATCGTATTAAGTGGCGGCGCAGGTCCACTGAACCGTATGGCCCTCTGCGTATATTTGAAATCTTCCTATGTTGTGTCTCACCCTCCCTATCTCTGTAACTTCCTCCAGTCCCATAACCCTTCGAGGTATCTACATTCCTCTAATTTTGTCCTCTTCCTGAATTTTAATTGCTTCAGCTACCTGGCCCCGAGCTCTCAAACTCCCTTCCTCGACATCTCCTCTTCATCCTGTCTTCCTCAGCATAGAATAGAATCCCTACAGTGCAGAAAGAGTCCATTTGGTGTATCAAGTCTGCACTGACTCTCTGACAGAGCATCTTACCCAGCTCTAACCTTTCCCTATCCCCGTAACCCCACATATTTCCCATGACTAATCCATCTAACTTACACATCTTTGGAGTGTGGGAGGAAACTGGAACATCTGGAGAAAACCCATGCAGACAGAAGAATGTTCAAACTCCAAAGAGACAGATACTCAAGGCTGGAAGCAAACCCGAGTCCCTGGCACTCTGACACAGTCGTGCTAACCACAGTGCCGCCTAACATTTAAAGTGCTCCTTAAATCTCTTTGATGAAACATTTGGTCACCCATCCTAATAGCTCCCCATACGCCCAGTGTCATTCCTATTAAATGCCTTGGGACATTTCCTACACTGAAGGGACTATATGGGACAGCACAGTGGCACACTGATTAGCACTCACAATGCCAGGGACCCAGATTCAGTTCCTGGCTTGGACCACTGTCCACGCAGAGTCTGCATGTTCTCCCCGTGTCTGTGTGGATTTCCCCCAGATGCTCCAGTTTCCTCCCACAAATCTGAAAGACGTGCTGGTTAGATGCAATGGCCATGCTAAATTCTCTCTCAGGGTACCCGAACAGGCAATAGAGGGTGGCGACCAAGGGAATTTCACAGTAACTTCATTGCAATGTTAATGTAAGCCTACTTGTGACACTACTAAATAAACTTAAGCTTTTTACTTTGATATGAATTCAAGTTGTTGTTGATGTGTTGAGCAATATCTATCTTTACGGCTTCCCTCCCTGTAGATGCTGCCTGACCTGAGTTCTTTCAGTTTCCCCAACTCGTTTTTCGATACCAGCATCCAACAGTATTTTGCTTATTTTATATTTTCTGTATTTGCTCATTTCTCGTTGTATTTTTCCTGACTTTCCAAATCCTCTTGTATTTTTTAATTCTCTTTCTTTGGCTCCTTGAGATGAGTTTTGTTTACATTCAAAAATGTTTGGGTTGCAGTTTTGGGAAGGAATTTATAGCTGACCATTTAACCGAGGGCCTTTCTCTGTAATGGGGTCGGAGATTCTCATTCTTGCATCCAATGTTTTTTTTTCCTCCACCCTTTGCTTTGTTCATTCCTGCAAAAACGCTCCCAAATCTTTCAATTTCAGTTCAAACAAAACAACAAAAATAACTTGCCTTTTCTACAGCAGGGGCTGAATTGTGGATAACCTCTGGGTAGGGGTGTGGGGATTGTGCTGTAGGATAAATTTGCATCCACTTGAGGTAACAAAGACAATACACACTGCCTTTCCGTAATCTCTGAATACTCACCACTTCTGTTGATTGACTGCAAACAACTGGAGGGACCCAAATCAACACTTGCTAGTGCAGCTTGGAGAGATGGAGAGTAGTGACTGGAATCCTCGGAGACCTGTGATTGTTGAACCTTACCTGAGAAAGACAGAAGAATAGTTGAAGGACAGCACCATGATTTCCTGATGCTGCACTGGGGGCCGTGCTGAAGAAAAGTGAAAAGCGGGACAGACAATTGTATTCATCAGAAGCTCGGTGGTCCTCCAGACACCTGATCAAAAGGCAGTGGGAGCTGCAGTGGTCAACGTCAGGAGTCAAGATTTGAGAATCCGGATACAATCGCGCAAGAAGTTCAACTACCTGTCATGAATGATCAACTTTTACAGATGCACGATAGAAAGCATTCTTTCTGGTTGTATCACAGCTTGGTATGGGCTCCTGCTCTGCCCAAGACAACAAGGAACTACAAAAGGTCGTGAACGTAGCCCAGTCCATCACACAAACCAGCCTCTCATTCATTGACTCTGTCTACACTTCCCGCTGCCTGGGCAAAACAGCCAGCAAAATTAAGGACCTCACACACCCCGGACATTTTCCCTTCCACCTTCTTTTGTTGGGAAATGTTTGAGGTCACGTACCAGCCGACTCAAGAACAGCTTCTTCCCTACTGCTGTCAGACTTTTGAATGGACCTACCTTGCACTAAGTTGATCTTTCTCTACACTCTCGTTATGACTGTAACACTACATTCTGTACTCTCTCCTTTCTTTCATAGAATCATAAAAGAAATCATCATAAAAACCCTACAGTACAAAAAGAGGCCCTTCGGCCCATCGAGTCTGCACCGACCACAATCCCAACCAGGCCCTACCCCCATATCCGTACATATTTTACCCACTAATCCTCTCTAACCTATGCATCTACGGTCAATTTGCCATGGCCAATCAACCTAACCCACACATCTTTGGACTGTGGGAGGAAACTGGAACACCCGTAGGAAACCCACACAGACATGAGGAGAATGTGCAAACTCCACGCAGAATTCTTTCTCTATGAATGGCATGCTTTGTCTGTACAGTGCACAAGAAACAATACTTTTCACTGAATGTTAATACATGTGACAACAATAAATCAAAGCAAATCAAAATCAAGGACAGTGAAAGCATCTTCAAATGCCGTCTCCCACCAGCTCTAAGACAAGACTCACACACTGCTCAATGTTTCACATTCCCATCACTCGTCAACCAACAACCTTCATCAATTAGGGAGCTAAGACTTCATTTTTTTTAATAAAAATATCTTTATTATCGTTCCGAATTTGTAACATTTTTAAAAAACAGGACAGAAGGTTTGAAATGACTAAAACCATGGCTGAGTCAGATTCAAACAAAACAAACTTTCTAGCATTCAAAACAGCTGCCATCTCATTATGTCTGAAGAGACCCTAACTTCCCCGTGACTGCAGAGGTCAAATTGCAGAGGGAATTATATAAAGACCATTTACATTTCTTAAATCAGTCTTGGTCATGGAGATGACCATACTAGGACAAAGGGCCCTTTCTTCCTCTTCTGAAATCCTTAGTGGTTGAACCATGGTCAATCTCAAGAATCCAGATTAATGAATATACATCCTTTGCCCAAGCTAAAATGGAGATGCAGGGATCACATTGATTCTCGGATCTGGACTCACGTGAAACAAGAGATCATTATTCTGTATTTTGTTTTTGCTCTGCGAACTCCTTTCTTTCTCATCTCTTCCTTTTTTATTATATAAGTGAAGGAAAGACTATATTGCCATCCCTCCTCCTCTTTTGTTTGAATGTCTGTGGATAAACTAACCCTCTGAGTTTACCCAATCTCGGGCTTGCTATGGAGTTATTAATAGAATTTGGATTGCACCAAAATTGAGGGGTTGGGAAAATATGCAGCTACCTCTAAAGGAGGAAATCAAAATCAACATGTTTTTCTGTTTATGGGTAGGTGACATGAGGAGAAATCAGAGCTGTTAATTCCTTTCTTCTTTTAGTTCATTCATGGATGTGGCGCCAGTAGCAGGGCCAGCATTTGCTGCCTATCCCCAACTGTCTCTTGAGAAGGTGGTGTAGAGCCACCTTTTTGAACCTCTGAGTTGAAGTTAGCAGAAGCTCCTTCAGTATCTGCCACACCATTTCACTGAGGACTTCAGAAACTTGAAGCAACCATTGGAAGTATCAAAACTGTAAGTGGATGATATCTCTTTAAATCGTGCAGGTGGGAGTGATGTTCCTTCCTGCTGCTGGCTGAGCGAATTTATACAGCTGCCATTTGCCTTGTGTTGGTTGGACTTGAAAAGCCCAATAATGTCATTTTGTCTGTATTGGCCTCTGTTGATCCTCCACAATCCTCAAAGGCCAGAAAACTGTGGTCTGCAATTCAATTATCTATCATTTGCTGCTTTCCCTGGTGGGACCCCATCCTGCAGAATAAAGGAAGGGAATTCTCAAACAATTAACCCAGATCTCTCTTCAATCCCTTTCCAACACTTCTTTCTGATCCAGTATTCAACATCAGCACCAGAACTAGAATCATAGAATCCCTCCAGTGCAAAAGGAGGCCATTCAGTCCATCGAGCACCAACAACAATCTCACCCAGGTTCTATTCCCCAGTACCCCACATATTGACCCTACTAGCCTCTCTGACACTGAGGAGCAATTTAGCATGGTCAATCAGCCTAACCTGCACATCTTTGGTGTGTGGGAAGAAACCAGAGCACCCGGAGGTAACCCACGCAAACACAGGAAGAACATGCAAACTCCACACAGACAGTGACCCAAGCTGGGAACCGATCCTAGGTCTCTGGCACTGTGAAGGAGCAGTGCTAACCACGGCACCATCGTGCCATCTCTGTCCTTGGTGATTTTTCAGAATAGCAGGAGATAACCAATTGTAATGAGAAACGTTGTTGAACAAGTTGCTTATAAAGTGAAACAATAATAATCTATCTCACATCTGTAATGTAGTAAAATGTCCCAAGATGCTTATCAGCACCGTAATTGGTCAAAACCCAATGCTGAAAGACAGATAGTCAACCAAAACATTGGCTAAAGAGGTAGGTTTAAGGAGCATCTTAAAGGGGAGAGTGAGTAGACAGGTGGTGGGGTAGAGTGAGGGAATTCCAGAGTTTAGATTGGAAACAGCTGAAGGCGCAGCTGCCAATGTTGGAACTACAAAAACTGGAGATGTTCACCCAGCCAGAACTGGAGAAGCACAGACATCTCGGAGGGTGCTGGGTGGGAGCAGGTTCCTGAGATGGAGGGGAATGGGGGGAGGGAGGTAGAGAAGAGTGTGAAGAAGAAGGTTACTGAGATGGACGGAAGTGGAGTGAAGGAGATGCTATGAGGTAGAGGGGAGTGGGGGGAGAGGGGTTTACTGAGATAGTGAGGTGTGGGGGAGGGTGGGTTACTGAGATAGATGTGAGTGGGAGGAGAGGGTGTTATCAAAATGGAGGGTAGTGGGGTTAATGAGATGGAGGGGAGTGGAGGGAGGGAGGGCACTGAGTTAAAGGGGAGTGGAGGGGGTTATTGAGATGGAGGGGAGTGGGGCAAGGGGGGTTACAGAGATTGAGGGAGTGGGGGGAGAGGCTTACTGAGATGGAGAAAAGTGGATGGGGGGTGTTACTGAGATGGAGGGGAATGGGTGAGGAGGGGGTTACTGAGATAGATGCAAGTGGGGGGAGGGATGACACTGAAATGGAGGGGATTGGGAGTGAAGGGGGGTTGCTGAGATAGTGGGGAGTGTGGGGGTGAGGGGGGGGAGGTGACAGGGGAAGTTGCTAGTAGGGAAGGCCAAGAAGGGATTTGAAAATTCTCTTGATTCTATACTCCAAGAAGACAGAGAGGGCTTTGATTATAGCATCCGTGGCTTTTTTTCAGGGTGGGGTGTTTGTCCTGGACTTTTTCCTCTTGGCAAGATAGAACGATTGCTTATATTTGCAGGTTGATGTTAATCACATCAAGACATTGGAGTATCTCTTGAACCCAGGCTTGTTCTACGCCAGAGTATGTTTGTGGCCCTGAGCTGTTTTGATTGTTTGGGCCATTGACAGTGTGATGAGGCTGGCAGAACATAATGCAGATCCTTGAGGAGGTTTGTGAGGAAAATAAGAGAATTCTGGTATGAAGCCTGCTGAGTCAAGATAAATATCAACTACCAACAGATCACAGGTCAAGAAAAGTGCTCACTGCAACAGTACGAGAAGTTAAATCCACTGCAGCCAAGACTATCGGTCTTACCAGACCCCAAACATGTTTAGATTCCCTGTTTGTAACAATTTAAACTAGAAAGAAGAATTGCTGATTCCAATGTTTCTGTTACAAGTGGATATTGTTCAGTTCTCTTGAACTAATTTAATAAGAGTGACTAGGAAATAATTCCACAATTCTTAACTTTTCTTGTTCTGTACATAACACCCTCCAGAGACAACGAGCAGAAAATTGGTGCTGGATGGAAGAACAAGTAGGTATGGAATGGGTTGTTGCTTATCCTCCCTTCAGCTTCACTGAAGTGCCATTGCTGTGGTAATGTACGAAAGACATTTGAGTTATAAGGAGAGGCAGGATAGACGGGGACTTCTTTCCCTGGAGTGTAGGAGGCTGAGGGCTTTTCTCCTCGTGTCTGCCTGGGTTTCCTCCAGGTACTCCAGTTTCCTCCCAAAGTCCAAAGGTGTGCAGGTTAGGTTGATTGGCCATGCTAAGAAATTGCCCCTTAGTGTCTAGGGTAGTGGAGGTTAGAGGGACTAGTGGTATAATATGTAGGGAAATGGGGGTAGGGCCTGGGTGGGATTGTATTTGGTGCAGACTCAATGGGCCGAAGGGCCTCTTTCTGCACTGTAGGGTTCTATGTTCTATGAATTACAGAGGTCTATAAAATAATGAGGGGCACAGATCAGCTAAATAGTCAACATTTTTTCCCAAAAGTAGGGAAGTCTAAAACCAGAAGGTGTAGGTTTAAGGTGAGAGGGGAGAGATACAAAAGTGTCCAGAGGAGAATTTTTTCACACGGACAGTGGGGAGTGTCTGGAACAAGCTGCCAGAGGTAGTGTAGAGGCGGGTACAATTTTGTCTTTTAAAAAGCATTTAGATAGTTACATGGGTACGATGGGTATAGAGGGATATGGGACTAGCTTAGGAGTTTAAAAAAAAGGACAGCATGGACAAGTTGGGCCAAAGGTCCTTCTTCCCTGCTGTAAACCTCTATGACTCTATGACAGAACCAGTTTACATGTCAAGCTCCCACCCGAGAAATAAATAACCAGATAACCAGCCGTTTGGGAAATGCTGATTGAGGGATGAATGTTGGCCAGGGCGTGAAACACAACTCCAGCACTCTTCTTTGTATCTGAAATATCCCACGTCCCTCACTGCAAATAAACAACTGCAACTTATATTTATATAGCACCTTTACCACAATAAAACATCTCACCTGTTTTGCAGGTGTGCTACATCAAATAAAAAAAGATGATTGAAAGCTTGGTCAAAAAGGTTTAAAGATCTAAAGAAAAGAGAGAGGTAGGGAGAAGGGGAGGTGGAAGGAGGAGGAGAAGGAAAGGGACGAGGAGAAATGAAGGGAGGAGGGGAGATGTAAGGAGGTGGAAAGGTGTAGGGAGGGGGAGAGATGTAGGGAGGAGGAGAGACGTAGAGAAAGGGAGAGGTGTAGAGAGGAGAGAAGGTGTAGGGAAGAGGAGAGGTGTAAGGAGGAGGCGAGCGTAGGGAGAAGGGGAGATGTAGAGAGGAGGGGATGTGTAGGGAGGAGGGGGGTATAGAGAGGAGGAGAGGTGTAGGAAAGAAGGGGGTGTAGGGAGGAGGAGGGGGTATAGAGAGGAGGAGAGGTGTAGGGAGGAGGGGGGTGTAGAGAGGAGGAGGTGTAAGGAGGAAGGGGGTGAAGGGAGGAGGGGAGGTGTAGGGAGGAGGGGAGGTGTAGGAAGGAGGGGAGGTGTAGGGAGGAGGAGAGGTGTGAGGAGGGGAGATGTAGGGAGGAGGAGGGCATGTAGAGAGGAGGAGAGATGTAGGGAGGAGGGGAGTGTAGGGAGGAGGGGAGTGTAGGGAGGAGGAGAGGTGTAGGGAGGGAATTCCAGAGCTTAAGGTACAGGCAGAGCTTAAGGTACACTCGGAAGCATGAGTAACAGGCAGTGAGCTACAGCTGAAATTACAGAGCACTGGGCAAAGGAAATTTTAATTCAGTTTCAGAAATAGAATCAGAGTTCTGACACAAACTTAAGTTAATGGGAAAATAATTCCTGGTGGAGGAATGTGGTGACGATAGAGACATGTGCTGGCATTTTACAACCTCACTCACCCGAGGCTCATAAAATCCTGCCTGAGGCCAAGGGAGAATTCCGTTCTGTAAGCCGCACCTAGCCCAGTTCTGGGGTGGACATGGCGATAAAATTCCAGCAATGAGGTCAGCATTTGAAAATAATGGACGATATTAGCTAGATAAATGACATAAACATAATGGACAATGTTGGGATGAAACCTGCTCCAAATACTGCTAATTTATTTAGCAAAAAGAGGGAAGAACAGAATGGACAAAAGGATACTCTAGAACATTTAATCACAAATTTTGCATACTTTACCCTTCAGTACTCAGACTCATCTCTGACAGACAGACTTCTCTCATTCTTTTCACTAGACATTAGGAAATTAGGATATTTTCTATCTAATCACTTCCAGTGAGAGTGGCAATACAACATTAGCTTTCATTTATATTGTGCCTTTAATATAACATGCCCCAGATTAGATTAATATTGTTAGCATGAGTTAGTGCTCTGGGGAATGATGATGGCAGCTTTTGGGATGACTTAAGGGACAAGTTGGATGAGATTGGCTATTCTTTCTGAATCTCACACACCTCTATCAATGAACAGGTATTAAACTTGACCATATTAAAAATGGTTGTGCCCATTACGCATGGACAATTTGACTGGTGCAGATGAACTTTCACCAGGACTGGGATCCAGCCGAGACTGACAAAGTGAAACTCATCCTCCCAGTACTTCTCTTTTAATTATTTTATGCTGATGGTTGATTTTTTAAATGGGTGTTCAGGATTCAAATTTTGCCTTGATTCAGTCTCTCGCTGTCTAAATCAAACGTGCGCAGTTAATGGATGAATCCAGCAGTTATCCTGTTTATTGATCTAGAATGTCATGCTCAGTTTAGGTTACAAAAAAGAAAGAACATTACATATTTCACAGAGAAACATCATCAAATGCACATTTAAATGAAGGTTCTGTCACTGGAGTAAGGAGTCATTACCAGAGGGACTATGGTCAAGGATAGGGTTATAACATCCAGTGCACAGTCCTTTGGCTAATGTGCTCTATTAGCGCTGAGAGCTAAGGCTCCTTGTGGAGATCTAGTTCAGGATGTTCCAGTCCCGCCAACCACAGGGATCGTCCAGTCCCACCAAAACCCAACGGGGGGCTGAATTTCCCACATGAGTCTCATCACAACTGGAAAATCCCAACCCTAGGGATTGTGATTTCATGTTTTATTGTACAGGGCAAAGAGAAGCGGAAAGACCTTTGACAAAGGGTCATCTGGACTCAAAATGTCAGCTCTTTTCTTTCCGAACAGTTGCTGCCAGATCGGGTAAGATTTTCCAGCGTTTTCTCTTTTGGTTTAAAATGGTGTCACCTTGGCTACCAAAAAATACAACTTAACCATTCAATTCTAGGCAACAACCTTGTAGACTGTGGGAAATCCTAAAACCTCCACAGACTGTGGAACCCCACCTTCCTGCTTCTCGGTGCATCACACTAAGCATCTTTCTATTACTTGTCTCACAGCATCATGGAGGATAAATAGTGTCTTTTTAATTGTTTATGGGGTGTAGGCATCATTGGGTAGGCCTACATTTATTATCCATCCTTAATTGTTCTTGAGAACAAAGAACAACACAGCACAGGAAACAGGCCCTTTGGCCCAATGGGCCCGCGCCGCCATCTTAACAGTGTGTTTTCCCTCCTCTACCCTTGACCCATGTCTATGCTTATGGTACCCGCACTGGAAACCAGATTAAGGGGAGAAGGTAGTGGTGAGCTGCCTTCTTGGACTCTGCTATTCATGTGGGGTAGGCACATCTACAGTGCTGTTAGGAAGGGAATTCCAGGATTTTGACCCAGTGATAGTGAAGGAATGGCAATATATTTCCAAGTAAGGTGGTGAGTGACTTGGAGGGAAACTTCCAGGTGGTGGTGTTCCCAGGTGGCTGCTGCCCTTGACAAAGAGCAAAGAGAAAAAAAAAATACAGCACAGGAAACAGGCCCTTCGGCCCTCCAAACCTGCGCCACTCATTGGTCCAACAAGACCATTCTTCCATTCTTGTCCTTCTAGGTGGTAGATGTTACAGGTTTGGAAGATGCTGCCTAAGAACCTTGAAAAATTGCTGCAGCGCATCTCGTAGGTGGTGCATATGACTGCCACTGTGTGTCAGTGATAGAGGGAGTGAATACAGTGGTGGAGGGAGTGAATATTTATTGTAGTGTCTGGGATGTCAATCAAGCGTGCTGCTTTGTCCAGATTGGTATTGGGTTTCTTGAACGTTGTTGGAGCTGCATTCATCCAGGCAAGTGGAGAATGTTCCAGGAGTGTCACATTCCTGACTTGTGCTTTGTAGATGGTGGACAGATGATGGGAAATCAGAAGCTGTGTTATTTGCCAAAGCCTATAAAACCTCTGACCCACTCTTGTAGCCATAGCACACACAGGATCCCAATTAAGTTTCTGGTCAGTGGTAACCATCGGGATGTTGCTAGTGGATTTCAGCGATGGTAATGCCATTGAATGTCAAGGGGAGATGGCTAGATTCTCTCTTTTTAGAGATGGTCAATGTCTAAGCACTTATGTGGCACAAACATAACTTGCCGCTGATCAGCCCAAGCCTGAATGTTGTCTGAGTCTTGTATGTGGGTACAAACTATTTCAGTATTTGAGGAATCACAAATGGTGCTAAACATTGTGCAATCATCAGTGAGCACTCTCACTTCTACCTTAGCTCGTGATGAACCAGCTGAAAATAGTTGGGCTGCGGATGCTCTGTGGGATTCCCTGGGGTTGGAATGATCGGCTTCCAACAACCAGGAACCAGCAGGAACCGGTCTGCCCGGCAGGGAGGTGAACAGTGCATCAGGAGCAGTGCTACGGCAGCAAGTTGTTACACTGACCTCAAGACCTCTTTTGGATTGAAGACTGCCTTGCGCTCGTTACACTTCAGCAATTGGGTTTTAGACCAACACAATTTCAAGCTGGCATCAGGCAAGATTGGAAAGCCCTGACGAGGCAGCGATGACGCACTTGTTTCAATGAACATTTATTGGATGAAAATTAATGCAAATGGCATTCACACCACCTAGCAGCAGGTTCATTAACCGCCATTAACCCAGCATTAACCCATCATTAACCTATCATTAACCCACCATTAACCTGCCATTAACCCGCCATTAACCTGCCATTAACCCACCATTAACCACCATTAACCCACTACTAACCCACCATTAACCACCATTAACCCACCACTAACCCATCATTGACCTATCATTAACCCGGCATTAACCTGCCATTAATCCACCATTAACCCGTCATTGCAATGTGATTTTACACCAGCGGATTTGTGACATTTTGGCTCCCACCAGATTCCCTGCGCTTACCCATCAATAAGCCTGCCACAGGTGGGTTGGGAGAATTCTGCTCCTAGATTCTGTCTGTGACAGGGATCTCCTGTCTACCAATGGACTGCCTGATGTGTCGCGTTGCAAAGTCACAGTACAGAAGTAACCTGGTCGATTCAGACCCGGACAATTGAACAGAGTTCTGCATATGATGCAGCGTTCCATGTTTGGGCTACAAATTGAAGTGCCCACATCCTCTTCTCCAATTAACTATCAGACCTCTTTGTGCCCTGTAAGACATCCACGTGAGCCCATTATCACTTTAAAGAACAAGAAATCCTCATCCCGTGCGTGGAGGCAAAAACTTGGCTACATTCCCATCCACCTTTCAAAGCTCTGTGCCACGCTCCAGCTAATATAACCAACTGAAGTACAAAAATAAAGACTGATATTTCCTAAAATGCTTCTCTTGCCGACAGCTGAGATTGAACTGATTGAATTAAACTCTGTCACGCCAGACGCTGAAGGCTGTCCTCCAGAATTTTCCTTATTTGCATGTTGCAACACCGTTCCCCAAAAAAGATTGCTGACCCCCTCGAGCACCCGTGCAGTTAGACAGCGCAGGCTTTAACTTTAATTAGTCTACCTGCAACATTCTCCAAAGTGGAGAAAATACGGAATGGTCAGGCGGTAATGATTCATAATGGTATTTCGGAGAAGCTTAGTTATGGAATGGGAAGACAAAGCACAGTGGCAACACATTCCACAGCTGGATGCAGTTTGAACTCAACTGTGTTCTTTGCAGGTCAGGGGTTGTAAAGAAATATGTCAACACCATTCAAGTCAGCACTTCTACATTTTTTTCCCCTTATTGGGAGAATTGACTTTGTGCTTCACGCTTAATTCAGAAAAGGGACCACAGAGCAAGGAGGAAAAAAAGAGTCACAGGACAAGTCAGGCTTATTTTTAACACGTTAAACTGAATTCTCCACGCCTGCAATGATACGGTCGTTTCACTCGCTGAACAAAATGCCTGGTGGATCACACAAAGCAACCTGCAAATTCCATCCAATAATAATTTATCTAAAATCCTGGAGGGCAACTTGCAGCACCTGACACGTCAGAAGTTTGGTTCAGCAGGTTCAGTTTCTGTGTCCTGGCCAATATTTATCCTTCAATCGACATCACCAAAACACTTTATTACATTGCTGTCTGTGAGAGATTTTCTTTGTGTGAAAATTGTCTGTTGTGTTTCTGACAGCAGACACTTCAGAAGTATTTCATTGGCTGCAAAGTACTTTGGGCATCTTGAGACATGAAAGGAAAGTATCTATCTATAAGAAAGCAAGGTGTTGTGTAACACAGAGATATCCGCCACTCCCCTTGCTTACAGAGTGACAGTAATTTGTATGCTGACAGCACACTCGTCAATTAAACAGAAGATTTGATATTAATGTTTCCTTGGTGAATCACGTCCTTCTCTCAAACTCAGTAATACAACCTTCCTGCCTGTGAACTTGAAAACCCCACAGACTGGTTATTGTTCTTTTACCAGGGGGCACAAGTTTAAGATGTGAAAGGCAAGGTTTAAAGGAGACGTACGAGGCAAGTTTTTTACCCAGAGGGTGGCGGGTGCCTGGAACTTGCTGTTGGGAGAGGTAGTGAAAGAGTACAATAGTGAGTTTTAAGGGGCATCTTGACAAACACATGAATAGGATGGGAATAGAGGGATATGGTAACCAGGAAGGTAGGGGGTTTGAGTTCAATCAGGCAGCATGGTCGGTGCAGGCTTGGAGGGCCGAAGGGCCTGTTCCTGTGCTGTAATTTTCTTTGTTTTTTTGTTCTTTATTCTTTGGTTATTAAGGTGCACAGGCAATTGACTTGAGCCTCATTTTTTGATACGCTGTCTGCTTCACCAATGCCTTTGAAGTAAATGTCCAGATGGATCATCTTATTTCATCTCTTGTCATAGAGTCATTGAGGCTTACAGCATGGAAACAGGCCCTTCGGCCCAACTTGTCCATGCTGCCCTTCTTTTTTAAACCCCTAAGCTAATCCCAATTGCCTGCATTTGGCCCATACATTCCAGAGAAAAAAGTCTCAGTCTATCCAGTCTCTCCTCATAACTCAAACCATCAAGTCTTGTGGTGAGTCTGATGGAGCAGAAAATCCAGCTGTTCACCCCAGGACTCTGCCTAACGTGACCAACCCAGCGAAACTGCGAATAGAGCAGGAAGTGATCCAGTGTTGTTTCCTCGTCTATACTATTCTGTTTGCAGAAAGGGAAAGGAAAATCAACCCTCAATCAGTATTTTCCATTCTGGAGACTGAGTGCAGTGTCACGTGGGAAAGTTAGTGTGATTCCTGCTGGGATCATGACCATCTGTCCTCCAGCTCATTAATTCTGCATCAGCGAGAAGTTCAGTGCAGGGCGGCCAGGAGGTCACCCTCACCATTGTTACCTCATGGGGTGAAAGACCCTGGTGCCATGTTTGGAGGACTCCCATGCGCACATTGACTTATTTCAGAACAGGAAATCTGCACTAATCCTACAGCTTCAGGTCAAACTGGAGAAGCTTGCAGATCAAGCTTCAAGCAGATCAATAGGCCACCCTATTGTAGAAAGGATGTTATTAAACTAGAAAGAGTGGAAAAGATTTACTAGGATGCTCCTGGGACTTGATGGTTTCAGTTATAAGGAGAGGCTGGGGCTATTTTCCCTGGAGCGTAGGAGGCTTAGGGCTGATCTTATAGAAATCCATAAAATAATGAGGGGCACAGATCAGCTAGATAGTCAACATCTTTTCCCAAAGGTAGGGGAGTCTAGGATGAGAGGACATCGGTTTAAGGTGAGAGGGGAGAGATACAAAAGGGTCCAGAGGGTCAGTTTTTTCACATAGACGATGGTGAGTGTCTGGAACAAGCTGCCAGAGGCAGTAGTAGAGGCAAGTACAATTTTGTCTTTTAAAAAGCATTTAGACAGTTACATGGGTAAGGTGGGTATAGAGAGACTTGGACCAAACGCGGGCAATTGGGGCTAGCTTAGTGGTTAAAAAAAGGGTCACATGGGGGGCTGAAGGGCCTGTTTTCATGCTCTATACCTCTACGGCTCTATGTGAGTGGCCTCCTCCCAGGACGTACAAGAACATTTCCAGCACTGCCTTATACTCATCTCTAAATAAAAACACTGCCAGCAATACACCCAACATCGGGCTAATACTTGCCTTTGCCCATGGTTCTTGTTTACCAACCTCTTGACCTTCCAGTTGACCCACTGCCTCTCGCTGTTCCAGCCTTTTCTCCTTCTGACCCTGTGCCAACTCACGACCAGCTCTCCTTCTCTGCATCTGGATCAGAGACATTAGCAAGGCAGAGTTACCTGCAGCTTGCGTTATCGGTACCTCAGTGAATATGTGAATGAATTAATACATTTAGTAAGCTTGTCTTTGACACCTTTCCCTCCATCTCAGGGCTAGCAGGCCAGTGGTAAGCCTATCACCAGCCCCCCTCTAGACATGGCATCCCCAGTCCACCACTTCCAGGTGGAGGACACCCTGGAGGACCAGAGACAGATGTTCTTCCCGTTCATTCATGAATGAGCATGGTGACATTGCTCCCCCACTTGATTATCCAATTTCCCCTTAAATGCATCTAAACAATTCACCTCAACCACACTCTGGAGTGCTGAGTTCTACATTCTCAACACTTGTTGGAGAAAGAGGTTTCTTCTGAATTCCCAGTTGGATTTCTTGGTGATTATTTTATATTGTTGGTCCCTCGCTACTCTCTTCCCCTCCAGAGGAAACATTCCACACATCTACTCTGTCTAAATCTTACTCATTTAGAAAATCTCAGCCTTCTCTTTCCAAGAAAGGAGGGACCCAGGCTGTTTGTGCTTTCCTATGAGGTACGACCTCAGAATTCCTTGGTCATCCAAGGAATAAATCTCCTCCGCAACTTCTCCAGTGCCTCGATATTCTTTCACCAGTACAGCCATGGGAGCATTACAAGGTGCTCCGAGTGTGCTTGAATCAAGGTTCAATACAGGTTCAACATAACCTCTCTGCTTTTCAGTTCTGTTCCGTGTGAAATAAATCTGAGTCTCTGCTTGGTTTTCTTATGGCCTTGGTAACCTATGTCACTGCTCTTGTGTAATTAACATGCCTCTCTATTGCATGTTTGCATTCATATTTTCCAAGTGTGATGTAACCTCCCCACCTATCCTATCAAAGGATAAATCTCACACTTTTCTGTGTTGAAATTCTATTGCCAATGGCCTGTCCATTTCATTAATGACTTCATGACATTTGCTGGAACCTTCCTCAGGATTGATGTAGAAAATTATCCAGAACCAGAGATTCCGTGAAACTACAAGAGAATGTTTAGGATTTGATTTGTTAAACAAACCCAAACTAAGCTGCGGCATCAGAAGTACGCACAAAGCAGAGGATGTTCTTTGACCGTAAGCACATGGTCATCAGATGTTCCTTTGTCTGGCTGTCAAGGGACTTTTTCAGAAAACCTCAATAGTATGGGTGGTAAGCCAATGTAATTTCCAGTACTGGAAATGAAGTATGGTATCGTAGTTCGGTGACTGTGAATGAAACAACAGGAAGGACCTCCACCCTCCCTAAACATCCCCCTCCTCTCCACTACCCCCTGCTCCCCCCTACCCACCCGCCGCTCCCCCCTCCCCTGCCCCTCACTCCCTCCATTCCCACACCCCTTTCACCGTATCTATTCTGCCCCCAGCACCAGCAATCCGAGAGCAAAAACATTGTCGGATCAGCACTGAGCACTGACCTGGTACAGTGTAGCCACAGAGCTGTTTTCTGAATGTGGAAGGAGCCCCGCAGCTGTACGGGCCTGCCCTGGACAACTCCCAAACCAATCTGCATTTAATTCTGAACACGTGCACAAAGCAAAGGCTGGACGGATCTCAAGTCAATCTGGACTGGGTCTGCGGTGCCCAAAGTCACTCTTAATCGTGTCAGCTGTGGCTCACTCTGTCAGACTCTTGTCTCTGAGTTTCGGGTTCAAGTCCCACGCCAGGACTCAAGCACAAAACTCAACGCTGAGAGTCAGGTGTAATACTAAGTGTTGCAGTGCTGGAAACGCTTTCTTTTAGCTGAGATGTAAAACCAAGGCTCTTCTGCCTGTGTAATGGATATAAAGGATTCTATGACACTACTTTGAAGAAGAGGTGAGGAGTTCTCCACAGTATCTTGGACACTATTCATTCCTCGACACAAGAAAACAACCATCTTGTCATCCCCATGTTGCTGTGTGTAAGAGCTTGCTGTATACAAATTGACTGCTCTGTTTGCCAACATTACATCAGTGATTACATTTTGAAAGTATTTTATTGAGTGCTTTGAGATGTCCAGTAGTAATGAAATGCATTACGTAAATGCCAGTAATGCTTTTTATGACAATGAAAGCATGACACATTAGAATACACAAATCCAGATTCGATCCAGAATAAGGCCTAAAGCTACTCAGTGGTGGACAATATGTTATAAGACGATATGTCTTAACTATGTTAGGAGTTGTGGGTTTTGTACAAAAGGAAAAGATGTGCACACGTGGATTCAAAGTAACACACAACAGGTTTTATTGAGAGATGTTCTCTGCACTGCACAGGACACAAGACTGAAAGTAAAGCAGCAGCCTATGGCAACATTATAATGACATCACCATCACATCATGTGACCAGCTCTTAAAGCAACCTGCAACTAAGGAAATTTGGCATGTCAGCTAAGACTCTCGCCAACTTTTACAGCTGCACCATGAAAAGCATTCTTTCTGGTTGTATCACAGATTGGTATGGGCTTCTGTTCTGCCCAAGACTGCAAGGAACTACAAAAGATCATGAATGTAGCCCAATCCATCACTCAAACCATCCTCCCATCCATTGACTCTGTCTACACTTCCCGTTGCCCTGGCAAAGCAACCAGCATAATTAAGGACCCCACTCACCTCAGACATTCTTCCACCTGCTTCCGTCCGGAAAAAAATACATACGCCTGAAATCACGTACCAACCAACTCAAGAACAGCTTCTTCCCCGCTGCCATCAGACTTTAGAATGGACCTACCTCGCATTAAGTTGATCTTTTTCTATGCCTTAGCTATGACTGTAATATGACATTCTGCACTCCCTCCTTTCCTTCTCTATGAACAGTATGTTTTGTCTGTATACACACAAGAAACAATACCTTTCACTGCATGCTAATAGATGTGGCAATGATAAATCAAATCAAATCAAATCCTTTTAAATATTTAAGTTTTTTAAGTTTACTAATCAATGTAACAAGTAGGCTTACATTAACACTGCAATGAAGTTACTGTGAAAACTCCTAGTCACCTCACTCCAGCACCTATTTGGGTCCACAGAAGGAGAATTCAGCACGGCCAATGCGTCTAACCTGTACGTCTTTTGCACGGTGGGAGGAAACCGGGTACCTGGAGGAAAGGAGAATATTAAACTAGAAAGAGTGCAGAAAAGATTTACTAGGATGCTACTGGGACTTGATGGATTGAATTACAAGGAGAGGCTGGATAGACTGGGACTTTTTCTCTGGATCATAGGAGGCTGAGGGGTGATCTGATCGCGATGTATAAAATAATGAGGGGCATAGATCTGCTAGATAGTCAATATCTTTTCCCAAAGGTAGGGGAGTCTAAAACTAAAGGGCATAGGTTTAAGGTGGGAGGGGAGAGATCCAAAAGTGTCCAGAGGGGCAATTTTTCACACAAAGGGTGGTGAGTGTCTGGAACAAGCTGCCAGAAATAGTAGCAGAGGCGGGTACAATTTTGTCTTTTAAAAAGCATTTAGATAGTTATATGGGTACGATGGGTATAGAGAGATATGGACCAAATGCGGGCAATTGGGATTAATTTACAGGTTTTAAAAAAAGGCGGAGTAGACAAGTTGGGCCGAAAGGCTTG
Organism: Carcharhinus amblyrhynchos; assembly: GCF_965287045.1. Classification (NCBI taxonomy): domain Eukaryota; kingdom Metazoa; phylum Chordata; class Chondrichthyes; order Carcharhiniformes; family Carcharhinidae; genus Carcharhinus; species Carcharhinus amblyrhynchos. Next base: position 2,575,199 of record NC_137328.1, read on the forward strand.
TTTCCGTGCTGTAAACCTCTATCTATGACTCTATCTAAAACTCTAAACCCATGGAGACACAGGGAGAATGTGCAAACTCCACACGGACAATGACCCAAACCGGGAATTGAACCCGGGTCCTTGGTTCTGTGAGGCAGCAGTGTTAATCACGGTGCAAGACTGCTAGTTCATTTCAATCTGATCTACAGTTTTCTCAAACACAAACACAAGATAATCCTGTCCCAGTGCACTCTAACTATCGGGTCATTGCCCAAGAGGCAAACTACAATATTATCCCAAATGCTCCTGTTTGACCTGAAATTGAAACCCAAAGACCTTTGTTTCTGCTTTGAATGTCAGACTGGAAATAAATCCATTGTCCAGATGGTGGCCAAAGTTACATCAGTTACACATTTTAAAATCCGAGCTATGACCTGGGAAACATATTCCTAGACCTCCAGAAACTACACAAAGTGAGCCAGCCCTAGAGGGATGACTAAAGGCTCTTCCATTTGAAGGTGTCATTACTTAATGAGCTCAGGAATCAGCAACAAAATATTGAAAGCACACAAATAGAATTGGAAAGCTTGGAAAAGGCCGTTGTGTCTACGCTGGGTCTCTGAAACAACTGCCATCTAATTCCCTTCACCCTGTTCTTTCCTGACCCGCTAATACAACACTAAGAATTTATATTTATATTTATATTGCATCTTCAATGTAAAACAAAATCTCAAAATAAAGTATGACAATAAACCAGATCAGGAGATATTAGTTCAGGCAGCCAAAAGACTTGGTCAAGAAGGTAGGTATTAAGGACTGTCTTAAAGGAGCAAAGTGAAGTAGGGAGATGGAGAGGAACAGGGTATTCCAGGGCTTAGAACCTAATCTGTGGGCACGGACACCACTGGTGGAGCAATCAAAATTGGAGATGCTCAAAAGGCCAGAATTGGAGGAGCACAGGGATCACAGAGGACTGCGGGGCTGGAGAAGGTTACAGAGCTAAGGAGGGGTGAAGCCACGGAACGAGTTGAAAACAAGGATAAGAATTTCAAAATCAAGGTACTAACCGAAATTCTCCGACCTTGCCTGTGGCTGGGATTCTCTGGTCTCGCTGCTGTGAACGGGGATTTGGCTGAGCGTCAAGTTCTCCATTCTCGCTGGTTGTGGTCGTGGGACATGCAAGGCTGGAGAATCCCAGCTCTTGCTTGACTGGAACCAACGTCGGTCAGGGAGCACACAGGTGATGTTGGAACAGTACTCACTGGGAGCAAAAATAGTTTAGGGAGGGTAGAATTTGGGACAACAGCCAGAAGAGTATTGGAATAACTGAGTCAGGAGGTAACGAAGGGGTGATGATGGTTGGATGAATGAGCTTAGACAGGGGTGAAGCTGGGTAATATTACAGAGGTAGAAATAAGTGTTATAATAAGACCGAATATGAAGTCAAAAGCCCATCTCAGGATCAAATGAGACAAGTTACAAATGAATTAGTTTAGTATCAGACTTAAGTGTCCAACTCCCTTTTGAAAGTTGCAATTGAACTTCTTGTCTCTGCCTGGCTGTTTGTCAGTCTGTAACATATGGTTACCAAAAATAATACTGCGTTTTTCTCTACATATTCTCTGGTGCACAGTGTGACTGGTCTCCTTACAAATCATGACCCTGGTGTTTAGTTTTCCACTCTATCTGTAACATTTACCCAGTTTTTGTAGTTCCCTCCAATTGTTAGAGAAATTGTTCCACTCGCTCATTATATCTGAACTGTCTTTTCAGTAGTGACATGATTAATCAATGGAAGTCAACTTTGTCAGCGATTCCTCTTTTTACCAGAAATGGACGTTACTCTTCCTGAAGCTTAAACCTCTGTGGTTGACCACTAAAACCACAGCTGGATGACACAGAGGTTCAACATAGCCTGAAACAGACTCTTCCAAGCCCAAATCTTCTTCAAACAATACTGTCTGTTTTGGATATTTGATCTGTCATGGATTTTAACCCATCCCACTGCTGCCTTCAGCTTCAAATCCACAGCAGAGGAGACAGGATGACACAGGGATTGTGAGCTCACAGCTCCATCAGCTTACAGAGTCTGCTGGTCTCCCTTGTTGTTCGCTGTAAAGAGTCACAACCTTCGTGACAAAACTCCTGGCGATGTTTTTGAATCGGAGCCGATCGGGGCAAGTGGTGGGCGGTGAACCCCCTCCCGCCCTACAACTCTCCCAGTTCCCTACACTCCGCTAATTCTGGCCTCTTAGGCAATGCCTGATTTTAATCCATTGATGACCATGCTTTCAGCTGCCTGGAGTTATAAGTTCAAGAATTCCTTCCTGTGGTAGTGTGATCTTTTTTTTGAGGGGGGGGGGGGGTTTCCCTGAGGGACTCATGATTGGACCAGATCCTATACAGAGGCAGCACCAATCGGGTGGAAGGGTGTGTATCCCAGCTTGGAGGGGAACCTCAGCTGGAGCCAGGGAGGAGAGACTAAGCATGTATTACAGTGCTGTCACACCATTGCTTGTACATATATAAATATCATTGACAATAAACCCTTCATTACTTGAAGCCACAACGAGTTATTACGCTTCCCTAAATCTCTCCACCTTTCTCTGCTCCTTTAAGACGCTCCTTAATACCTTCTCATTGAATCAGCTTTTGTCCATCTGTCTTAATTATTTCCTTGTGGCTCGGTGACAATTTTTGTTTGATAACGTTAAAGGCGCTATATAAATGCGAGTTGCTGTTGAGATTTTCACCAAATGATATTTGTGCCAAGGATGTGATGGATGCACTTTGCCCATTTTAGCCCATTTATCTGGGATCAGATTCCACCCCTGGATCTTCTGACACACAGTCACTTTCTAAGTGTGATGGGCATTTTTGCTTGTGTGATATACACTTCCCGAATATTCCACACTCCTCGGATCACCCCATCTGCCATCCACCACCAGGGAGCCTTCCTCATTTACTCAGAATCACCATGCTTCCCTCCAGCTGAAATGGGAACCTCTGTTTCTCCCTCCACTGACACTGCCTGACTTGCAAAGTCTTTTCCAGCATTCCCTGCTTTTATTCCCAAATTTAGTTAGCGCTGCTGCCTCACAGCACCAAGGATCCGGGTTCGATTCCCGGCTCGGGTCACTGCCTGTGTGGAGTTCGCACGTTCTCCCCGTGTCTGTGTGGGTTTCCTCCGGGTGCTCCGGTTTCCTCCCACACTCCAAAGATGTGCAGGTTAGATTGATTGGCCGTGCTAAAATTGCCCCTTAGTGTTCAAAGATGTATAAATTAGATGGATTGGCCATGCTAAATGTATGTTTTTACAGAGTAGTGCAGAGGGAGAAGGCCTGGGTAACATGTCCTTTCAAAGAATTGGTGCAGACTCGATGGGCCGAATGGTCTCTTCTGCACGGTAATGATTCTATGATTCTATCTATGACATGATAATAAAGGGGGGGGGGGTGCTTGGGTGAGTTGGGGTGCATTGCAATGACGATCTGGAACTGGGCTGAAAATTTTCCAGGGAGCCTGTAATTGGAAGTCCCAAAATCCGATGCTTGCGCTGTCAGCTTGTCCAAATCACATTAAAAAGTTACAGCCAGCACAGGACCCGAATGTGTACTTCATAAACCTGAACCAGACAGGCGGCTAGGCTGTCCTTGTGAACCCAGGTCAACTGGGAATGGGAACAGATGGCCAATGGACTGCTCCCTCCCTGGTCCAATTTATCAGAACGTTATAGTTCCATTCCAGCCAAGAAGGGGGGCAATGGGGGGAGGGAGGGTGCCAGGAGTGGGGGGAAATGTTGGTGGGGATGGTGTAAATCACCCACAAGTTGGAACAGTCCACCTGCTTTTATTCGGAGACACTTAATGGTAACATAGGACCACTTTCGATCTGTTCCCCTCTATCCTTGTAGTAAGGAAGTGATACTACAATGCTATAGCTCAGAAGAGAGACTCAGAAAGTGGAAGATAGCGTAAGTAAATTGTCCTCTAATATTGTGCTGCGTACAAGTGTGAACACCTTGCAGTTCCTGGCAACCTGTTAGCTGTGGCTCAGTGGGAGCACTTTGCACTAAGTCACCGAGGAGGACACTCTCAATGCAGCACTCTGGGAGTGCCGTACTGTCAGAGGGTCAGTACTGAGGGAGTGCCGCACTGTCAGAGGATCAGTTCAGAGGGAGTGCTGCACTGTTAAAGGGTTTGTACTGAGGGAGTGCTGCGCTGTCAGAGGGTAAGTGCTGAGGGAGTGCTGCACTGTCAGAGGGTCAGTACTGAGGCAGTGCCGCACTGTCAGAGGGTCAGTTCAGAGGGAGTGCTGCACTGTTAAAGGGTTTGTACTGAGGGAGTGCTGCACTGTCAGAGGGTCAGTATTGAGAGAGTACTGCATTGCCAGAGAATCAGTGCTGAGGGAGCATTGCACTGTCGGAGAGGATCAGTACTGAGAGAGTGCTGCACTGTCAGAGAGGCAGTACTGAGGGAGTGCTGCACTGTCAGAGGTGCTCTCTTTCAAATCAGACTTAAACTGTTAAAATCTTTAAACCATCTGCCCTCTGAGGTGGATGTCAAAGATCACATGGCCTCTATTATGAAGGAGAGCAGGGCAGTTTTTCCTGGTCTCCTGGTCAATAATTATCCCTTAACCAAGATCACAGAAGCCAGTTATGTGATCCCCTATCAGCCTGCTGATTGTGGGATCATGCTTTGTTGTAATTGGCTGTTGTGTTTCCTACATTTCAACAGTGACTATACTGGGAAAGTTACTCAATTGTCTGTAAAGTGATGAGGGACATCCTGCGATCGTGAAGGACGTTACATAAATGAACCTGGCTTTGATATGCAAGTCTTTCTACTTTCTATATATCTGTACACCTCTCAGTTTAGTATTCACAAATGCAATTTTAAGAAGGGTTTTATTAAATGCACCTGAGTATTGTTAGCCCCAAGCATTCTGCTTTTAGTTAATGCTAAACACAAGTGATAAAATGGTCAATAATGTTACCAAATGTACTTCATAACCAGGGACCCACCACATCAATCGTAACTTCACAACGTTTTGATGTTTATTTATTTCATTGGTATCTTTCAGGATTGTCAGACATTCTGGAAATCTCCCCATCCCTCGGACAGCTGTGCTATTAACCCTTCAGTCCCCAGAGTCTCGCAGCACACAGTGTACTTGTGCCAAGAGTTAATTTCAGAGCTGATGTTATAATGGAGACACAGTAAACCAACAAGGCAGGCTGGAGGGAAGGTGTGAAACTGTAAAGCATGTCCTCACCCAAATTAAACCAAGTATAACCCTAGGGTCTGATGGCATACACTCCAGAATACTGAGAGAGGCAAGGGAGGAAATTGCTGGGGTCTTGAGAGAAATCTTTGTATCCTCAGTGGCTACAGGGGAGGTCCCAGAGGACTGGAGAATAGCCAATGTTGTTCCTTTGTTTAAGAAGGGAGCAAGGATAATCCAGTATTTAATTACAGGCCGGTGAGCCTTACGTCAGTGGTAGGGAAATTATTGGAGAGGATTCTTCGAGACAAGATTTACTCCCACTTGGAAATAAGTGGACCTATTAGTGAGAGGCAACAGGGTTTTGTGAAGGGGAGGTCGTGTCTCACTAACTTGATTGAGTTTTTCAAGAAAGTGACAAAGATGCCTGGGTAGGGCAGTGGATGCTGTCTACATGGATTTCAGTAAGGCCTTTGACAAGGTCCCTCATGGCAGACTGGTGCAAAAGGTGAAGTCGCATGGGATCAGAGGTGAGCTGGCAAGTTGGATACAAAACTGGCTCGGTCAAAGAAGACAGAGGGTAACATTGGAAGGATATGTTTCTGAATGGAGGGCTGTGACAAGTGGAGTTCCTCAGGGATCAGTGCTGGGATCTTTGCTGTTTGTAATATATATAAATGATTTGGAAGAAAATGTGACTGGTTTGATTAGGAAGTTTGCGGACAACACAAAGGTTGGTGGATTTGCGAATAGCGATGAGGACCATCAGAGGATACAGCAGGATATAGATCAGTTGGAGCATTAGGCAGAGAGATGGCAGATGGAGTTTAATCCGGACAAATGTGAGGTAATGCATTTTGGAAAGTCTAATACAGATAGGAAATATACAGTAAATGGCAGAACCCTTAAGAGTATTGATAGGCAAAGGGATCTGGGTGTACAGGTACAAAGGTCACTGAAAGTGGCAATGCAGGTGGAGAAAGTAGTCAAAAAGGCATACAGTATGCTTGCCTTCATCAGTTGGCATAGTGAGTTTAAAAATTGGTAAGTCATGTTGCAGATTTATAGACACTTAGTTAGGCCGCACTTGGAATATAGTGTTCAATTCTGGTCGCCATACTACCAGAAGGATGTGGAGACTTTGGAGCGGGTATAGAAAAGATTTAGAACATAAGAACATAAGAAATAGAAGCAGGAGTAGGCCATCTAGCCCTTCAAGCCTGCCCCGCCATTCAATAAGATCACGGCTGATCTGTCGTGGCTCAGTTCCACATTCCCGCCCTCTCCCCATAACCCTTAATCCTCTCGCTTATCAAAAACCCAACAACCCGCGTCTTAAAAATATTTAGCGAGGCAGCCTCCACCACCTCAACGGGCAGAGAATTCCAGAGATTCACCACTCTTTGAGTGAAGAAGTTCCTCCTCAACTCCGTTCTAAACCGCCCCCCCCTTTATCTTGAGGCTGTGCCCTCTTGTCCTACTGTCCTTTCTGAGCGGGAAGAGTCTCTCCACCTCTATCCTATCCATCCCATTCATCATCTTATACGTCTCAATGAGATCTCCCCTCATTCTTCTAAACTCTAACGAGTACAAGCCTAGTTTATTCAGCCTCTCCTCATAGCTCAACCCCCTCAACTCCAGTATTAGCCTAGTAAACCTCCTCTTCACTCCCTGCAAGGCCAAAATATCCTTGCGTAAGTATGGCGCCCAAAACTGCACACAGTACTCCAGCTGCAGCCTCACTAATGCCCTATACAGCCGCAGCAAGACCTCCCTACTTTTATATTCAATCCCCCTCGCTATGAAGGCCAGCATCCCATTAGGGGATTTACCAGGATGTTGCCCTGGTATGGAGGGCATTAGCTATGAGGAGAGGTTGGAGAAACTTGGTTTGTTCTCACTGGAGTGACGGAGGTTGAGGGGCGACCTGACAGAAGTCTACAAGATTATGAGAGGCATGGACAGAGTGGATAGTCAGAAGCTTTTTCCCCGGGTGGAAGAATCAATTACTCGAGGGGCATAGGTTTGAGGTGCAAGGGGCAATGTTTAAAGTAGATATACAAGGCACGTTATTTTACACAGAGGATGGTGGGTGCCTGGAACTCACTGCCGGGGGAGATAGTGGAAGCGGATATGATAGTGACTTTTAAGGGCTGCCTGGACAAATACATGATTAGGATGGGAATAGAGGGATATGATCCCTGAAAGGTAGGGGGTTTTAGTTCAGTTGGGCAGCATGATCGGTGCAGGCTTGTTGGGGGGGTGGGTGGGGACCGAAGGACCTGATCCTGTGCTGTAATTTTCTTTGTTCTACATATCAGATTTTTATTTTATCTGCCAAATTGCCAAAGGATGCAGAAAG